>NC_092690.1:17480822-17796063 GCF_964275005.1 Diadema setosum | reverse complement strand
TTCATTCAAGACATCGAACTTTTTGATGATTCCTTGGATATTGCAACTGATTGACAAAATGCCCTCCATCCACGTAAATAAGCACCGAATTGATCAGTGTTTGAGTAGTAGCCATGATCAAAAAAAAAAAAAAAATTAGGATTGCTATAAGGATTAAACACTTGCTGTCGGGCGGAAGCTCGGTGGTCTAGTGGAGATGACGATTGTCCGGAGATCAGGAGGTCGTAGGTTCGAATACTGCTCGTGTATGTACTCCCAAAACTTTTTTTTTTAATCCTTGGATATTACATGGATATATTCAGGAATTCAGACAAATTGATATAACGACTAAACAATTTAAAAAAATATAGGCCTGTTTGTATACTATGCTGAAGTTTTCAAATGTGCATGACAAGTATAACGTTATAATTTATAACGACGACAGTAAAGCGCCAGGGAAAACCTTTTGCCATTGAACCGTTTCTGTTGAGTGGGCGGTTAGATGTTGTCCTTGGATTTGCATGAAAGCAAAACTTCATCATCTTTCTAGAAATAATCGCGTGACAGTTGTAGTGGCGTATCTAGGGAAAACGGCGCCCGGGGCAAGCGCGAAAATTGCGCTCCTAATTTCTGAAAAAGTGTTCAACTCCATCCCGGTAGGGACTTTAAAAAATTCCACATGATATGCTTTTCAAGCACTTAAAAGGTTTTTTTTTTTTTTTTTTTTTTTTTTTTTTTTTTTTTTTTTTTTTTTTTAGGGTGATTTAAATGTAATACATTTTGATAAATTTTAGGGAGCAAGCGTAGCGAGCGAGCCGAAAATTTTTGTATTTCAGCTTACAATACATGCAATTCTTGTCATTTTTGGGTTATTAAATCTTACAATTTTAATCAAGCATAGTGACGACCTTATAGGTAACGATTTATACCAACAAATTGAGGAATTGAAAAAATACTCTTAATGAGTACGAGCGAGAGAGCCGAAATTTGTATGTTTTTGCGTCATCATTACGTTTTGTTCTTATCTTGTTTGATTTGTTTTTTTTTGCACCCCCATATGTTCGAAACCGTTGGCGCCCTCTCTTGATCCTATCGGCGATCGCTTCAGAACGAAAGAAATTGCAGTCGCTGCTCTGTGTAACATTTTGCCTGCTAAATACAAAATGACATGTGTGAACACAATCATAGACATTGTCGTTTTGTACACGTCATCATCACATTTTGTTCTTATCTTCTTTTTTATATATAAATGATGGCGAGCGAGCGAGCCGAAAATTTTTGTATTTCAGCTCACAAAACATGGAAATCTTGTGTGAACACAATAAACACAATAAACATTGTCATTTTGTCTGCGTCATCATCATGTTTTGTCTTTATCTTGTCTGATTTAGTTTTCTCCTCCCCCATCCCCCCATCCCATTGTCCCTCCCCCCTCCCCCTTCCCTCTCCCCCCTCCCCTCCCCCTCCCCCTTCCCTCTCCCCCTCCCCTCCCCCTCCCCCTTCCCTCTCCCCCCTCCCCTAAAATAGTAAATAGGATTAGTATTCCTTCATTTGTTTTACAGAGTAAACAAAACGGATGACATTTTTGTAGGGTTGTTTGTTTGTTTGTTTGGTTGGTTTATTTTTGCATTTTCTCTCTCCAAATACAATTGCAAATGAAAACAGAATGTTACAGATAACATACAAATCAATACAAAAAATATCATTTGCGTAACAACATTAGTCTGAAGTGACATATGAATCAGAATAACATATTAAGGCATACTGTATCTATTAACAAAGGAGAAATCAATACAGGGACCGTCATCATAAGCAGAGCTTGACGTGGATGAGGCCCTATCTGAATATGTGATACCAATGTAATACAACACCAATTATATATGTACTCATAAAACTCTTAATCTTAATACACGAAACACATTTTGCTGAGAAAAAAGAAAAAGAAAAAGAAAAAAAAGAGAAAAAAAAACAGAAAAGAAAAATAGTGACTTGGCGCTTTAAAACAAGAAAAAAAAAACAGCACGCTGCACCATTGACTACTGCATGGTATAGTAGACTATAAAAGTGTAGGTGTGTGCGAGTGACAGTGCGTCGTGTGTGCACAGTGCGTCGTGTGCAATAATGTATGCAATAATGTATGCAATAATGTATTAATGTATGCAATATCATTATCAAAGAAGGGAACGGGAGGGAATGGAAAAAAAAAGTCGAAAATCAGGTTTTCCTGAGTTAGTTACTTACTACTTTGAATATTCATGACAAAGGACATAATATACAAATAATGACTGCTATGAGGGGCACAGTTAAAATTATAGGCCCAAGGTGATGTGAAAACCATAACAGTATGCCCGAAGCGAAGCTGAGGGCATTGTTATGGTTTTCACATCACCGAGGGCCTACATAATTTTAACTGTGCCCCGAATATCAAGCTGTCATTATTTGTTTTATATACCGAAAATATAGATTCTAGACTCTTTTACAGCACTCGTAATCAACTCTGATCGACAGCGCGGCGGTCGTATCATAGGTGCGTACACGTACATATGAATGATCATCTATGTGTAACGTTACGGTGTTGCGACCGTCTCCAAACCTATTTACAGGGCACAGTGACCGCTAGTCTCTTTTACAGCACGCTGATCGAATGCGCGGCAGTTGTATCATTGGTGCGTACATATTAGCGATCTGTGTGTACGGGGTCGCGACTGTCTCCAAACCTATTTACATCGACTGTGCCCCGCCCCCGGTCACAGTAACTAAAAAATGGGGCACAGCTATTTTCATGACTCCCATTTTAACCAATCAGATGAGAGGATTCTATATATGAGGTATATAATGCTTATTAGCTAAAATATTAATCGTTGTTACTGTTTGATAGCAAACGTTTTTTCCAGGGTTCTTGTTTTCTCATCTAGAGGAGAAACGTGAAAATATCAATAGAAACTATACTGCGCACACGTGATTACAGTTGCAAAGAAAAAAAAACAACAATACTCCAAATGTAACAATTGCTTTGGTTTTGTTTTCGAGGCCTATGTCCTTAATGCCTCTCTCTGGTGAAGTGTATGGAGTGCTTATGAATCATTGCGAGTATCGGACTATGAAGAGAGAGGATAGTTTCTGTGGTTATGATTGCCTTGATACCCTTCGTCCAATTAATCTATAGGGGAGGGGTCGGTAGATCTTATCATTTGAAGCGGCAGTCATCACTATTGTCTGATACCTCTACAATTTGAATATGTCAAGATGGCAATTCAATAAAAAAGAAATGCGTAGCTTCATACAGAACTTCGCATGCTTAGCTCATAATAATCTTAAACTTTCGATTTCTTTGATTTGGAAATGAATTAAAACCCCATAGTCAACGCACTGTTCATCTTTTATCAAAACAACTTCGTTAGATGTCAATAGATTAATGTTTCGCGTAATCACATTTCGTTTTTATTTTCATCCCTTTGTTATTCAAGAGTATTTATCATCCTATGCAAACGTTTAAACCATCAACGGAGACTACCAGTACGCGACATATGGGAAGACATTTCGTCTTTGATCGTCAGGCAATTAATCAACTCTTAAGGTATGGTATATTCAGTTCCATTCTCTTTGCAAATCAGACATTATACATAAGAAATGTTTGTGCTGTTATAGACATCCTTCAACTCCTCTCATAGATTTTGCTCTTCTGCTTTTTTTTTTATATTACCGTTAATGAGTAAACGTGATATTATAAATAATAGGCTTGCTAACTGAAAGAAAAATGAATGAATGAAATAATTCGACAGGTGTATGAACATGAAAGAAGTGAGTAGAAACCTTTCAGAGAATTCGCATGTTCTTACAATTCATTTTCATATTTGAGAATTGTCCCAAACGCCGCAGATCTCCTTAAACTTGTGTAATAATCAACAGAGATAAGAAAAAAATACCTACCATCCGAATGGCTCTAAGAACCACACATAATGAATGCATATGTGTATTTCTTAGAATCATTCGGATGGTGGGTATTTTTTTTTTTAATCTCTGTTGATTATCATGAATTTAAGGAGGTCTAAGAACACAATTTCCCTTTGTTTTGTTGTTTTTTCCTGAGTTTACCCACCCCTCTCATCAGCTCCAATGAATCAATGTGTAGACAGCCCTGTTAATGCCAAACACACCTTTTATCTTTTTTTCTTTTAATAAGATCTATAGAGCCCAAGAAAGTTGTAAACATGTTTTCTCACATAAACCAATTTTATAAAACATTTAGGACTATCATCTAACCCCTTACTATAGGTTTTCCAGGTCAAATGTCCACCGAGAGAAATCAAATTTCATATAGGTAGTTCAAATGTCCATACAATTGAATAAGTGTTCATGACAAAATATGGTATCAAATTAGGCAGTTCAAATGTCCACTTCGGTATGAAATGTCCGCATATCACATCAAATATCAGACAAGAGGCAATGCAGTTCAAATGCAAATGTTGCATAGCAAAATATTGCAAAGAGCAATGCTCCGGGAAACCTCTGTCAAATAATGTTTTCAAATGTCCATTCCCTACGACACAGTGCTTTCTTGAATCACGAAATCATTATTTCACATATGAAATTGTATCTTTTAGAATATGTTTTCCAAGTTAAATATCCACTGGATCGAAACCATAGTTCAAATGTTCATGTGAATTGTAAGAGAGATGAATGAATGTCCACAATACAATACGGTTAGCAATAGGCAGTTCAAATGTCCATGTAAGTATGGAATGTCCATGTATCACATTTCAATGTATCCGACTAGGCAATTCAAATGTCGCATAGTCAAATAAGTATCCAAATGACTGGAGCAATGTCCCATAAGGGATATTAAAATGTTGCCTATATATTTCAAATGTCCATAGTCTTAAAAACTGCTTACTTGAACCATATAAAACCGTAACCTTACATGCATAAACGCCTTCCTCAGTAAGTAGTCTTGCATGTGCTTACTTCATTTACAAACACAGGTCCATACGGTGTCAAGATTAAAAAAAAATAGTTTTCATTGAAACTTTTGTGAAAATGCATAAAAAATCAATAAAGCTAAACTTACATGAATCTCATGATAGCGGTGCGACTTACGTGCAATCTATTATTTCATACGAAAGAATGATCATTTCTGGCTTGAGACTAATCACTTTTATTGTCTAAAACAAAACGGAAGTCAGTTTCTTCAGACCATTTCTTGTGATATTTTGCGAGAAAAAAATAGTTTATATGCAGAACGGCCGTTCTTGTACTCCCTTTACTGCGATTGTGCTGCAGTTCAGAAACAAATGTAAACCAGTCATTCTGATGTCAATTTCTCAAGTATCAATTTTCTAAAGAACGTTTCTCGTCCTCTCGGGCTTGTCACCAGTATATCTTCTTTCTTCTTCTTCTTTTGTTCATTTTCTTGCAGTTCTCAAGTTTCAAGTTTTAGATTAATGTTTCATCACTATTTTGAATTCCCTGGATAAAAAAGTGTTCTTCAGAAAAAGGAAAAAAATGAGTGAGACTCGCTTTGTTTTAATTAAATCATGACATACTGTCTCTGACTGAAAACGCAAGTGTCTGCGCCTGATAATGTTCATCAGGATACCATATTCTTGGGAAAGATATCTTTACTGTGTTTTGGAGTCAACAGATATTACTTACGTGGTATCTGAATCACCTATTCACCTATGAATGACGTAATATGCTCTTATTGATTTGACGTGACGCGAAAATTTAGATCGTGGGGATATTAGACATGGCTATGGACATCTTACTTACCTTACAGGATATTGGTTTGCTAAGTGGACATTTCATTTCTCTATTGACATTTGAATTTCCTAATGTGACGCTTGATCTGATATTGCGGATATTTGACCTGGAAAACCTAATGAGCTCATATAACCACGATGATTATTCTCCATTCTACGTGTTCAATGTTTATATGATATTTACATAAACACAATGTATTTCTATAAACACAAAGTATTGCAGTTATTAACCTCAGCTCGTCACTTTATTTTCACCAAGCAGATTCTTGACAGGTATTCCCTGAGAAAACAATTTTGTCAGTCTTTCTATCAAACATTATGACTATCATCGTACCACTTCCCATAATGATCTTCTGTTTCCGTGATAATATTTTCCATTTTAAAACTGTATGGGATTTGCTGCGTGACTTGATTTCATTTATTGCATTTAGTTTCCAATTCCAACCAAACATTCATACACATTAATAAACACAACGACATTCTATGAACATAATGTATCCCAGTTATTTACCTCAGCTCATCAATTTGTTACAAGATAAGGTATTAACAATCCTTCAACATAGTCGTATCGAATTAGTTTAAGGTATGTGGGTAATTATGTAGACTGTTGGAAATGGAGCGATCAAACTGCTGAAAAACTAATAAGCGGTCTTCTCATAAAGAAAAAAAAAACACAAATGAAAAAGTAACTTTTGCTGCTCATAAAGAGCTGCAGTTTATCTGTTTGATGGTTTTCACAGTACTTTTGAGTTGAAATTTATATTGCATTTTTTTCTACTAAAGCACATTGACTGTCGTTTACGAGGATGGAAAGCAGCTGTAATTTAATTCTTGCTTTTAATATGATTTGCAGGTTTATCTACGCGAGCTTACGGCGGGGATGATAGAGTGTCTTCGACATCATGTTATTGAGATTTAACGACATGTTCCACTTTGTCCTTTTCATCACTCCTTTAATTCTTCATTTCGGTAAGATTATTTTGGTTACGTGTGTTCCATAATTCATGAAAAAAAAAAAAAGAAATCACAAATCAATCACTTCATGGGCGGTATCAAACAATATTTTAACGCAGTATGGAGAAGAAATCGTGTCAAGAAATCTGAATTCTATCACATGGCTACATCTACTGTTATGCTCATGATAACATAAAATTAAAATCCTATGAATCAATTGCGTGCCAGTTTTGTGGGCCCTATAGAGCAAACATAACCAGATATTAGAAAATGTGACTGGTATCAAGTGTTCCTTACACAAAGGAAAAAAAAAGAATAAAAGAAAAACTTGCGATTTTGATGTGTGTTTGTCTGTGAATGTAACTTTGACACATGTTCCAGGAACACGACAGAACTATGTTTTTATATTTATGTATGCCATAATTTCTTATCTTTCAGAGGGAGGAAACCCTACAAACGTCATGTCGAAGGTCGGAGATAATGTTGAGCTACCTTGCTGCTCCACTTTGTCAGTTTTGGAGGCTTCGTGGAGACGTGCTAATGATTACAATATTTTGGTGATTTATAAGCCTTACAGACAGAACAAAATTAACCATTTGCCACGTTACAACTTAGTGCAATCAGGCGGGGCCATTTTGTCATGCAACCTGACGATCACAAATGTTTCTTTAGACGACGAAGGGGAGTACGAGTTTAAAGCTCTCCGGTTTCTATCTGAGCCAGTAACGTGTTTTGTCAATTTGACAATTTTTACATGTAAGTACCGTCCTGATTTCCTTTTTATACAAGGAAAATCGCAGCAATATATATTTCCTTTTCGTTTTAAATAGTCTCAATCGTGCGCATACGTAGTAGTTCATGTGTCTGTCCTTTTGTTTGTTTGTTTGTTTGTTTGTTTGTTTGTTTTTTTATTATTCTACTCTCTGGTGTATTTATAACCTTTATCTAATTATCGAGATTCCGTAGCCAGCTAGAGATGAATTTGAATGGTCATTGCTGAAATGCGTGCTCCTCTCTTAAATTTGAATGCTCCGATATTGAATACGAATGGACGGATTTTGAATTTGATTGCTCATTGAGTGCTGCAAGCTTCGAATATGCGGGGAATTGAATGCTCGGAATAGGAACTTGAATGACAAAAGTATGAAATTGACGGGAAAAACCTATGCAAAATTTTGTAGACTAAACCGTCTACAGTTATGGTTTATTGGCAAAAAATAGTGTTATCTCCATATATTTCAAGCTTTTTTGGCGCAATTTTCATATTGTGGGATGTTTTGTGATACACCTGACCTGCACATATGCATCAAATGGGTCCCTCCATTTTTCGATGTCTTACGTATTATATCGTCTTTATCACTTCAGTCAATATTCATTACAACGTATTAAATTCTTATCCCAAGGTTCCTCGATTATATTTTTCTCAATTTACTTTGTTTTGACTATGCAACCTTATTCTCTGTTACCAAAGAAAGTAAAATGTTTATGTTCTTTTCGAAAAATGAAATAAAGCATGAATTGAATTGACTTAAATTGAAATGCAATACACGTATTTGAAAAGAAAAAAACACTCCTCTCAATGGTAAACGGCACCTTTTACCACCTTGAGTGATAGTTCTAGTTGATTACAACGTCGAAAAAAGCTTTGTCCGTTTCATCAAAGATCGCTAAAACTTTCACTATCTTACTATTTCCTGTATTTTTTTTAACTTCTATTCACAAAAAGTAAATTTCAGGGTCTGTTTCTCCCATCACATAATAACTATCAAATCTTCACGGAAACACACACACAATCATATACATAAACTCACAAATACGATTTCTTTGTGAATGTAACTTTGATATGTAATGTTAGAACGATTTTTCTTCTGTTGCTGTATTGTCATAATTTTATCTCCTAGGGGGAGGAAACCTAACGAACGTCATCTCGAAGGTCGGAGATAAGGTCGAGTTACCCTGCTGCTCCACTTTGTCAGTTTTGGAGGCTTCGTGGAGACTTGCTAATGATAGCAAAATTTTGGTGATTTATAAGCCTAGACAGAGAGAAATGAACCATTTGCCGCGTTACAACTTAGTGCAATCAGGCGGGGCCGTTGTGTCATGCAACCTGACGATCACAAATGTTTCTTTGCAAGACGAAGGGGAGTACTGGTATAAAGCTCTCAGGGTTGTATCTGGGCCTGTAACATGCTTTGTCAGGTTGACAGTTACAGGTAAGTGACGTCCTGATTTTCGTTTTATACAAAGAAAATTGCAACAATACATATTTGCGTTTGTAGTGGTCTTAATGGTGGGCCTACTTAGTACTTCATGTATAGGCCCTATTTGTCATGTTTTTTGTTTGCTTTTTTTTTCAGTCTCATCTCTGCTGGATTGAAACTATTTTTCTGTTATCGACTCCGTACACAAAATTATATATTTATGACTATAGATATGTACAATTTAATCAATCGAATAAAAAAAATGTACTAGATTTGGTGATCACTAATTTTTTCATTGTATATAATAACTAATGAAACCCACAATCTCCGAGCTTTGCTTCTTAGAACCCCCATCTTTTTCCCCCAAATTATAATCACTCAAATGTTTCAATTCTTCTAACCTTCATCAAAAGTACAAGGTACCCTGCATTTTATTACTTATGTTGACGTCTCTTTCATCTTATTTACATCGTGCATAATGCTTTGTATTGATCATGTTGAGATGGAGAAGAAATAAACTTGAACATAAAGTATTTAAAAGATGGAGACCTTTTGCCTTTTGACTCTCGCACAGTAATTCTCAATGTGCGTTTTGATAATAGGATCAGCACTTTGCCTTAAAGGGGTCGTACAGTTTTCGTTTAGACCTAAATTCAGGTTTCTAACATTTTTTGGCGAGATAATTAGAAAACCTCTTATGAAATATGAAAGGGCACATGTAATTCTATTAGGAATTCAATGTTCATTTGATAAAAATTGGTTTTGAAATGGCTGAGATATCCAAGAAAGAGCGATTCCAATAAAGTGTGGGACCCACACTCTATAACGATTGCTTTGTTTTTCTTTGTTTATGGATGTTACAGTCATTCCAAACCCGAT
This sequence comes from Diadema setosum, assembly GCF_964275005.1. NCBI lineage: Eukaryota > Metazoa > Echinodermata > Echinoidea > Diadematoida > Diadematidae > Diadema > Diadema setosum. The sequence continues at coordinate 17,786,291 of NC_092690.1, read as the reverse complement.
TTTCATCAAATAAACTTTCAATTCCTCTTAAAATGGTATGCTCTGTACTATATCATAAGTGTTTTCTTGGTATCTCGCAAAAAGTTAAAAGCCCAATTCTCATCTCCACCAATACTGTACCATCCCTTTACTTTCTTGTTTGGCCCTAGTGTAATGAGGTTCCTAAACATGGGTGACAAACAAACAGATCTGCAAACAAGTAGATATAAGTTGCCCCGGAATTGCAGAAGGAAAATGAATGGTAGTCTTGGTCAGAGTCGCAGAGGGACAAATTATTCTTCTTTTAGGGAACATGAATACAGAAAGGAAAGTAGATTGTTGGCCCAGTGGCGTATCTAGGAAAAATGGCTCCCGGGACAAGCGCGAAAATTGCGCCCCTAAGTTCTGAAAAAGTGTTCAACCCCAACCATGTCCCGGTAGAGACTAAAAAGAAAAAGTCCACATGATATGCTTTTTCAAGAACTTAAAAGGGGTCTTTTGAGGGTGATTTAAATGTTATAAATTCTGATAAATTTTTGCGATCGAACGCAGCGAGCAAGCCGAAGATTGTTGGATTTCAGCTTACAAAACATGGAATTCTTGTCATTTTTTGGTTATTAAATCTTACAATTCTAATCTACAGGGTGTCTGAAAAAAAACAACAAAACTATACACTTTTGAAATGGCTGCCAAATCAGAAATATATGATTTTGGGGGAAATGGTTTATATGTATGGATAGCTTATGGACTCAACTATAGATGACATCCAAAAGTCTAAAAATAATTCATGCTTTGATGAGTACTGCTCACTTTTGTAAAGGGTATGAAAATTAGGCTGCGCAGGAATTAGTCTTTTAAATTTGCGACATGTGAGTCCGTTGGATCTTACAAAACTGAAGTTGATATGAAAAATGTCTGATCAATTGCGATCAGATTGGGTTTGCTGAGTCAACTTTATGGTTTATTAAACCAAACTTTTATGCATGAGTAAACCCAAGATGCATTTTTTTTTTATTGTAGCATTGCAAATTTCCCTGGTAGACTCAGTGGTGTGTTCACATGAGTCAGGATGAGGTGATGGTACATGTTGCAATGTCCATGACCCCGTTTACAGTGCGGGGCCGGGCTCGGCCGCGGCTCGGCCGCGGCCGAGTCCGGCCTCAATTGCGCGGCCGAGCCTCGCAATTTTGTCCGTTTACACTGCTGGGCTCGGCCGCGCTTTTGATTCAAACCTTTCAATATTTTGTCGTAGTGGCGCTCTGCTTGCAAACAAACGCAATTTGGTATTGTCTAGTTTTCAGACCCTTTGCCATATGAATTCCGTGGCGACGAAGTCGCCGTTCGGGCAAAGGCCTTTGCCGAAGGAAAAAATCCTTTGCAGGACAAAACCACCTTAGACTATACTAGTTTTCGATGTCGAGGGGGTTAATATCCTCCCTTATAAAAAAAAAAACCATGGTTTTACAACCGTAACTATGGTATAACCATGGTTATGGACGGTTTTACAATGGATCGATGGTAGTCCATGATTTTTAATTCATATCCATGGTAAATGTGTGGCGAAAGTGTGGTAATACCATTGTTAAAATACCATAGTTATGATAACATGATAAAACTTTCATTTTACGACGGTTTTAAAACCATGGTGAAAAAATCATTGTTATACCACAGTTTTAAGAAATTAAAAAAACAATGGTGAGAAAACCACGACAAAACCATCGTTCTACTTTGGTAAAAATAACATAGTAATATAACAATGGTTGTAACCATGGTTTCACAATAGTATAAAAACAATGGTTAGGAAACCATGGTGTAACTCTCGTTCTACCAAGGTTGAAAACCATCGTTATTAAACCATGATTTCATCATGGTTTTATGATAGTGTAAAAAAGATAGTAATAAAACCATGATTTTAACCATGGTATTATGATAGCACAAAAACACTAGTTATAATACCATGGTTAAACTTTCGTTTTACAAAGGTTAAAAATGATGGGTATTAACCATGATATTAACCATGGTTTTATCATAGTTAAAAAATGATGGTTATATAACCATGGCTCTAACAGTGGTTTAATGAAAGTGTTTTAAAACCATGGTTAAGAAATTATCGTTATACCACAGTTTTAAGAAATTAAAAAAACAATGGCGAGAAAACCACAACAAGACTATCGTTCTACTTTGGTAAAAATAACATAATAATATAACAATGGTTGTAACCATGGTTTCACAATAGTATAAAAACAATGGTTAGGAAACCATGGTGTAACTCTCGTTCTACTAAGGTTGAAAACCATCGTTATTAAACCATGATTTCATCATGGTTTTATGATAGTGTAAAAAAGATAGTAATAAAACCATGATTTCAACCATGGTATTATGATAGCACAAAAACACTAGTTATAATACCATGGTTAAACTTTCGTTTTACAAAGGTTAAAAATGATGGGTATTATAACCATGATATTAACCATGGTTTTATCAAAGTTAAAAATGATGGTTATATAACCATGGCTCTAACAGTGGTTTAATGAAAGTGTTTTAAAACCATGGTTAAAAAATTATCGTTATACCACAGTTTTAAGAAATTAAAAAAAAATGGTGAGAAAACCACAACAAGACTATCGTTCTACTTTGGTAAAAATAACATAATAATATAACAATGGTTGTAACCATGGTTTCACAATAGTATAAAAACAATGGTTAGGAAACCATGGTGTAACTCTCGTTCTACTAAGGTTGAAAACCATCGTTGTAAAACCATGATTTCATTATGGTTTTATGATAGTGTAAAAACAATAGTTATAAAACCATGATTTTAACCGTGGTTTTATGATGGCACAAAAACACTAGTTATAATACAATGGTTAAACTTCGTTTTACAAAGGTTGAAAACGATGGCTATTAACCATGATTATATTAACCATGGTTTTATCATAGTTAAAAAATGATGGTTAGGCTATATAACCATGACTTTAACAGTGGTTTAACAAAAGTGTGAAAACAACGGTTTTAAACAATCGTTCAAATTCCATTTTAGCAAGGAAAACGATGGTCATAGCTACACCAGGATTTGAACCATGGTTTTATCATAGTGTGATGTGCAAAGGATGGTTATGAAACATTGATTGGTTCTACGAACCGTGGTTTCATGATAGTGAAGAGGCGGTTAAAAAGCCATATGATTTTCACCATGGTTGTATGATAGCTCATAAGAACAGTGGTTATAAAACCGTGGTTTAACTTTTGTTTACCCACGGTTGAAAAAGTGGTTATTTTTTAACAATGGTTTCAACCGTGGTTTCATGCTGATCAGATATAGAGAGCGGAAAAACCATATTCTAGAATTTCTAACCATGGAACCTTGTATGATAGCATAAGAACAGTGGTTATTAAACCATGGTTAACTTTTTGTTTTACCAAAGTTTAAACCACGTGCACTCTATGATTATTGAATGATGTCGATCACAAAAATCAATATGAAAACTCATAATTTGATGGCCGCAATGCCAATGCAAGTCATGACGGACATTCATCTAACGCAACCACCCGCACCCGTTTGGCTTCAACAGGATTATGTAAACAAACAGTAGTCTTACCATTGCAAACAAAAAGCTGCTTCACTTGCTTGATTTACAGCATTCCTAAAATGCAACATCTATTCACTACGGAATAAAGCACATAAAAAACCTTAAATGAGATTACATACTCGTGAAAAAATAAAAAAAGGTAGTAACCCATTGCCGCCCGTTCGTTCCCCGTAGCTTTGACATGTACACACAACAATAGAAAACTATATGAATGCAATCGGCGTGTAGTAATTGTGTACGATGAATAGGAGATCCGGGTTGTTGATATGAGGCTCGTTCGTACCAAGGATCACAACAAAAATATATTTCAAAATATATGGAGCACAAAAAATATTGACACATTAAAAAAATTTAATTTGCAATAAAAAAAGTTTTAAACCTATATTTTTCTATTCAAAACCAAAAAATTAATGATTACAAGTTTTCTTGATAATAATGTAACGTAAGAGGTCATGTGCGTGTTGTTGTTGTCGCTGATTGAACCTTACGTGTATGTACTGCTGAACCGTTAGTCCGCGACCGCGCTCAAAAACCACACACACGGCCGGCGCGGCTACGATGATTTGCTGTTCATCATTTCAAACGCTCTTTCGTGATGATCTCTGACCGGAGGCAAACATCTCGACGTACGAACCATCTGATATTTTCAGAAATGGCTAGCAAACGGCCCCTAAGAAAAAGAGGAACTGCTCCTTTGGGATTCTTCGAGGAAGGTTGGTCAACGTAACTTTTAATACATTATTAGTAGACCTAATCTTAGCTAAAATAATTACCACTGATACCAGCGAGATTTGCATTGAATTGTCCCGACCGACCCGGGGCCGGCAGCGGCCCTGCCCCTGCTGTGCAAATTTCGCATGATCGTATCAAGTGGGGATAACCAGTCCAGTAGACTGTTCTGTATCTGAAAGTGTGACTGAGTCAGTGAGTGTGAGAGTATGACATGAGAGCTCAAGAGTTTGGAATGAGTTGTTCTAACTCAGCTACTGTATATAACTTTTACTGAACTGTTAGGGCCTAGTGTTACTGTGTCACGTAAATTCTACAAGTTATCTACGGTAACTAGATTCTATACACAACCCAGTCGCTGTAAACAGTGTAGATCTAGTAGTATGGTTGGGGCACCACCTATCGGCAGGGCACCTTCCCATCGGCACCCTGCGTATCATGGCTGTTTGCGTATAGAACGAAAAGGTACACGCGGGATTAAGTGTCATGAGCTATAAAAACAATAAAAACGAAGAAACGAAAATCAAACTCAAACAAACCAAGCTAAAAATTACACATCCGCTCAGTAACGACGCATGGCTGTGAAATTCACGTGTATTAACGTGTTACCTATGGCCTGTGAAATTCACGTGTATTACCTATGCTGTGAAATTCACGTGTATACCTATGGAGGTTAGGGGGTGCCGATCGCAAGGTTCCCTTTTTAGCTGCGCGAAGAAAACGAAACGCACGCGCTAAAATTGCGCTATTTTAAAACGGAGATTTATAATCAACGAGACGGTCACGACATTCAAAACTGCAGTATTTATGGCATATTTGAGGTAAGAATTAGGCGGATTTGTGTTATATTTTTAGAATAAACAAGCTACAGATCTTTAGGGTGACGATACGTGGTACCCCCGACCCTACTACTAGTAGCGACAGGCTATAATTTATTCGCACAGCGTACTCTAACAGCGTCTGGTCGGGCTAACAAGACGGTAGTCGGTAGTTCTAACAGTTGGGCGTAATCCCTAACAATGTTAGTAGGCATAGGCCTACCTCATATTGGGTGGTGATATCAGGTTCGGTGCAAGCTACATCAACAACACTATTTTCTGCTAACTCTGTTAGGACTTCTAGTGGTAACTGCTCCAGTGAATCAAGATAAACAGTAGAAGCTACGCTAAGACACAAGGGCTTACTCCTGCGAACTAGTACGCTCATGGGCGAAATACTGACGCCATTCCGCCATTGAAAGCAACAGACCGATAGATTGATTAGAGGGCGTACTGTATATTACGCGATCATGATATCAGTGCCGTATCACTGGGTCCTCGTATTTCTGTCTCCCTTTCATTTTTCCCCTTTTTAGGGGGCATACAGGGGAAGATATGTACCGATGTATGTACTTAGAATCTTGTTTTGTCGTAAAGAAATATCATTCCTGTCTAACCGTGAAATGTATTTGAAAAAAATGTCATTTACTTTCCAATCGCAATCTGCAGGCCCACAAAGTTTGAGCTGAAGTACATATGTAGGTAGACCAAACTATGTTTCGGGAGGGAGAGAGAAATGAGATAGGTGGCGTTTGTCAGCTCAAACACAAACTTGCTGAGGGACTACTGATAAAATAGTAATTACATTACTTAAATTGTTTTTTTTTACATATCGACAGAAAATATACTTTTTGTGATATTTTGAGGTCTGAAATGCAATTCTACCGCTGTGTGCTTCCTTTTAAAATGAAGAAAATGAAAGGAAGGTAGGGTTTGCTCCATAGGCTCACGTGTTTAAGAAGCTTGCGGTATTATTACTAAATTGGCTGCCATTGGGCTCCATGTTGGGCTCCCGCTCCATGCCGTACTACACCCGTTTGCGTGCGAAGTCGCGAGAGTACGCCCTCTTAGCTTCTATACTCTTTGATTGTGTCTCAGCACTAACTTAAGTACTGGCAGCCACTGGCACTGGCGATAAAACTGAAGTGAACTTGAAGTCCGTAGGTGCTGGTAGGATGACCTCAAAAATATGTCATAAATTTCTGGTTGCTGGTGCTGGGCAAACTTGTGAAAGATTCGTCTGTCCGAAGGAGGAGTCTTTTATTTTATTTTTTTTTTGACGTTACTTATGGCTCTCTACCTCCGGACTATGTCTATAGGAGGGGATCCGTAAAGCCAGATGCAGTCTCTGCTCTGTGGAACATATCCCCGTCGACGAGATACAGACCAATCTTTCGGTCAAGTGCTGGGCTTGGTGTTGAAATCAAAGAATGTCGTCTGCTGAACCTAGCTCCGCCATTTCGTAGTGTAAGAGTTAGGCCTGTAGCATGTACATTTTATGCTAATGCAATGGTCACTCACGCCACGAAACGTAGGCCCTACACGAGCATGTGGCTTCATAAATCTGAGCCTGGAAGCATAAAATTAAATATTAAGTTGTGTTTTGAAGAATGGTTGAAATTTGGGGCATTTTAGTCTGTCTTCCTCACTTTGTGTCTAAAAACTAAGCAGTCCTGCATCTTTTGATATTCGAGTGTAATCATGCGCCATCACTTTTCGTCGTGCGATTCTCACGGACCTTGCGATGCTGCGATTCCAACACCTATTGCTGGGGATCAATAACTTTGATAAGTATCGCTTAGATAATCCGACCGTCGGTGTTGGAGCTCAGTTTAAGTCAGTCATTTGGGAGCTAGCACTAGCACTGATCTTGAAATCCCCCAATGGCAAAGGATGCTGTATTTTGTAATTTGTATGTTATACCAGTATATCATTCACCTAACAGATTGTTGTGTGATTTTTCTGGCAAACCTTATTTTTCTTCTCTCAATCATTAATAGGTGTATTATTGTTATGCCGTGTGTTTTTTTTCCTCATCAGAATCAAAGATTGACTGTGCAAGTGGCTGATGTGAGAAGGTGTTTCCATAGAAGACTTGCAGTCCATAGAAGACTTGAGGTCCATCCATGACCATTGATCGTGCTGTCCACTAGCTTGCTCCTTTCATGGGTACAAGTACATGATACACATGCAGCGCTGATTTACATCAATATGTGTACATGGCATCCTCCTGGCTGAATTCTGGTGCAAAGAAGTGGATCATCTGATGTCATGTTTTTTCCCGTTTGACCATGTCATCAAGGAGAAGGTATTCCTTTTTCTTTGTTTCTTTATTTCAACCCAGTATGGTTCATTAGGAATTTGAGCATATCGCTGTAACATACCCAAATTCTTGTGCAACATCCTCAAAAACCAGCAGCATGCTATGCGACATTGTAGAATATTTGGGAGTCTTTTATTCCAGCAGTCATTTGGGAGCTAGCACAAGCACCAAACTTTAAATCATCCAATGCTGTATTTTGTATGTTACATCATTTTCCTGTGTGATTTTTCTGCCTAACCTTATTTCACTTCTCTCAATCATCACTATTATCGTTATGTTGTGTTATCTTTTTTTTTCCTCATCAGAATCAATGATTGATTGTGCCAGTGGCTGACACGAGAAGGTTTCTCCATAGAAGACTTGAAGTCCACCCATGACCATCGATCAGGCTGTCCCCTAGCTAGCTCCTTTCATGGGTACAAGTACATGCAGTGCTGATACGTGTATGGCATCCTCCTGGCTGAATTCTGGTGCAGAGAAGTCCATCTACTGATGTCATACTTTCTCCCGCTTTTCCATGTCATCAAGGGTAAGATACTCCTCTTTCTTTCTTTCTTTCTTTGTTTCTTTCTTTTTTTCAACCCATTATTAGTGTAGTTCATGAGGAATTTGAGCATTACACTGCAGCATACCCAAATTCTTGTGCAACATCCTCAAATACCAGCAGCATGCTATGCAGCATCCTAAAATATTGGCAACCTGCTTAAAATAGAATGTGATCAATTTTTGAAAAACATCAAATTACTCTAGGCAATTTGTGCACAATACATGATATGGAATGTTGAACGTAATGGCTTCACCTGTATGTGGCACTTGGGGGTTAAAATGATTGTAAAAGTACACTGTATTTTAAACAGTATCTCTCCAGCACATTAGAGTGATGAAATGATGGCTAGGTGTACCACATCAATCTAATCCCATTCTTATGTTTTTTTGCAAGGTAACTATTCTGTGCAAGAATTTTGTGTGTTGAGTATTTGAAGTAGAGTTTAACACGTACTACATGTTATTATTATTTTAAAAAAATAATAGCGTAATGAATAAATTCTCAGTTCGTTGCAGGAGTGATCTTCCCCAAGAAAATTCTCACGGCTCATGGTTGCAAAAGAAGGACATCTCAAGGCTCCACAACGACAAAGGGCACACTAACCAAGCTATATCAAGACCTAGTTCCTGCGAAGCCTCATCCAGAAGTTGCACCGAAGCTTACTGCTGGATAGTCTTGGACAGTAGAAGTACAAGGACAGTTTTCAAAGCATGTGAAGTGTGCATGTATGCTCTCATGTCAGGACTGTTGGTTGCTAGATAATTTTTTTTTTTTTTTGATGCTGTTTTGTTCTGTTGTCCAGTGCTCCTGGTGTCACTTAAGTCCAAATTTGCATTATCTATACAAAGCTACTAATGATCATGTACATCAAACATGCACTAATATATGTACACTGTATTTAATTATCCAACTAATTCTTTGCAGGTGATATTCTTATAGTTTTAAATCATGTGACTGGCAATAAGCCATACCTACGTACAGTCAAGATGCTGCTCATGAAGCAATAAAAAGCTACTTTTCAATCGTAACAGCAAAGTGAGCAAATGTGCATTCTTATGTCTTATTTGTTGACTGAGGTTCAGTAAGAGTACATTTTCTTCATTGATTTGTTTACATAAACCTACAGTTTTGCAACTGGAAATAATGTGATATTTGTATGATACTTTGACTTCTCACACCCAGCTGCTGAAAAATAACTTTTGAATGTATAATCATAATTGACTGTTTCTACCCTTGTGTACTTTCTTATTCTAAAGGTGCCTAGACCCGGTAGTTGCTGCAGCGCTTTTGGATGAGAGTGCCGATCACCATTAGCATTGATACAAAGACTGCCGAAATTGAGCTGTCGTCAACGGTAAAGCGCGTAGGTGTTGCTAGATAATGTTGCCTTCATTGTCTTCTCTGCGTGTCAGACAGTCCGTAGAATTTGAATGCCAGGGTGCATGCTTCTTTGTTTGACTTCAGAGAAAAAAATATTAAAGCTGTCATCATCAGCAGTGGATTGGACTTCTTCGGACTCATGGAAATGGGTCAAAGCGTAAGCGCTAACGATAAAGAGGAGTCGATAGCATAGGTCTCTCAAGGAAGCTTGTGCCGTGCGCCGTGTACGCTAACGATAAAGAGGAGTCGATAGCATAGGTCTCTCAAGGAAGCTTGTGCCGTGCGCCGTGTACGCAAGCAAACCACCGGGTCTATGTGCCTTTAAATGCTAATGACAGTACAGTCAACTCCAGTCAGTCAGTTTTGACTGAAAAAGCGCATCAAATTGGGCAATGTTTGACTTCTGCATGTTCAGAGGAATACACATGACTAGGCCATAAAAATTGGGACTTATTGGTTTCCTCAATTTGGCCATAGTGTATTCGATATACATGTATGTTTTGGGGAGAGCTTTGGCTGTGTGAAAGTCAATGCTGGTAAGAGCATCGACCTACATGTACTCGTTGCTACATATAGCTTCTTTTATTAAACAGTGAATCAATTAACACTTACAATCTGCACCCATCCACCAACACACACATGGAAGTCAGTTTTTGAATACAGCTGTACATATGTTTACAAATGTACTGTATCACAATACATATGTATAGGAATTGTAAGAATTATTATTCTGCTCCAGGTAATTTACTGAAAATATTTTTATTTCATCACTTTATGTGAAGACTCTACTGTGCTATTTATTGATCATTATTCATCAAATAGCAAAGCAATTGTGGAAAAATATATTTCTCCAACCAATTTTCCCCATGGTTTCTCAAAGTACTTGTGAAATACAACTGTAGTTAAAAATACATTTTTCTACGATATTGCACTGTGGTTAAGTAGTGGGTTTACTATGTACAACAATGGATCATGGTTGTATCGTGATTTGGGTTGTAATTCTGTGGTTTGGCAGCTGTAAAACCATGTTTTCATCTTTTCCTAACCAAACTTTCACCTTTACCTAACCATGGTTTTACTCTTCCTTAACCATGGTTTCACTTTTTCTTAACCATGGTTTGGGCACGGTAGAAACACAAGTTAGTGACCATGGTAAAACCACAGTAATGTCATGGTAAGTGCGTTCCAATTTACCACCTTTAAACCATGGTTACCATGGTTAACTTATGCTAAACCTATGGTTTAACCATGGCTACCATGGTTTAACCATAGTGCACCATTGTTTAACTATGGTTAAACACTAGTGCACCATGGTTTGACCATAATTAAACCATATTGCCCTATGGTTAAACCATGAGTTTATCATGGTTTCATCTTTTCCTAACCATAGTTTCACCATTTCCTAACCGTGATTTCACCATTTCCTAACCATGGTTTTACACTTCCTTTACCATGGTTTCACTTTTTCTTAACCATGGTTTTGGCTTGGTAGAAACACAGTAGTGACCATGGTAATACCACAGTAATGTCATGGTAAGTGCGTTCCAATTTACCACCTTTAAACCATGGTTACCATGGTTAACTTATGCTAAACCTATGGTTTAACCATGGCTACCATGGTTTAACCATAGTGCACCATTGTTTAACTATGGTTAAACTATGGTTAAACACTAGTGCACCATGGTTTGACCATAATTAAACCATATTGCACTATGGTTAAACCATAAGTTTGCCATGGTTTCATCTTTTCCTAACCATAGTTTCACCATTTCCTAACCATGGTTTCACACTTCCTTAACCATGGTTTTACTTTTTCTTAACCATGGTTTTGGTACTGTAGAACCACAGTAGTGACCATGGTAATACCACAGTAATGTCATGGTAAGTGCGTTCCAATTTACCACCTTTAAACCATGGTTACCATGGTTAACCCATGCTAAACCTATGGTTTAACCGTAGATACCATGGTTTAACCATAGTGCACTATTGTTTAGCTATTGTTAAACTATGGTTAAACATTAGTGCACCATGGTTTGACCATAATCAAACCATATTGCACTATGGTTAAACCATGGATGGATCCAATGTAAAACCATGGTTATGCCTCATAGTCAAACCATGGTATTTTTTTACAAGGGCTGAATAGCGAAAGACACAGGCAGAGGGTTTGGAAGCCAGACTAAAATTGGCCGCGCAATTGGCCGCGCATTTGGCCCAGTTTGCGTTTACACCAAGAAGAGGCAGGGCTCGGCCGCGGCTCAGCCACGGCCGAGACCACCTCCAGAGCGAGGCCAAATGCGAGGCCAATTTTGGCCTCGCATTTGGCCTTTTTCGCGTTTACACTGAAGCGGGGCTGGGCTCGGCCGCGGCTCGGCCGCGGCCGAGCCTCGCACTGTAAACGGGGTCTAGGTTACACACTCTTATTTTTTACATCTGTGACTTGAATGCAAACCTTCGCCCCACATGGCAGTTATTTTCAGCTACTGGCTACTGATTATTCGGGTGCTGTTCGTTATTCCGAAGGTTCGCTATTCCGAAGGTTCGTTGTTCCGAAGGGTCGTTAATCCGAAACACGCAAATTCCCTATACCTAGAGGTTCGTTAATCCGAAAATGAAAAGCGGTTCGTTAATCCGAAAATTTGTGGCGTTATTCCGAAGGTTCGTTATTCCGAAGATCGGTTAATCCGAAAATGAAATTCGGAACAATGAACCTTCGGAATAACGAATCTTAGGAATAAAGAGCCTTCGGAATAACGAACCTTCGGAATAACGAGCTGTAACCGATTAATCAGGTTACCCATTGACTTGAAGAATAAAAAGCTGACATCTTTGACATTCTTTTTTTGACAATCCTTAATCAAATATTCAATGTTAAATAATCCCTACCTGGGTATTAAGTAAATCAATGAGATGTTCAATGTGGGATGGAGAGGATGGAGAGGCCTCAGTTCACACTGCAGCAGCGTTCTTTTATGGTAACAGAATACCACTTTGGTGTCATAATATTATGAAAGATGGAACGATGAAACGAGAGCGAGAGGTGAGGAAACTCACCTCTCGCAAAATTGGAAGACTAATTCCTGCGCAGCCTAATTTTCATACCCTTTACAAAAGTGAGCAGTGCTCTTCTAAGCATGAAATGTTTTCAGACTTTTTGGTGTCATATGAAAGTTCAGTCCATAAGCTTTCAATACATGTAAACCTTTCCGCCAGAATTGTATATATATATTTTTTTTTTATTCGGCGGGCATTTCAAAAGTGTATTGTTTTGTTTTTTTTTTTTCTTGGGGGGGGGGGGCACACGGTAGTGACGGCCTTATAGATAACGATTTAAACCAACAAACTGAGGACTTGAAAAATAAAATACTTTAAATTACCACGAGCGAGTGAGCCGAAATTTGTATATTTCTGTGTAGAAAACACTGCACTTATGTCATAGTTCGTTGTAATTGTAAATCATACAATGCTGGCACACTGTTATGCAGTGGCTTGCATTGTATATAAAATAACAGATCATGCGACAACTGAATCCAAAAGCTTGCTAAAACTTGCAAATCTGTGTGAGCATTTTCTGAACATGTTCGTATATAGGAAGTACGGGATTCTCTTCAATATTTTTGATTTGATTTGATTTATTGGTTTTTTTATCATCATTGCATATGCACATTCATGTACAAGCATAAATATAAGTTGTTCACAGAATATTTTTCCTTCATTGCCTTTGCAGAGCAATGTACAGCAAAATGTTCAACAAACATAAAACAATGAATAATACAGTGGGGCTACAGCATAAGCGTGGCTTGATTTGCGTGCAGCCCCCGTACATACTTATTATCATAATATACATCGGAAGGAGAATAGGAGGGAGGGATGACTTGCATAGAGATATGATAGTTGAAAAGGGAAAGGAGAGGTCTGTCTGCTTTCACTAAAGGTTTATACAAAGTAAGATCACCTGTATCACTGATTAGCAAGGCATAACAAAATATTTTCTCACCGAGGTGCAGGTGAACAGTTGATACAGGTCATGGTCGGTTACATAATTACGTAATAAATTAAGTGCGACGATACTTCTGCGAAAGAATTTCGTGTATAATACATTAACAATGACAATGGAATTACTGATATCCAGAAAACAACATTGTTTTTACAGCTTTCCTAAAAGAGTACATGGACTTTAAACTTCGAATTTCAGAAGGAAGAGAATTCCAAACATCGGGTCCGGTGTGTCAAGTAATTCAAGTAATTATCAACATCATAATATGATGGCTGGTCCGGCTGGATTTATGAATGGTGATATATACTGACAAACTGAAAAAAAAAAAGATCACAAAACATAAGAGTTAGTGCAAGCGAGCGCAGCGAGTGAGCTCGTTTTATTTTTCACTTAGGTTGGCAAATTTACATCGTATAATTGATAAAAGGCATAAAATACTATTTAAGTTGGAGAGAGGCATATATAAGTTGTAAAAAGTCAAAATTATTGTATTATTGTAATGTATATTTAGGATATTTTGGGGATAACTTCCTGTTCATTAACAACTCAACTTAATTCCCTTGCTTTTGTATACTCACCTCAGAATATAACACCAAGATTATTTACTATTAATTTCCTGTCGTTAAGTACCCTTGTTTGATGTTTACATCAAGGAGTCATTAATCACCCTCGTAACAACCCTTCTTTGTCCCTGGTTTAAATACCCAAAGATTATATACACACACCTTGTGAGTACCAGACTCTTTGTCTGCCCCTTATCTTATAATACTTCCTCCTCCACAAAAGAATCCCCCTCCTTTAATTGGTCAAACATCACCCCTTAGGACAACCCCTTTGGTCACTCTTTTTAGTTATCCCTTTTTGATTGGTTGTCTTACCAAAATTCTCACCCATCACCCATTGAACATTTCCAAGTTTGGTGTTCTTTCCAAGCCCCCAAGAGAGATCATGATTTCGACATCAGAGAGTCAACCTCTACTTGATATTGCTCTCTCTCCTGCATCTTGATATTTCTATATTTTACTCTGATGTACATACTCGTCATTTAACTTGTCATTGAACTTCATCGTGACATTTCTCTGAACGATTGTGAATAAACACTTTGCATCGATGAAATGTACCAAAACTGTACCTGAGCTCCTTCATGTCTGCTTCATAATAACATTCCAAATGTAACACCACCCGTTACATTACATGGTGGAGAACCTTATATCGATCCTATATCGGAATACCTCATCATTACAACTCAACATCGCTTTTGGAAGGAGACTTTCACCAGACCATGCAGGCCGAGCATTAACAGGAGGACCGTGGCAGCATGCGACCTGAAAATTGTTGAAATGTGACTATAACAGATTTTTCGTCGACTTCGAAACTGCAATGCTGACGAATCAATCCAATCATGGACTTCAACAATTATTTAGACAACGAACTTTGTGGTGACATGGCCTTTGCAAATGACGACTGATTGGCGACCGACTTGGATGACGACGCAACGAGGACTACGACGACCACGACCTGAGGGACGTACGAGCAGGACCCATGACTGGTGTTGACGCGGATGCAGCTCCAGGGAAAATTCTTCAAAAATGGACGCTTTGCTGAATAATGACTGACACATTTCGACAACGATAGGACTACCAGACGGATTCAGGACCACACACTTACAGTGTAAACACTAATAACATTTTCAAGGATAATTGACTCTTAACTTGGAGGACTGATAGTTTGATTGCTTATTGTGATTATTTTCTTGTTTTTGGAATACTATACTATGGAATCATTTTGGGAATTGGAGACTTGGTTGAACCCTTTCACATTGGGTAAGTGGAACTTTGATTGTTATTACTGTCCCAGTGTGAGAGATATTTGAGAGTATGTTGATTTTGATTAGTGCTTACTGAGTTTGCATTATTTTATTTTGACTGGTTATTTGTATTTAATCTTCATGTGTTTCCTTATGAATTTTTCATACTCGCATTTGTTTGACTGTTATTACTGATCTTTGACTTTGATATTTGATTAGATAGGCTTTGTGTTACTCAATATTACACCATGACCAATCACAGTACCAATACCACCCTGACCACCAGTAGGACACTCCGACAGACAGACTTTTTACCGACTAAATTTTCTGGCGGCCGACTAGATTACAATGACTGTACTGCCCATATTTTGACCTTTGAAGACTATTTAGACGCCCATGACATTGACTCGGACAATGCTGGCAACTTGACGACTATACTTAAGACTTTCAAGCGGACATTAGAGGGACAGGCCAGACTCTGGATAGACAAATTGACTTTCACTACTTATGACGACCTAAAGACGGCTTTCACTAGGCGATTTAGCCCCGCCAAATCGACTTTTGCTAGGGTTACTGACTTTAACACCATGACTATGACTGATGGAGAGAGTGTCGAAACTTTTCTCCAACGACTCAGACAGACTGCCTCCTACATAGACTATGGGGAGAAGCAAATAAAGGACCGTTTACTTGCTGCACTGACCCCCGACTGTCGCGCCGCCATTCTTATGGCATCGCCGACATCAATGACCACCCCTGACGAGATAGCCGCGAAAGCGCAGCTTTTCATAGATCTTAGGACTGACACTACCCCGACAAAAGAGGTGACATTCGCAACCCAAGACGATGTCGACCTCCTAAGTGAGGAAATTTCCTCCCTTAGATTTAAAACCGAACAGAAAGACTCCCGAGGACGAAGACGAAATCGACATTCCCAACACAATGACTCTGACCACAGTATCAGCCGCAGCGCTAGTAGGACTCGACATAGGGATGACCACAGCAGACATGAACGTAGTTTAAGTAGGGACCGACATCATTCTGACTACAGACGTAGTTTAAATAGAGACAGACGACATGATAGTATAGAGACAGACATCCTGGACGGCGCTCTCCTTCTCGTGATCGTTATCGGTCACAAAGCCGAGGACGCGACCAACGGTCTCGACCTCGATTCGCTGGCAAGTGTGACTATTGTCACATTCCTGGCCATTTTTGGAGGGATTGTCGGCATAGGTTGAGAGACATTGAACGCGACAGACGACCCCAATATTACGGACCACCCCCACCCCACAGACAACAATACAACGACTATAACCGACATCATCATCGACAACAACAACAACAACATCTACAATACACAGGACAGTACTTCGACACACATCCCCAGGGTTTTCATTAAGGGAGGAAAATAGAAGCGCTCTCTATTCCACCTCCCAAAATGAACACCCCAGGCATAGGGACGGACAAAAGCTCAAATCGACATACTTAGGGACAGAGGACGTAGACCTGCAACTGACTAGTAATAACTTTGTTAAGGGACGAATTGACAGTGGTAAGCACATTTTCATTCTTTTTGACAGTGGTGCTACCAAGACATTGATTTCTGACCGCTATGTTAAATCAACTCAACACCTTTCCAACCTAAAGAGGCAGAGCGTGACTCCTACTCGATTTAAACTAGGGAACGGGCAGTTCCTTGAAGCGCAAACCGCGATTAAATTCAGAGTCACAATTCAAGGTTACAAATTCGAAATTTCTGCTTTAGTCGTTGAAAACCTTGTTGGTGTTGATTTGATATTAGGCAATAACACACTTTCGGACGTAGACGGGACTTTGACTTTCAGGGACCATAGGTTCAAAATCAAACGGCGTAGGATACCATTTTCCCCTACATCAAAGGTGAAAATCGAACCATTTGGGTCCAGACTCATGACACTACAGGGACATACACCTGCCCACTTACGTAACTCTGACGTCATACTGACTTCCAATGACTACCTCAGTAGGCACTGCCCATCAACAATGGTGGTAAAACTAACAAAAGGTGCGACTCAAATCATTGTGACTAATACTACTGACAAACCTCTACATTTCTCTAAGGGTAGGGCGATTGCCTTTCTCGACACTACTAACCCCGTACGTGTGACTGAGCCCCTCCCAGTAGATAACATAACTATGACCTTGACTGACAACACACATGCACTTTACTCCACTCAGCTTGACACCGCAGACAGTAACCTTGACAACCAGACTAGACAAGCAAACCTTGACAAATACCCCCACCTTGATCCCAATGACCCCATTGCTAACATGACTGAAGACCAAATCATTAGAGCCCATATTGACTTAAAGGATAGTGTGCTTTCTCCCTCTGAAAAGAATGAGTTGATACAGATCCTTAAAGACAACAGACCCGCATTCTCCCTCTATGGTGAGCTATCTAGTTGCCCAAACTTTGAAGTAGACATACACTTGACCAATGACGAACCATTTTTCATTCGACCATACTTTGCTACTGAACCTGACAAACGACAAATCGAAAAGGAACTGACCAAACTCGTGAAACTTGGTATACTTGAGGTTGGACATCAGGCATACACCTCGCCTGTGTTACTCATTGCCAAGAAAGACAAGACTGAAAAACGAGTAGTGACCGACTTTCGTTACCTGAACTCTAGAATTAGACGTATCAACCATCCCTTTCCCCTACTGACTGAAACCCTTAAACGCATCGGACATGCTAAGACTAAAGTAATGAGTGTCATCGACCTCAAATCTGCCTTTCACTGCATTCCCCTCTCTAAACAAGCACAACAATATACCGGCATGGCCTCCTATCATGGAGGAAAGCACTATTACTATAAACGACTTGCCCAAGGACTTAACATTTCACCCCGACTATTCCAAGCAAAAATCGACAACATTCTAGGCACCATTCCCAACTCCCGCAATTTCTGCATTGCTCACCATGATGACATAATCCTATTTAGCCCTGACAAGACATCCCACAAACTCCACCTGACCAAAGTATTACAGGCCCTCTCTGACAATGGACTTAAAATCTCTCCTAAGAAATGTAAACTCTTCACCAATGACGTTGACTACATGGGACATAGAATTACTATTAACTCGGACGGTGAGGCTTGTTTTCGACCACTGAACAATAGATGCGCCTCTATACACAACATGACTCGACCCAAGACACCCAGACAAGTTAGACGGTTAATTGGTGCTGTCAATTATGTTGCAGGATTCTTCCCCAAAATACAGTCTATTTTGAAGCCACTGCACCAGCTTACCCGAAAGAGTAAGAAATTCAAATGGACTGACGAACATGAACGCGCCTTTGACAAAATCAAAGACCTCATGACCAAACCCCCTATACTACACATGCCTACGAATACCGGACGATTCACACTTTACAGTGACACATCACGGACAGCGACTGGATCTTACTTGACTCAAATCATCAACGGACATGAAAGAGTTATAGGCTATTACTCTAAAGTTCTCCCTGACGCTTGCCAGAGGTATAGTGTAACAGAACTAGAATTGTTTGGCCTTTTGATAAACATAACTGCTTTCAAACACTTGTTGCGTGGCTGTGAATTCAATGCATTTGTTGATCACAGCTCAATTGTTCAGATATTAAAGTCCAAAGATGAACCATCCACCACCCGCCTTCAGAAACTAATCTTGAAATTATCAGAGTACTCCTTTAAGATTGCATACAAGAAGGGTACCGAACTTGTCCTGGCAGATTTTCTGTCTCGCATACCAAGCGACAAGCATGCCGAAATAGATCATGTAGTGCCCATTTCATTTAGTTTAGTTGATAATCATGACCTAGATCATCTTAATCCCATACAACCTGCCAAGCGTCCAGTGACACGCGCCTTTGCTAAAAAGATGGGTATTTCTGTTCCCAATCTTTATCCTGACAGACCCAAAACTAACAACCACAACAATGTTGATACTGACACCGCCCCACCCCCTGAACCAATCATCAGACCTGCACCCAATAACAATACCCCACTTTCGCATGAACCGGCCAATCAGAGATCAGCATTAGACACACCCCCTGACCTGCCCCCAACTACGACACACTTTGCCCCACATGACCATAACAGACCCAACACACAGAAACCAACACCTAAAGCTCCGAAGCGAACAGAACCTAGACTGGTGGACAAACAAAATGAGTCACCGTGTACACAAACATACAGGGATGTGCCCCCAGACTTGTTTACAGCCCCTAAGCCACTGATCTCAAATGTTGAGCAGATTGTTGCTCCACATATACCCAAACAACATGACATAGACAAAGTACTAGACTTGATAAAGAGAAAAATCATCCGTGACTACAACCTGCCCATTGACATACGAAGACTTAAGACAGAACAAGAGACATCTCCATTTTTCAAACCGATCTATGACTTTCTAGCCCATGACATATTACCTAGTGACAAAAAGGCAGCGAAAACAATTCAGCTGAAAGCTGAGCAATACATCCTATGTGATGGTGTATTATTCCGCCTTTTCTTTGACAAGACTGACGACTTTAAACTACAACTTGCTGTACCAGAATCACTGACTAATGTTATCATTTCACAATACCATGACAACCTACTTAGCAACCACCAAGGAACAATGCGCACTTACTTGACAATGCGACGTAATTACTACATGCCACAGATGTTTGACAGGGTACAAAACTATGTCAAAGCTTGCCTGAGATGCCAACAGTTCCGTGGCAAACCAGACAAGTTGCGCCCATTTCACACTCGTGTACCTGACTCCTATCGACCCTTTGACAGAATAAGCCTTGACTTTAAGACCATGCCTACCCCGGCAACTGGTTTTAGACATTTGATGGTCATTTGTGACGAGATAACCCGCTTTGTTATTTGTGCCCCACTTCGCACTCTCGATGCCGAAACAATTTGTGAGGCATTGATACAAAAGGTTATCTGCATTTTCGGACCCCCTTCCTGCCTTGTGACTGACGCAGCAGCCGCTCTCACAGGCAAACTACTGACTACACTGTGTACCGCCCTGAACATTGATAGGAAAGTGATTAGTGTTGCAAATCACGGCAGCTTACAAGTTGAACGCCACATTCGAACACTCTCTGACTTCCTCAAGGTGAACTTAAACCAATTTGGAACAGATTGGGTTCGGTTTATTCCCACTACTTGCTATGCCTACAACTCATTCTCTTCCCCTCATCTAGGTGACCACTGCCCTTACCAACTTGTATTTGGACGAGACCCCCCAACCATGACTAACTTGACCTTCAACCCAATGTCTGGTCTGACCCAGACTTATGACGAATACGTTTCCCATCTCAAACGGAAATTTGACCAGATCTCTCACACGATGCTTTCGCTCCAAAGGAGAACTCAAGACAAGCAGAATGTCGCCATTACAAATAAACTACGGCAAACTCCTATCTATTCAGTAGGCCAGCTAGTCTATTTGTACAAGCCAACTTCTTCCTCCCTCACTGCAAACTCGAGAAAGATTGCAGCTGCTTGGGTCGGACCTTTAGTTGTGCATGAAGTGCTCGATAGAACCCACTTCATTCTCTCCACTCTCAAAGGTGAAATTCTGCGAGATATCTTTAACTACAACAGGTTGAAGCCCTGTTTCATGAAAGCATCGGATGAGAGGAAACCCATCACCCACCTCCAGCGACTGAAAGAGGCACTTGGAAAGACAGTGACCCCTGGAGACGGTGAAACCTCTGACAAACCATCAGTAAATTTTATTGATGAGCATGACCACACCCCTCCTGAATGCACTGCTGATCACACCATGTGCTTTCAGACAACAGACCCAATCCAAACATCTGACTATGTGACATCCATCACCCCTAACAACGGAATAGCCGCCCCAACCCCCCTACGACAAACTGACCTTGAACGACAATTTGACCTTTTAACAACTGCGCCCTCTGACAATGACATGACCCTACACCGAGGACGATTTAAGAACGGGCAATTACAAGTGCTGACTTCATTCATTAGGACTCCGACTGACGGTAATAATCCCAAAGAGGTTAGATTTTGGTGGAACATAGGACTGTATACAGACACAAGTAACTTGATAAGACAAATTCTGATTGATAGGATCATTCCTGTCACGGGAACACCAAAGAAATATATGAAACGATTATACACATAATTTTCTTGATAAGCTTTATAAGTCTAAAGCTGTATATGATATGTTTCTTTGTCATTTTATGATTTGTTGTATTTGTTGCTGAAGATATACGTAACTTTCACATTATTAATCTCATTGCCAAAATAATGAGAATATAAGCTTTGGAATCCTTTTTCAAGGCTGTGTAATTGCATGTTATATTATTGTATCAAATTAATTGTCTTGACACTGATTGGAGAAATTTGAGTTTAAACTCATTTTTAATAAACAGACTTGAAAGTGTCTGTTCTTTCGCTTACTTCTATTGTTATCAATTTGGAGATATTTACTTTCTTATCGAGTGAGGTTTGAGAGTCATATTCTTCTGTGTACATCCTTCACTGAAGTGATAATTCCTAATAGGCCGCACAGATAGCTCTCATACCTCGAGCGCACTCGTTACCTCTCCGCTGATACTCAATTAGATGCTTGGAAATTAGCGTCTGCGAGAATGACTCAAATTCTTGATTACGATTTGATATATTTTCGCTGATATTTCCTGATTTGCTCTTTTAATCATGAATTCCTATTCATGCATATTTTGTGCTGGTTTAATTTTCCTTGTTTGATAATTGAGCATATTGAAGTTATAAATTATAGTCATTGCTCAGTTGTTATCGTTATGGTTGAAGAAATTGACCATTTTAGGATAATTATGTTGAAGAATATTGCATTAGTTTTGGTTACCTTATTCACTGTATCTCATTGTAAATAGATCATCATTATGTCATTTAAATGTGTGAGAGTGAATGTGTGAAAGTGATAGTGGGACAGTAATGATTTGAGTTCCACTACCTACCATTCATTTGTTTTTATTTATAATATCTATCATTTTGTTTTCCAACATTCAGATTCTGGAAATTCCAGAAGCCTCTCTTTGTTCTGATTTGTTTGTGATATTTTAACCCCCCCCCCCCCAGCCTTGTTTCCTAACAAAAGGGGATGTAATGTATATTTAGGATATTTTGGGGATAACTTCCTGTTCATTAACAACTCAACTTAATTCCCTTGCTTTTGTATACTCACCTCAGAATATAACACCAAGATTATTTACTATTAATTTCCTGTCGCTAAGTACCCTTGTTTGATGTTTACATCAAGGAGTCATTAATCACCCTCGTAACAACCCTTCTTTGTCCCTGGTTTAAATACCCAAAGATTATATACACACACCTTGTGAACTACCAGACTCTTTGTCTGCCCCTTATCTTATAATACTTCCTCCTCCACAAAAGAATCCCCCTCCTTTAATTGGTCAAACATCACCCCTTAGGACAACCCCTTTGGTCACTCTTTTTAGTTATCCCTTTTTGATTGGTTGTCTTACCAAAATTCTCACCCATCACCCATTGAACATTTCCAAGTTTGGTGTTCTTTCCAAGCCCCCAAGAAAGATCATGATTTCGACATCAGAGAGTCAACCTCTACTTGATATTGCTCTCTCTCCTGCATCTTGATATTTCTATATTTTACTCTGATGTACATACTCGTCATTTAACTTGTCATTGAACTTCATCGTGACATTTCTCTGAACGATTGTGAATAAACACTTTGCATCGATGAAATGTACCAAAACTGTACCTGAGCTCCTTCATTTCTGCTTCATAATAACATTCCAAATGTAACACCACCCGTTACATTACATTATTGCAAAGAAAACGCTGGAGTTTTATTCAGTACATGAATTCGGTTGTGAGTCACGTTTTTCCTAGATCCGCCACTGCTAAAACAGCGCCCTTATATAGACTTTTTTTTTCGGTTTTGGCGCCCCAAGGAGTGGCGCAAGGGGCACGTGCCCCCCCCCCCCCCGCCCCCCGATACGCCACTGTGTTGGCATTGTTGAATACAAAGACGGCATTTAGGATTTGCACTTAATCGATGTTTTGCATTTACTGCAAATTGCACGGGAAGATCACAATAAAACACCAAGAGAAGGGAACGTTCCCGAAGAAGAGAATCATCTTTGCGAAAAACAAGCGATTTTGTGAAATATGAAATCTGTGGAATATTCTGCATCAGGCTGATTGCAATTAAATTAAAATAAAGAAAACCATGCTTACGTTGCTTTACACTTCAAAAAAGATTTGAATGTTGGTTTGTCTGTTTTTTTTTTTTGTTTTGTTTTTGTACGCGTCCTTCCTGACGGCATTAAGCATAGAGAAAATACCAACTTAAGGTATTACAGTAATACACTATTTGTAGTGAAACAAACGAGACAGGTTGTAGGATCTCCTGCAGTGTCAAGATCTCCTCTTGAAGAAGGAGAAGAAAGAGTGATAATTTGCATCTTAATCTTCTTTCACATTAGTTAGAAGAAAAACAAGAATAGGGGCGAAATCAAAGCGTTCTTAAAAGCGAGGATTTTGAATTCTGAATATGTCTAACCCATTATCCCCCTTTCTTTCCAGTACCTGAAATCATACCTTTCTGATACGAAATCGGGGTAAAAATTTCCTCTATGTGTATTTTCATTACTGTCACATTAACATCTACATAGAATAAATACATTAGTTTTTATTCGGTGTTGTATATTTCCCCTTCTTTGACTTGATAGTGCCACCGTTATCATGAGGCCGGGTAGAATTGTGCAACAGCTTGCTGTAAAATTGTCTGCACAGTGTTTCTACAGAGAATTTCCCACTATTGTCATTTCCAATTCAATACTTGGCCATTTACCCACCATCTTAAATATAACCATGACAGGTTTTACGAAGGATATTATAACCGTAAATGATTCGATACAGTAATTTGCCTGTCTTTGACGACTGGCACAAAACATGACAGAAACATTCAGTAACTCAGTAAGTCTTACACAATTCCTTTTGTACCTCATTGGCTGTCAAAGGAAGTTATGTTATCAAACAATTGACGTATTAATGTTTTAAATAACACTTTATCATTTGATGGAAAAATTGTAATGTCTGATGATACTAAAATACAACACATTTAAGTTGATGCATCTTTTCTTTTTGAACAACAACAACGACGACAACAACAACAACAACAACACGGATACGTTATAGGAACACTAAAATATCTTACAGAATTACAAAACCGGTATGTAAAAGTATACTCATGATAAAAAAGAACATGGTAAAACCGTAGCACATGTAAGTGTATTGGAAATTTTCCCTTGACAGTCATTGCACGAATAATGAAAGGAATGTGCATACAATCCAGGCAATGTTTCTCAAATGTTTAAAACGGGGGGGGGGGGGATCATGGCGGCCCACTTGAGAGCTTCGCGGCCAACCGGTTGAGAAGAGGAGCAATAAGGTATATTCTAAGACATAAATGAAAAAAAATAATATGCATAAGTGGGCAATTCCCCCCCAAAAAATACTTTTCCTAAAAATCATAAATATGCATGAATTTGAAAATGAGCGACATCGACAAAGTTAGTATTAAATGCTGGAACTTGTGAAGTTTTGCCATTAGAGTGGCATTTGATACATTTACAACTGAAGTACATTTATGCATTCTTTTCTTCCAAAGTACCATTTTGGGCAATATTTTTAATACTTTTTTTTAAATAAAAAAAACACAATCTTTAACTCTCATTGTTTAATATTCATCAACACTTCAGAATTCATTTCAAGTACTTTATGCTTAAGAATGGACAAAAACGCTAATATTAGCCGTGTCCTAGATAGCAATTGTGTTAAAGTATGAATATCGGGACTTTAAAAGGTGGACAAAGTTGTAATGTCCGTAACCTTAAACGTGTAATAAATGCTCGTAATGATACATTTGTCAACCTGTAGAGTAACTGCTAACTCAGTTGTACACAATCAACATCCTACAACTTAAACAGGACTTGAACACACATTTAATTTCTTTTACTTCATTCTCCAATTCATGATTTTTTCAATATACATTATCCACATGGACGTAAATAATTGTGTGCAAAAAAGTAACGTCCGAAACGGCAAGCATTTTGTGTAATATCTACCAAATGATTTATAGTAACTTTATCAAAACTCGGACTGTTAACATGATGACTGGGTTACAATAAACCATGAATGGATTCAGAATGATCATGCTGAGTTATTAAAATAAGTCCACAAGCTCAACGCTGGATTGCCCAAGTCGCAAAATATTTCGCATACTGACACCCTCCTACGTGATGATAAAGCTGATGCTGGTATATTTTCTTCCTCTATTTAATGACTCTTTTCAGAGGCACCTAATATTCGCAGCTTAGAAGAAGACCATGCCGTTGAGGAGGGAACTTTGAGTTTCTCTTGTATCGTCGAGTCAAACCCTCCATCTTCTGTATATTGGCGACAGGGTACTAGTAACAGTCCAAGTTCTGACTTAGAGGACATGGTAACAACTCACACTGTATTGACTGGCTTCAATGGTGCCATTGTTACTTCAACTCTTACTATTACACCGCTCAAATTTAAGGGGCAGGTCAAAAGAACAATTGAATGCATCGCGAACAACAGTCTTGGAAGTGACACAAGAATTCTCCAGTTAAATTCAGGAACCTCGAAAGGCAAGAATTGATCCCTGCATGCCCAGAAATAAAGCATGCACAATTTTGTATCATCAATCGCTTTAAGTTCCCACGACTAATTCGCAATTGGAAAAATAAGAAAAGAAGTGTAAAACTGAAAATAAGAAGCCGGCAAAGAACTCAAATTGCCTTTTTAATCATGATCACTTTCATCTTCAACTTTTCCTTTCCATTAGATAAACAGGGAAAATATATATAATGCATTAACCGAACATATTTGTATTTATTTCAAAAAGTAAATTAACAAAGTACAGAAAATCATGAGTAACAACATTTTTGCATCTTTAAGGTATGTACATATGCATATTACAAAGATGGGAATGGAAATGGAGGGTCCCACTAAAAAGCTAAGCTTATGCGATATGGGGCCCTTAGAAAATACATAAGAGAACGAATAATGACTTCACGCCGTCTATCAGAGAAAATCTCAGTATTACATTCCCTGTCGTGTGTTATGCAATTTTATTGTAGTTCTTGTTTGATGATTTCTTTTTTTCATTTTTTTTTGTTGGAATAATCACCTTTTCATTAATTTTCTTCTCAGGAATTTCCCCAAGTCCGACTCTAAGTGGAGCAACAAGTTCACTCAATCTTGCTACGATTCTAGTTATCGCTGGGGCGGTTGGATTTTTTATCTGTGCTGTGCTTATTTTGGCATATGTTAGACGGAAATATCGCAGATGTAAGAAAACCTCTTCACAATTTATCTTTTATCATATTTATTGTAAAGTTGATCCGTCGCAGTGTTATAGAGAGTAAGGAACTTCATCAGCAGTATTATGCCTTTAGTTCCAATCATATCCGATGGTTAACCGCTTGGATGCAATGTTAAGTGTCAGAGACCAGCTGCTATCTCACATTATTTCCACATTTGCTCATGACAATGAAATAAACCATACAATTCCCTCTGAATAGAGATAACGTTACATATGTATATTACAAAGAGAAGATTTATTTCACTTAAAAAGATCTTAAAGACTGTAATCTAGGTTTACTCCAAGGCAGCGACAGTTGACCGTCTTCCATCTAAGAAGCATGTCAAACTCCCACGGCGTTTTTTTTTTTAAGTGACTCTGAGAAAGATTTAATGTTCATCTTCATACATGTGGATTGAGTGAATGCAGCAATAGAAGTAGAGCATCACTGAAAGTTTGGGGGATATCAGACAACCCGTTCAAAAGTTATGGATTTTTAAAGTATCTGCGCAGTCACTACTGGACGAGAAGACTGCTATAGTGTATGATGTCATATGCGTAAAATGATACAGTTGTATAAGGAAAATAAAAAGAGAAGATTTGATTTTATGAAAAAAAGTGTACACTATCTCAACTTGTCACTGACACATGTTAGGGGTAATATTATCCCCCCTGCCTTCTGAAAGAGGCAAGTCGAGCATTTCTTTTATTATGCTAGAAAGGTGAAAATAAATTGCATTTTCTTTATATTCTCTTCATATCGTTCTACACATGTGACATCACAAATTGTAGTAGTCTTCTCATCCAGCGGTGACTGAGCAGAAACTTTCAAAATTCATTACTTTTGAATCGATTGTCTGATTATCCTCAAACTTTCAAAGATGTGTTCTACTAGTATTGCTGCATTCTCTTCATCCACATGTCTATGAAGGTGGAATTGTCTTTTGTGCATGCATGACATGCATAAAATTGTTGGGAAGAGGATGGTACTCCGATCTGTGGGAAACTTAGATTGTAAATAAGTATTAGTTGATGGTAAACCAAATGACTCGACCTTGTTGCATTCGTCGTCATCGACCCCGGAAAAAGAAAATGGATTGTTACTATGCCCTATACGGAGAATCTACTCAATAAAAGTCATTATGTTTGCCTTGAGAAGAAGATTATGTCTTGGAGTAATAGATTAACTTATCGTTGACATGTTTCCCGAAGTCATATCTTCTTCAAAGAAAGACAGTGCAATTGCATGTGTGTTTTTCTGATATTAAGTAATCATTATAAATTGATCGACGTTTCGAAATTAATTTTTTTTTTCATCCCAAATTTAAGCCTCTGCAGCACTCCGTACAGAGCGGACCAGCAGAGTCTATGAAAACATTTCTCAAGATGTGGGGCCGAGAACCCAGCGGTCTATAAAAGACGTACCTGCAGGTCCACGTGATGAGACAAGAGAGGTAAGCTGTTAACATGAAATAAAGAATTAGCGTTCAGAGAGGATTCACCAGTTTGATTCTTTGTTTGTTTGCTAGTTTTAAAAATGAGACTAAAAGATGAAGACTTCCTTTTTGATTTCAATATACATTTTTTTTTAAAGCCAGAAATGAAACGTCATATTGGCTTTTCACGTTGCCGCCGCCATTTTTTTTTTAACCCGGAAGTGGGTAAGTGGACTTAGGAAGAAATAGAGATCTTAGTGTGAGGGCGGTAAGGCTATCTTTTGTGCTAAAGACTTTTTTCTTTATTTCTTTTTTTTTTCTTTCTTTCTTTCTTTCTTTCTTTCTTTCTTTCTTTTTTGCTCGTCAACTCTTGAAACCCGGAAGTGTACCCCCATTTTTGAAAACGCTTCGCCGGTCCTGCATACTGTTAGTTGAGAGGGGATTCACCAGTTTGTTTCTTAATTGCATGTTAGTTTTTGACAAGAGACTAAAACATGTATATATATACCGGGTGTCCCCAAAAAAGCGGAACGGTGGATTTTCAGTACCTTGCGTTCTAAAACTGATATATTTTTTGACATCATTAGAAAGAACATCTTCCGCAGAAGGCAATGATACCAAAATCATTAAATTTGGTTCATTACTTTTTATTCTACGCCAATTTCTGTAAATGCAGTCATTTTCATTTTATGAGATAATAATTTGAGTGCGACACGCGATCCATACGGTGAATATTGTGTAGGGCTCACACGGGTAAATAATTCCCCATAGAGACGTGTGTTAAAATTCAAATTTCAAAAAATTCTGTAAAATAGCTGGGAGAAATGAGGTGTTTCATCTTCACTAACCTGAATAAGTGAGATATTACCTTTCATCCATCAGATTTCCAGGGTGGGTTGTTCTGCTCTAATTCTGTCCAGGGGTCCGGAAAGCCAGACTACGAGTTCTTGTCACTCAAAAAATCACCTATTTTCCGTACACGTACCCAATGAAATATAGTCATTCATTTCATTTTACACATGCATGTTCACATGCATGTTTTTTTATTTTCATTTCCAATCAAACACAGGTAATACACTTTGACATGATTACATATATTGGAACATAATAATACATATTGGTTCTTAAAAGAACTTCATGGAAATGGAAATTGAGGGGCTGCTAAAAAGCGAACTTGTAGATTGCAGTCCCCTCACTTACGTTACATTACTACAATACATTAATTATATATGACTTTATAACACAATACAACGGTATGTACCGTACAAGCTAATCATTTAAAGTATACAGTTTTCATTCAATCAAATCGGATGGTTACATGAAGTACATTGTGTACGCTTTCACATGTATACACATAGACATAGACATAGACATAGACATACACATACACATAGACATAGACATAGACATGCACACATACACATAGACATACACATACACATACACACAAGCACACACACGTACCCACATACACATACGCACACACACGCACGTACACACACATGTATGCATCCACATACATTGTGCACACACAGAAGAGAGTAGGGAAAGAGAGGGAGGGAGGGGGAGAGGGAGAGTAGAGAGAGCGAAGGGCAGGTCAACATTCTCGATACAGGCAGAAGAAAAAAGAACAACAATTCCAAACAGTCAAACTAATCATGGGGTACATATGAGCTAATCAAATATTTCTTTAAATTACTAGAGAATGATTTCAAACTAATGGAATCTTTTATATTTTTCTCAAGGGAATTCCAAAATTTTGGGCCACTGTAGATAAACGTGGATTTTGTAAATAGAGTTCGGGTAAGGGGCAAATGATATTCATCTGTTTGACGAGTGGGGTATTTATGAATATTTTTATTCTTATTAAACATATTTTCAAAAACTGAAGGAAGTGACTTATTATACAAACTGTACATAAATTGACCAAGGTAATAATAATACAAATCCCTTACTTTTAAAACCTTATTCTCCACAAATAATCCGTCAGTATGGGAATATTTAGAGGTATTACATATTACTCGAAGTGCTTTTTTTTGTAACAAAAATAATCTATCCAAATAAGTTGAATGTGTATTTCCCCATATTATAATTCCATACATTAAATAAGGTAAAATTAACGTTGAATATAACATTAGCAACTTTTTAACAGAAAAACAAAACTTTACTTTATTAATTACACCTATGTTACTGGAAATAGTGCGGCATATACAATCTATATGCTGTTTCCAAGAAAGCTTACTGTCTACAGTTACACCAAGAAATCTGACAGAATAAACCTGTTTTATCACTTCATTTTCAAAAATTATATCATGTGGCAATTTATCAAGGGTATTACTAAACAACATCACATTTGTTTTCTGCAAATTAAGCGATAATCTATTTGCTCTTAGCCATTGCATTATCTTGTTCAATTCTGTATTCATGACATCAACTAATGTATGAGGATTTGAATGAGAAAAGAAAAGATTAGAATCATCTGCAAATAATATAAAAGAAAGAACATTTGAAGATTTTGGAAAATCATTGATGTAGATAATAAAAAGTAACGGCCCTAGTATACTTCCTTGTGGAACTCCACAATCAACTGAGCGCAAAGAAGATTTTTCATTGTTTATACAAACAAATTGTTTTCTGTCTTTCAAATAGCTTCTGAACCACTCCAAGGCCTTCCCACGTATACCATAATGATTAAGTTTATAAAGAAGAATGTCGTGGTTAATCGTGTCGAAGGCCTTGGAGAGGTCCAGGAAGATTCCTGCAGTATGTTGAAACTTATCAATTGCTCGAGATACTTTTTCAGTGAAAGATAATATTGCATGTGCTGTGCTATGTTTCTTGCGAAATCCAAATTGATATTTTGACAAAATGTCATTTCTATTTAAAAAATCTATAACTCGAGAATATATTATCTTTTCTAATATTTTAGATATATTAGGCAAAAGAGAAATAGGTCTGTAATTATTCAATTCTTCCCTATTACCCTTTTTAAAAATTGGAACTATTTTTGATATTTTCATAACATCTGGTACCTGCCCTTGTGATATTGATAGATTAAAAATGTGAAACAAAGGATCAACAATATAAGGTATTATATTTTTTAACAGTATATTATCAATATCGTCATAACCAGAACTTCTTTTAGAAGGTAAATTATGAACAATATCTAAAATCTCATATACTGTTACAGGGGAAAAAAAGATTGAATTTTGATTACCTACGTCCAGATAATCATAGAATTCTTTAGTAGACAACGGAATATTTGCACAAAGATTCCGGCCAACAGTTGAAAAATGTGAATTAAATATTTCTGCTATCATACGTAAATCTTTTATTTCAAATCCATCATTCTTAATTTTAGAAATAACATTTCTTTCCTTATGCTTATTCAATGTTTCATTTATCAATTTCCAAGTATTGCGCATATCATTTTTAAACAAATCTAATTTTCTCATATAATAATTCCTTTTTTCTCTACGCAATACCATAGTGAGAGTATTTTTATATGCCGTATACTTATCACGGGATTGCTGTGTTTTTTTAGCCTTACTTACATAATACAAATTATTTTTACGATTAATTGAACGTAATAATGACTTTGACACCCATGGCAATCTTGGATCACGTTTGTAACTACCCAACTTCTTTTTAACTAATGGAATATGTGTATCTAACAAAGTAACAATCTTATTTATAAAAATTTCATAAGCTACATTCGTATCTTGCACCACATATAAGTCAGACCAGTCAATTTCCATCAAAGATTCCTGAAACTGGGCTATATTCTGAGGTGTAAACTTACGCCTTCTTTCATAATTCTGAGGTATTTTCGTCTTTAACTGTAAAGATGAACAGATATAAATAGCATAATGATCAGATATATCCGTAAGTATAATAGCAGAATCAGGAAAAGGGTTTACATTACAAAAAATATTATCTATCAAAGTGGCAGATTGTTCTGTTACACGGGTTGGTTTTGAAATCAAGGGTGAGAAATATGCAGAGAGCATAATATTGAGAAATTCCTCGGGATAATAAGAATCATTACATTTACTTAAATCAATATTAAAGTCACCCATTAAATAACATTCCTTATTCAAAACTGAAGATTCTTGTAATAATTCATTAAAATAATCAAAGAATAATTTCATATTAGCATCAGGGGGCCTGTATATTACGCCTAATAAAATATCTTTCCGATTAGGCACTTTGATTTCTATAAATAAGGATTCAACAAAACTTTCCATTCGACAGATATCTTTTCGAATGAAAAAATCAAAATTGGATTTAACATAGAAGGCAACACCCCCGCCACTTCTATTATATCTGTCGTTATTTATCAAATGATATCCTGGGAGATTAAATAAAGAGGCAGTATTATCAGTGAGCCATGTTTCTGTGAGCCCAATTACAGAAAAAAATGAGTCTGTAAAATTATCTAAAAAAATACGCAAATTTTCAAAGTTTTTATTTAAACTTCTTATATTCATATGCATCAGGGAGAACTTTTCGCTAACATCTTTAGACTTTAATTGATTAACAGTGACATATGGCGAAGAAATATCTTGAAATTTATCATTAAAAGTATCATTTGTATGAAAATTAATATCTTTGGATATTAGGTTGTCAAATGACAGTGAAGCAGTAGCATTCTGGTCATTTGAATCAAATACAAATAAATCATGAAAATCCTGTTCATTCAAACGACTGAAGCCAAAATCAAATATCGAATCAGCCATTAAATCGATTCAATGCTGGAAGACCCTGACGGTAGTAACAAAACCACCGCATGTCCTGTAATGAGAAATCTACAGACCTGTTGAAAGAAGAAGAGGGAATGAAAAGAAAGAGTGTACATACATACACACACACATGGTACATACAAACACATGCATACAAACACATACACAAACATACACGCAAACACACACACACACGTTCATATAAAGACGCACACACATACAATGTACTCATACACATCAACGTCATAAGGGGACTTACACATCTATCAATTTAAGGAATCACATCGGTCTCTCCAAAGGAGCACAGGAGTAAAATAACCTTATGCTCAAACTACAATCTTAGAATTTGTACCGTTCACTGATTTCATTGGTACTTTCATTACCTATCAATAACTATCACACACACACAAAAAAGTTAATGTACCATTATTACGTACAATT
Source organism: Diadema setosum (assembly GCF_964275005.1). Taxonomy (NCBI): domain Eukaryota; kingdom Metazoa; phylum Echinodermata; class Echinoidea; order Diadematoida; family Diadematidae; genus Diadema; species Diadema setosum. The sequence goes on along the minus strand of NC_092690.1, from coordinate 17,753,078 downwards.
ATTAATAACAGATCTTTCCTGGAAGCAACGAAAAGAGAAAAAAAAAATGTTGAAAAAAAGTTTGTAATTAAATCTCATAAAATCAAAATTATTATGGGACAGAGAAAAAAGAAGGATATCAAAAGAAGACAAAATAATAATAATAATGTTTCTTACTAAATCAATCATTACTATATCCTAATCTTTTACTGCCTAAGAGGCATATTATGAAAATGTCCTAATCTCTTACAAACAGAAAAATTAAAATAAATACAGAATTTTTGTGTAGTGTCAGGGTTACTGCAAATTTCCAATCTGTTAACATTACAACTATATTAAAAACAAAAACAAAAACAAAAAAAATAAAAGAACTCTCAATAACAGTACAGAGATTGTATAAATGCAAAAAGATATATTACTAAAACATAATTACTAACTTAATAAATCGGTTAATTCATACAAAAAACTAAGAAAAATATAACACTATTCTGTACTTTAATAAACCAATTTCAGTATTTAGACAATAAAAGAAAAAAATTGACAACAAAATAACGGTATTCACGTCTCATTAAAAAAAAGAAAAATTAACTAGATATTTTACGATCCATGACACGTTAAAGTTTCGATAATAACATTAAATCATGATCGGTTGCAAATCAGAACGTGGTTACTGAGTAACCCTTTAACTTGATTAATACATCGAGCCATACGATTTTAAAAAAAAAAAAATCCACAATCGATTGCAAGTCAGGGTATTGATGAAGATATCGAGCATGGTCGTTCGTATATCAGAGCGTGGTTACTGAGCAACTCTTTAAATTGATGAGTAAATTGGGCCATAAGATAAGATATAAAGGAAATAACACTTTGCAAAAAGACAAGAAAAGAACAAAATCAAACTTCGACCGTAAGAAAGAACAAAAACAGAAAAGATATTTCAATCTCACGGCATAGTTGCGACATAATATTCCTTGATCGATTTTAATTCGGGGTGTAACAGTGCCTATCGATTCTTACCATTAGGATACATTATTCAAATACCTGATTTACTTATGGGGGACGATTACAATCAGATTTGTTTAACCTATCCAAAACTAAACAATACAAAACACTCAATCATTCAATGCAATACCTTAGAAAAAATCATTCGGAGATACATCATTATGATGTATCAAATTAGGTTGAGAGAAAAAAAGCTACACTCACATCATAAACAATGAGCGAACGATCATGATCGAATTGGAACGTTCTCAACTATCGGGGGAGACTGCAGTATTCATTATGCTTGAAACAAAAACAAAAAAATAAAAAAAATAAAATAATCTATACTTATCAAAACACCAAATTTCAGATTTCAATACAACCCTTTACCTAGATCAATTCAAATGAATATAAAATTTAGTATATTCATACCGTAAAAGGAAAAAAAGAAAAAATGTTAATCCATAAAAAGGGAAAAATCAAAAATATAAAAACAATTATATGTTATTCTTAACGCTGGGATAATGTGTCAAACATTAATATAATCAGAGCGGGGCAATATAAACACAATAAGTAGAATATTCAAAGTAATATCAAATATCCAGTATCATAATAATTTATACAAACTTTGCATCGATATTAATTTCAAATAATAATATATTCAGTACATTTATCGGATATCAATCAGAAAAAAAAAAAAAATACAGAACGTTTACTCAAATACATACGGGGCGCCACCGAGCTGGCGCCACTTCCCGGCGTAGAAGCGGAGTTTTGTTCCCGAACCGTAGAGCTGTTGGACCTGCTTTGACCACCTCTTTTTTTCCGCGAGGTCGACTGCTGTTAGATCATCGATGATGAAGTAGTTTTCGTTCTTCAACACATTTCTGCAGCTGCGCATCACATCCACTTTGTCCCGGTAGGACAACAGCTTCACTAGGATGTGACGTGGACGGTCCTTCGATTTAAGACCGTCACGATGAGCGCGTTCCACTTTGGCTGTGATGTTGAATTTGTCGCGAAGGATCTTTTCCGAAGCCTGGATGCAGTCCTCTCGCTCGTCTCCTGGTGGAGCTTCGGGAATCCCGACGATTCTCACGTTGTTTCTCCTCAGGAAACGCTCACTCTTGTTGACGGCGGCTTCGCAGATGATGGTCCGGGCTCGAAGGTCATCTGCCTCCTTCCTCAGCTCGTCGATTGTCGTTTTCATCTCCGCCTGCTGTTTCTCGAGGGTGTCGATCCGCTTCCTCTCGGCAAGCAAAGACCTGTTGAAGTTGCTCTCCATTTCACTCAGCTTTGTGATAAGATTATCGGACACCTTTCTAAGCATCCTTTCAAACTTGTCGCTCATCCGCTGAAAGCATGCCTCGAGTGCCGGAGAAAGGGTCGTTTCAATAGATATATCATGGTCCGATGCATCTGAATGGACACCCTGTTGCACTGTGTCCGGGTTGTTGGCGGGCAATGGAGATCTGTCGATATTATGGCTTGCAGACTCTCCAGGGGTCCTTGTCGGGCTGGCACCGGGCGATCCTGTTGCAGTGGCTCCGCTCGCCTGCTTTGGAGCAGGGGGTGCACTGTTGGGTTGGAGCCCGCTCGCTGGTGTTGGTGGGGTCGTTTTTTTAACTTGAGATCTGGTGGGCCTTCGCTGACTCATCATCTTTGAAAGTCGTCTAGTCGGCTCAGAAGGACACAGTGAAAACAGTTGTAAATGTTCGAGGTGGTGAATTAACAAATTGAAGGGTACAAAAACGAAAAATTCCCTGGCTGATTTGGAGAGATCCGAAGATACGTTCCTTAGGTGAAGAGCGCCATCTATCTATTCCCCTCAAATTCCATCAGAAAAGCTTTCATCTTCCAACCAAAATGCAGTTTGTAGAGGAATTCATACTCAATATCTACAGCTATTCAGTTTTTGCCAAACTACATCATTGATTTTTAATTAATTTTTTTCTTCATTTATTTTGGTATCTTTGGTACGAATTTGTGAAGGGGTCTGGGACATTCCATTTTATTTACAGGTGTGAGCCCTACAGTGGAGGTCATATTTCTTATTTGACTCTTAAACATCATAAATGTGTTTTTTATGATATTTGCCCCTACATCATGTGAGAAATTACACTTTTATGGACTATAAAGCTTCTCAAAGGGACACTTTTAGAAAATCATGCCCTTTAGGTTTTTTTTTTTTTTTTTTTTTTTTTTTTTTTTTTTTAATAAATCTTGCAGTTTTGATCAGTTCTTCATAAGATGAATACATAGATCCAGGCAGTTATCCTTGATTGTTGGGGTGTCATCATCACCTTATAGCCTACAAAGCACTTGATAAGACTTTGTTTTGTCAAACAGACTAACTTTATGTATTTTGAGCTGTTTCAGTAGTAGCCAAAACAAAGAAATACATTAAAATAACACAGTCATTCAAAGTTGTGTGATACTGATGACTGACTGCTACGTACTAAGATCTAGTGACAAGAGCATAATATCAAGAAAAGAAATAGTAGCAAGGCAGAGTTGGGGAGGGGGGGGAGTAGAGGAGAGAGGTAGAGAGAGGGGGTAGGGAGGGGAAGGGGAGGGAGGAAGAGATCTGACACAATACAAGAATAACACAGTCATTCAAAGTTGTGTGATACTGATGACTGCTATTTACTAAGATCTAGTACCACAAGAACATAATATTAAGAAAAGAAATTGTAGCAAGGGAGAGTGGGGGGGGGGGAGTAGAGGAGAGAGGTAGAGAGAGACAGGGGGGGGGTATAGTATAGGGAGTAGAAGGGGGAGGGAGGAAGAGATCTGACACAATACAAGATTCACAATACAAGAAGTCATTCAAAGTTGAGTGATACTGATGACTGCTATTTACCAAGATCTAGTACTACAAGAACATAATATTAAGAAAAGAAATTGTAGCAAGATAGAGTTGGGGGGGGGGGGGAGTAGAGGAGGGAGGGAGGGGAGGGGGGGGGGGGAGTAGGGAGGAGAAGGGGGAGGGAGGAAGAGAGATCTGACACAATACAACATCAACATAAACCAGCAGAACTTGTATGGGATGAATACTTCCCATAGACTTGCATGTATTGCGTGCATTCTCTATAGGGCTCACACGGGTGAATAATTCCCCATAGAGACGTGTGTTAAAATTCAAATTTCAAAAAATTCTGTAAAATAGCTGGGAGAAATGAAGTGTTTCATCTTCACTAACCTGAATAAGTGAGATATTACCTTTCATCCATCAGATTTCCAGGGTGGGTTGTTCTGCTCTAATTCTGTCCAGGGGTCCGGAAAGCCAGACTACGAGTTCTTGTCACTCAAAAAATCACCTATTTTCCGTACACGTACCCAATGAAATATAGTCCCCTCAAATTCCATCAGAAAAGCTTTCATCTTCCAATCAAAATGCAGTTTGTAGAGGAATTCATACTCAATATCTACAGCTATTCATTTTTTTTTTGCCAAACTACATCATTGATTTTTAATTAATTTTTTCCTTCATTTATTTTGGTATCTTTGGTACGAATTTGTGAAGGGGTCTGGGACAGTCCATTTTATTTACAGGTGTGAGCCTTATAGTGGAGGTCATATTTCTTATTTGACTTTTAAACATCCACGTGTTTTTTATGATATTTGCCCCTACATCATTTGAGAAATTACACTTTTAAGGATTATAAAGCTTCTCAAAGGGACACTTTTAGAAAATCATGCCCTTTAGGTTTTTTTTTTTTAAATAAATCTTGCAGTTTTGATCAGTTCTTCATAAGATGAATACATAGATCCAGGCAGTTATCCTTGATTGTGGGGGTGTCATCATCACCTTATAGCCTACAAAGCACTTGATAAGACTTTGTTTTGTCAAACAGAATAACTTTATGTATTTTGAGCTGTTTCAGTAGTAGCCAAAACAAAGAAATACATTAAAATAACACAGTCATTCAAAGTTGTGTGATACTGATGATTGACTGCTACGTACTAAGATCTAGTGACAAGAGCATAATATCAAGAAAAGAAATAGTAGCAAGGCAGAGTTGGGGAGGGGGGGGGGGGAGTAGAGGAGAGAGGTAGAGAGAGGGGGTAGGGAGGGGAAGGGGAGGGAGGAAGAGATCTGACACAATACAAGAATAACAGTCATTCAAAGTTGTGTGATACTGATGACTGCTATTTACTAAGATCTAGTACCACAAGAACATAATATTAAGAAAAGAAATTGTAGCAAGGGAGAGTGGGGGGGGGGAGTAGAGGAGAGAGGTAGAGAGAGACAGGGGGGTATAGTATAGGGAGTAGAAGGGGGAGGGAGGAAGAGATCTGACACAATACAAGATTCACAATACAAGAAGTCATTCAAAGTTGAGTGATACTGATGACTGCTATTTACCAAGATCTAGTACTACAAGAACATAATATTAAGAAAAGAAATTGTAGCAAGATAGAGTTGGGGGGGGGGGGGGAGTAGAGGAGGGAGGGAGGGGAGGGGGGGGGGGGAGTAGGGAGGAGAAGGGGGAGGGAGGAAGAGAGATCTGACACAATACAACATCAACATAAACCAGCAGAACTTGTATGGGATGAATACTTCCCATAGACTTGCATGTATTGCGTGCATTCTCTATAGGGCTCACACGGGTGAATAATTCCCCATAGAGACGTGTGTTAAAATTCAAATTTCAAAAAATTCTGTAAAATAGCTGGGAGAAATGAAGTATTTCATCTTCACTAACCTGAATAAGTGAGATATTACCTTTCATCCATCAGATTTCCAGGGTGGGTTGTTCTGCTCTAATTCTGTCCAGGGGTCCGGAAAGCCAGACTACGAGTTCTTGTCACTCAAAAAAATCACCTATTTTCCGTACACGTACCCAATGAAATATAGTCCCCTCAAATTCCATCAGAAAAGCTTTCATCTTCCAACCAAAATGCAGTTTGTAGAGGAATTCATACTCAATATCTATAGCTATTCATTTTTTTTTTTTTGCCAAACTACATCATTGATTTTTAATTAATTTTTTTCTTCATTTATTTTGGTATCTTTGGTACGAATTTGTGAAGGGGTCTGGGACAGTCCATTTTATTTACAGGTGTGAGCCCTGTAAGCTCAGTGATCCATGTCACCAAAAGATACAGCTTTCACCTTGGCGCGTGGGCCAGGAAAAAAAAAAAACCCAGTGTTGACATGGATCAACGAGCTTACACAATTCACCGTATGGAACGCGTGTCGCACCCAAATTATTATCTCATAAGTCGCCAAAAATCCGGCGAAATTTGAAAATGAACGCATTTACAGAAATTGGCGTAGAATAAAAAGTACTCAACCAAATTTAATGATTTTGGTATCATTGTCTTCTGCGGAAGATGTTCTTTCTAATGATGTCAAAAAATATATCATTTTTAGAAGGCAAGACACTGAAAATCCACCGTTCCGCTTTTTTTGGGACACCCGGTATATAGCGAAAACTTTGAGCAAAGAAAATGGGTTTTCATCGGGATTCGAACCCGAGACCTCCGGATTACTAGACCGGTGCTCTACCGACTGAGCTTTTGAAAGCCGTTGATCGGTGTTCGTCCCAAACCCTTAACTCTCTTTGCTCGTGTGGTCAGAAGCTATAGTGTGTGTATGTGTGCCACACACACACACATTAAGCTGACATAAACCCAAAGGATGTAAATCAACTTTGGAATAAATGTGAGGGATCGCCGAAGCGATGCAGCTTTTTGTAATATATTTTGAAACAAGGAAAGGAAAACTGACCAGAAACAATTGTAATGATAGATAGCGAAAACTTTGAGCAAAGAAAATGGGCTTTCATCGAGATTCGAACCCGAGACCTCCGGATTACTAGACCGGTGCTCTACAGACTGAGCTATTGAAAGCCCTAGATCGGTGTTCGTCCCAAACCCTTAACTCTCTTTGCTCGTGTGGTCAGAAGCTATAGTGTGTGTATGTGTGCCACACACACACACATTAACCTGACATGAACCCAAAGGATGTAAATCAACTTTGGGATAAATGTGAGGGATCGCCGAAGCGATGCAGCTTTTTGTAATATATATTTTTTGTAATATATTTTTGTAATTTGTAATTTGTAATACCCATTTGTAAAACCCATTTTCTTTGCTCAAAGTTTTCGCTATCTATTATTACAATTGTTTCTGGTCAGTTTTCCTTTTCTTGTTTCAATTTATATATATATATATATATATATACATATATATTTAATATTTAAATATATTTTTCATAACATAAAAAACCAGTTCAGATAGGAAACGTCATATTGGCCTTTCACTTTGTATTCATGTCAGCAAAATCATACCGTTTGTTTTGTGGGAAGGTTATTTCACCTGGTAATCACAAACAAATGTGGGGTGCAGTAGCACGGAAAATTGCACAGGACCTTAACAAAGGAGTTCCCTGGATACATTCAGATATAGATATTCATGGTATTCGTTCGGTACCATTTACTGTGTTTATAAACATGATCATCTACATTGTCTCTCTCACTGAGTTGTACCAATAAAACTCTGCACTGCTGAAGCAGTGAAAATGGGGCATAGCCCTCTGAAATGATGGTAATCAACGTGAGATGGTAAGGCCTTGCCACCAGCCGCAAAGCAGAAGACAAGAACAAGAATAAAAACCAAACTCTCCCAAAACCCAATTTTTAACAGGAATGATGTTGCAGACACACAGCATTCCAGTCGCACGTTTTATCTTTCAGACCACCTTCCAGGAGCTTTCATCTGCACACACCATAGACCAGATGAGGACCAATTCTCAACAGGATTCGGGCTATGTCCCCATGTCATCTGGCTTACCTGCAATGTCAACCTCAGACTTGCTGAAAGCTATGCGCCATCTGGGTGTGTCGCCATTTTTGATGAAATCAACGACGTCATCGTTGAAGAAGCCGTCAGGTGAATCGTCTGATATTCACGGCGAGGTGTTGTATAGCCAGAGCGACTATGACTTTATGAGTGCCTCTGGCCAGTACGAGTGCATTGGTGACATGCAGAATGACACTTCTGACATTGATGAAGAAACTTAATTTTTACCAATTTACGCTCAATTATATAAAATACTGTCACACTCCTCAAATCAAACACACAAACGGGAACCATTGACATAACATACTTTAATGTATTGAACCAAACCCAGTGATTATTATGTAGTATCTCATGATTTTCTTCCCCTGTACCGTATTTGGTTCAGCCTGAATACTACTACAAGGGTCAAGTGAAACAGCACTCCCTGCTGGAAAGAACACAGAAGTCACCAAACGAGACCTGCACCACGAGTCATAGGCCCTACAGCCCATGTGCTCTACGATTTAAGGTGGATAAAAATAGGTCAGTTCGACATTGAAACACGGGGTTTAAGGTCTCATGGGCCATGTTTGCTTAGTATTGAACTAGGCTGTATGACTCCTGGAATGTATGACTCTTGGGTTATATTACTCGAGGTGTTAGTCTCGTGACGTGCGCCCAGAACACAGTGTCCCACAGTGTGTTATACAATATGGAACACAGTGTGGACACAATGTTAACACATGTGTGAAATCTCTTCACATTGTTAAATTCGATCATTTTAACATTGTGAACACATTTTGAATCATGAATCCACAGCCTGAATTCAACTTTACATTGTTAACTTCGAGCATTTTGAACACGTTGGGACACTGTGTTCTTTTCAGGTGGAATGCACTGTTTAAATATGCGGTGTACAAGTGAATGTCAGTGTCATATTTTACATCTCTTCATTTGTTAGCTAATGTTGTTGTGTTGGTATATCTCAGCGTGAATTATCAAACTTTAATCACATTATCATGAGATATACGTAAACACCTAATTTTACCTATTGTACTGGCGGAAAAATTGCTTGTCATCCTAATGTAGTTATTTCGCCATCTTTGCTGAGGTGTTTATTGACGATGTTTTGCACAACACGGGGGGGGGGAGGCCATTTTTGTGGATATTATTATCAGATATTATATCTTGTTACGTATGCCGCTACAATGATTGCCATATGTTTTAACCATGAGCTACACACTATGTAAAACTAATGTACTGAAATTTATGGATGCACCTTTTATCAAGGACCTAAAAGTTCACAGCTCGTTGATTAATTCCTGTGCTTCTTTCTGTCAAAAGCGTCAAAATAACATTTAAACCATGCTTTACTGCTTTGATCTCGACGTTATTGCAACTCTTGATGTAATTATAATTCTGGATCCTATCTATAATTCTGAATCTTATTTATAACTCTCATTTGTAATTATGTTGACGGTTAAACATTTGAAATTGAATTTATACATAGTAAGTGTGTGAGTTGTATGTATTTATTTACGTTCATTCATATTTGGTAGGTTGGCTCACAATAGTGAAATGTCTCTACTTATGTGTGTCCTGACTCACATAATCTATTGTCACCACCTATATCTCTTTCAGTTTGTGTGACATGTATACTTTAAATGCTGTGTATATCTTTGTAATGTTCCCACTGTTTTTTGTTTCATGACTGTAATGCTTATGATAGATATCCTATGTACTTTGCCTGGTCGAATAAATAAATAACTGAATACATAGATAAATGAATGAATGAATTATAATGATAATGATTACATCCGACAGCCAGCCTGCATAAAAACAAGAAGGTGCTTTTAGAAATGCAGAAGCTACATGCGCAGAAGGTAATAACTCTTACATCAGGAAAATGGATGTCAAGTTGTCGTGTATAGTAATCGCTCAAATAATTTCTCAAGCAATTTCATTTGCGAAATGCACGTGTTTTGCACAGAAAGGAAATATTTGGTAGGTTGATTGTGAGTTTCACAGAGAAAACGTTGACAGTAAATGTTGAGGACATTTGTGTCTTACCATTAAAACGTTATACATGCATCTCCATAATTGGTGTATACTTCAATAATTGCAATTTTTTTGTGACTCAAAATTTGTCATGTCTTGAGGTTTGCTGATCCCCATGATTAAAAAAAAAAAAATCCCTACATTGATGATCTCTGCAATATCTAACAGTATTTCCATGGGACTTTGCGCATAAATGGATTACCAGGTAAAGGTTCCCCAGGGAAAGTTTGGACCATGCGGTCAGGGGTGTATCCAGGATTTTTTTCCGGGGGGGGGGGGGGGGTCGTGATCATAATTTTTTGAACCTTTTTGCAATGAAAGATAGTATGCGAAGAAAATACGGTAAGGCGCATGCGTGCGCATTCGGATGTCCCTGATAATACTAGCTAGGCCGTACACAGGAATATTTTTCGGGGGGGGGGGGGGGTGGGGAGCAAGAGTATGTTCAATATTTATGGAAAACACTAAAGCGAGGGAGCAGATGAACAGGATGAGAGTGTGGGCTCACACGAAGGACAGTTTTCATTTTTAGAACTGAAATTCAACAATCTAGTGAACATCATCACCGTACAGATGTCTAGAATTCTCCGCCTGCAAATCTAAAACAGTGCACATATTTCATTCTTTTTTTTAAAAGAATAGATAAAAGATATTCTTATATCCCAATATTCTCATGACACGTGGATAAATTCAAACTATAGGTTTATTATCTAATGAGGATGGTTTCCTGTGTTTACTCATATATATGAAGAGTTTGTTTGCAAAAACCGATAAGTCCATATTTGTCAAATGGAGATATTTGCGATTAAAGGTCAAGAAAAATAAAGAGAATTATAAGAAAATTTTTGCTTCTTTTGACCATAACTTCAAAAATATACCTTTATATGTAGTGACCAATATATCATTTAAAGGGTATTATTTTGTACTTTATGACAGATATCGTATTTCAAAATCTTCAAAAATGGACTTATCGGTTTTTGCAAACAAACCCTTCATATATATATATATAAAAAAATATATATAAAAATTCTACCCCGTGAGAACAAAAGCATGTGTTCATTATATTGTGTAGGCCGAAATCCATGTTGCTTCAAGAATTTCAGTATAGGCGAGATCTTTAGGATAGAATTCAGTTTAAAAAATCAGGAAAGTACATGTATTCTGATCAATCAAAGATTATGTTAGACCTTCTTCCCAAACCATTGTTTTGGAATCTGCCATTAAAAAAAAAAGAAGAAAATACAAAAAAAAAGTGCATGGAATAGATTAATTACTTTACTTTGGCTGTCAAGGCATTTACGATTCTTTTTTTCAAATTCGTCCTAGTGTAGTGAAGGTTTGTGTGTCATTGTGTGTGTGTGTGTGTGTGTGTGTGTGTGTGTGTGTGTTGATGTCGAACTAAAGAGCCAGAGCTACCAATGCTCCTGGTGGAAGTCACAGGCATTCAGTTGTTCTTGTTTGAATACACCAAAATTCAGAAACGATCTTAACCCATTCCATACTGAATTCTGAAATCCCCATCGACTTAATACACAGGCTACCAGGTTCCAGCATGGAATGGGATAACCTGTAAAGATTTGACATTGGATACCACATACTGTCAGACGAGGCATGTTATCATCCGGAAGCGATGATTGGATGTAACTCGTAAGGCTGACTTGAGGTCACATCCTAGCTAGATGATTGGCTGCAATCCGTAAGGGATCACAGCCTAGCTACCATGTTTACAGTATCATGTTTCCTTCCCGGAGGCAGGAAATTGTAATTGCTCTTTAAAACCTCTTAGAAAACAATTTAATGCATGCGTGGCGTGGAAAATTTTCAAGGATGGCAGATGCTGAAAATAAAATCATGACAGTACAATTGTTCTCATGCTTAGATCACCGAACCTCAGGAATTTTTATTGTCTCTGAATTCTAAAGGGATAAAAACCTCTGAACGAAAACTTTCGCAAACTTGATTGATTCATTGAAAGCGCTTCCCACCATCATTTTCGTTGCGGGTAATATCAAGAGAATTCTTATCTTTGGAGATTGTATACAAGGTTTATCTTGGGGGAAAATAATTATGGTCAGCGGCAAAAACGGAAAGTAATGTAGTTTAGATTCCCTTGCGTGTATGGTGATAACATAATGAGAGAACCAAAATTTTGACCACAAAGATGGTTAAGCTTCATAAACTGTCGTTGTTATCCATTTAAATACAATAATAAACACAATACAATAAACAATTATAGGGAGAAAAGAAACGATGGCAGCAAATGATTGAGCTAAAATCTATCTATGTTACAGTGAGAAAAAATACTGACTCACAAACAAAATATCTAATAGGCGTTTCTGATCATTTCAGTAATTCAAATGAAATAAAGGACTGAGAGGTAGAGTGTATTTTTAAAACAATTTTCAAAGCATGGGCTGCGAAAAAACACATATGTCACATACTTGTCACATATTTTCAGTGGATTGATGAAGTGTAACCCCCGCATCAAAATCGAAAATAATGGGTTTTCCTCTGCTCTCATAAGTACTAAAATAATACGTAAACATATATATCTAGGGATCGCCGAAAAAAAAATATATATATATATATGAGAGGACAAACGCAGAAAATCTGGGCGTATTAGGCACACCTTCCAGTTCATTTTCTTATTTATTTCATTTATAATTAGAATTAGAATTAGAATTTGAATTTTGAATATAATCTTTGGACACTCTACTTACCTCTCTCTACTACATCTATATATATTTTGTGTAATCCCTTAAGTCCCCCCCCCGAAAAAACAAACAAACAAATCAACCGATTTTTCCGCAACAATAATCTTAAAAGTAGTGGATCGATCAAAATAATTCAGGGTATGAAAATATGATTTATTACCTACATCCTGAAAAAAAACCCAATAATACAGGGTGCTTATAATGCGCCAATTCCACATAGCTAACGTGCTCAAGCGCAGTAGAAGTAACTTATGAAATACAAAAAATCCTTACACAAACTGCACATGAAAATGAATGACACAATAATGATAATGAAAAAAAAAAAACTATACATAATATACAATTCTACTGGAAAATGGATACGAACAAAATGAGACTTGAGGGCAACTTTAAAGGAGTCAACATTCGAAATGTAACGGATAGCTTGAGGCAACTGATTCCACAGGTAAGGTCCAGCATGTGCAAATGACCGATCCCCCATGATTTCTTCGTTTTTGGAACAGGTGTGTTACAAGCAATCTACAATCGGATGACTTTAAACATCTGTGAGGATTATAAAATGTCAGCAAATTAACATTGCACTCTGGGGCAGCTCCGTGAATGCAATGAAAAACAAATAGTAATAGTTTAAATACAATGCGAGATTCAATGGGTAACCAATGCAATGAGGACAAAACAGGGGTAATGTGAGTATTTCTCCTGGTAAGGGAAACAATGCGGGCTGCTGAATTTTGCAATTTTTGTAGCCGTGAAAGTTGAGATTGTGGTAGCTGAAATAGAAGTGCATTACCAAAGTCAAGTCGGGATGATATAAGAGCATGAACTATTTTTTTCTGTGGCTGAACGAGTTAAATACTTGCGAATAATGCCCAAGTTGCGTAACTCATACCTCACTGATTTGCAGACAGCAGAGATCTGAACGGACATGGACATTGTAGAATCAAATAATACTCCAAGATTTCTACACGATTTAGATGGAGCAATAACCACATCATTGTCAACCGTTAAAGAAGCAAGACCAACCTTCTCAAGTAGAACTTTGGAGCCAATAAATAATAACTCTGACTTTTCCTGGTTTAACTTCAATGAATGCGAGCTCATCCACTTTTTGACATCATGGATACAAGCCTCAAGTTTCTGGATGATGTCAACGGCATTGGTTTGGGTAGGTAGAAATGATGTATTATATATCTGGATAGTATATCATCAGCATAACAATGATAGTTAAAAGAGTGACGGTGTAAAATATCTTTCAAACAAGTCAGATAAATCGAGAAAAGCGTTGGGCCCCCGACAGATCCTTGTGGGACACCACCGTCTAATGAGCAGGATCAGATTTTGCATTATTTACACAAACAACCTGAAACCTTTCAGATAAGTATGACTTGAACCTATCAAGAGCTTTACCATCAACACCTAATGACTTCAAAGTATTCACCAGAATCGTATGATTAACAGTATCAAATGCTGATGACAAATCAAGCAGTAACAGAACAGTAATCTTTCCATCATCCATATCTCTCAAAATATCATTGGATAAGTTAACTAGTAAGGTCTCAACACTATGATGCGGCCGATATGCTGACTGACGGTTATCTAAGCAGATAGTCTGATAATCGTGAAAAGACAACACGCTCAAGGATCTTGGACAAAAATGGAAGGTTCGATACAGGCAGGTAATGCTGCAGAGCCTCAGGATCAAGAGATGGCTTCTTTAACAAAGGGTAAATGTAAGTCAACTTCAATGAGATGCCTGCTGAAGACTCAAATTAACAATGCTCGCTATCATAGGTGCAAAAACTGTAGCACACTCTTTCACTAAGATGGTAGGAATCGGATCTAACTCGCAGGACTTCGGTGATATGTTTCGCAGAAGTTTCTCAATCTCAGCTGGAGTGGTAGATTCAAAGATAACAAAGATGCACTGGTTTGCAAGGGTGGTTGAGGGGGTGACATATGCATGAAATTTACTACATATGCTACTTATCTTTCGATTCTTATCTATTTCGAATCCGATCCGCAGTCTTCAATGAGACTAACATAGTAGTTACGCTTGGCCTTGCGAACAAGAGAACAATCTGTCTCTGATGGGAGTACAGCTGCCGATCTATCTCCAGTTTGCCTTTGGTACGCCATTTCCGTTCAGCTTTTCGACAGCTACGCTTAGCAAGGATGATCTCATGAGCATATCATGGACTTGTGGACTGATCCCTCCTGAGCACATCTTAGCAGGTGCGACAGTGTCGAAAATTAGTCCAGGCTAGAAGGCACCTAACCTTGGTTTTTTCTTATATATATACAATGTTTTTTGATAGTTTCTTGTCAATTCGAGGGTGCTGATTCCAAATCCGATTGATGCCACTCGCGTAACCTTGAGCATTTTCGGCAACATGCAAAAATCCAAAATGGCCGCCAAATATAATAATTTGGCCGTGATAATCAGAATAAGGCGCATTCTATTACTAATTATTCCGCCAAACTTTGTACATTTCCTTTCCTAGAGTTACTCCATCTGTATTTTTGCAAGAGAATTTTCATTTCATTAGGTTTATTTGGTATAATTTAAAGCTCATTTTCAATTCAAAATGGCCGCCATTCCTATGATCATGTACAATATGTATGGTGAAAAAAAAAATGCATGGAAATATAGAACAAATTTACTGTATTTCCAGTCCCGTACCTACGCTGTTATAAAGTGTTGCGTGTGCAACGCAAATATATTGGGTGCCACTTACAATATATAGGGCCTACATGTATTTTTATTCTTCAAAATGGTCGTCACTCTTATTCTGTACAATATGAATGGCAAAAATATATGTGGAAATAGAAAGCCAATTTGCTGGGTATTTCTTTTTTTTTCTGACATCCAGCTACATTGTTTATTAAGATCTAGTGCTGATCATATATCTGAAGGATGTTCTTAACAAAAAGTTATTCTTTAGTAATGCAAAAGTCCGTATTTACCACATAAATTAGGATAAATTAGGAATTATGAATGGTTACCCTTACGATGTTTAACACAATTTCTTATCTTTTATTTTGTTTCATCAAAGAATATAAGTGCACTACACATCACGCAAAAAAAAAAATCAATATACCATCCTGTTCTGCATGCAGGTTGCATATAAAAATGTAATACTCACACAATATTAACAACCTAGATACATTGGATTTATCAAATAATTTTGAAAATGGAGGGGAAGCTAGAAAGCAAGGCTTCTAACATGTATTTCACTGAAACCATTATTAATAAGGTACAGAAAAGTTGCAAGGAATGGGGGGGGGGGGGAGTCCTGTGGTGAGTTTGAAATGGATCATAACTTCCATCACTTTTATATGATATACTTTAAGAGTACCGCTTTGATGTTATCGAGCAAACTTGATTTTCTTCTTGAATTAAAACAACAACAAACACTGGTGAAGGTATAAACAAAATTGTCCAAACGCAATACCTTTCAAACTATTCAACAAAAAAAAAAAGTACCAATGTGAAGTACCTCTTTCAGTTCTGTCACACTTCCCATGTGTTTGTTATACTTTGACATCATGAGGTCATTCATTCTCGTCTTAAAACCAAAACTGTTCTTTTTTATTGTCTTCAAAGATCTCTTTAATTTGATGTTCGGCAGCAGGCGACATCAGCCCCAAATTTGCAGGGTTCTAGGGCTAAGGATGCATATCAGTCCTGCAATTGCCTTAGTTGCAACCACATCTGATGATGTTCAGCACTTCCATGACTTCCTCAAGGGTCAGAGGGTGATTATTTGCCATAGGACCAGGATGAAAGCCCGTTGAAGCCGTCTAGCTTTGTCGCCATGCCAGAGACAGTATTGTAGGTAACTTGGATGGTCCAAGGCCTCAGACCAGCATCTGTACCATCCGGTTTTAGGGTCAAAGCTGTCAGTGATGGGGAGAGGGGGGGGGGAGGGAGATCTAGATTGACTTGTGGGATTTCAGACACATTGATGGCAGGTTCCTGGGGGGGGGGAGGGGGAGACATTTCATGAAGCGTTTTGTCATATATATGTATATATATATATATATATATATATATATATATATATATATATTGGACAGACTATTATAAGCCTAAAAACCATTGCATCTGATTGGCTGAGAACAAATCTGTCAGACAAAACGCTTCATGAAATGCCCCCAGGTCAGGTTATCAGGTTATCATGATTGGAAGCCAAGATCAGGGTATGCGTAGACGGCACTGGGGACACTTGTCATCCTTTCCTTCCAGCATAAGCAGGGAGAGTGATTGAGCACCAGTTAAGGAGGGTAGACTTCCTTAGCCTATGCCTGCCACAGAAGGCTACCTTGAACATATAGCGTTGGCAAGATGGTTGCTAAGATAGAAGGCATGGGCCTAATGGTAATCTTTTGAGGCAAAGTCTCCAGAAGGAGAATTACTCCTCTATTGTCTTGAGATGGGTCAGTACTCGGCTAATGTCATCCACGGACCTTCTATGAGACGTAAGGGTAAGATCATCTGCACGAGCAAACTTCTTCATGAAGTGATTATCATGTCACCATATTAAAAGGAGTGGAGTTAGTTTATAGCCACCCTGGAGGAGGCCATCATTCAGAGTCGAAAGTCAGTTGGTCTGCGACATCCTGAAGCTGCAAGTGCTAAAATTTAAGGACAAGCAGTGTGAAGTTGTTATAGCACTGCTTTCAGAATGAGGCAGCACTTTAGAAATCTTACAGCCTCCCTAGACATCATACGCAAAGACATTCACTCGGAGAAAACTGGTGGTAAAATCCATCTATCGCGAGAACAGTGAAGCCTTTCACCTATCATGGCTACATTTAGGCAACAATGTCAGCATGTCTATTGTCAGATAGCTCTGTGGATGCTTGCTGGTAAGGTTGGGCTTTGGATCTTCTGTAAAGGAGTGTTCAAGCAAGTCCCCACGTCTTTACCTTCTTTCTATGGCAAGATCACCGAGTGACCCCTAAGTACCTTGTAAGGCAGTTGCAGGATTGCAGGGGTCGCGGTCGGGCAGGGCTGGGCAGCAGCAGAGGTGGGGGCAAAGAGGTGTAAAGCAAGCCCCTTGACTAATATGGACTCATCCCATTATATTCATCCTGAATCACCTGCATTGTACTAACATTGGTAAATATTCAATAATTCCACAATTCATCACTGAAGGAAAGGTAAGAGCAGTGTACTCATCTCCAGACACAAAAATGTGTCAATTTTACGGGTGCTGTTCGTTATTCCGAAGGTTCGCTATTTCGAGGGTTCGTTATTCCGAAGGGTCGTCAATCCGAAACACACAAATTCCTTATACCTAGAGGTTCGTTAGTCCGAAAATGAAAAAGGGTTCGTTAATCCGAAGGGTCGTCAATCCGAAACACACAAACTCCCTATACCTAGAGGTTCGTTATTTCGAAAATGAAAAAGGGTTCGTTAATCCGAACATTTGTGGCGTTATTCCGAAGGTTCGTCATTCAGAGGAGTCATTAATCCGAAAATGAAATTCCGAAAAATTAACCTTCGGACTAACGAATCTTCGGATTAAAGAGCCTTCGGAATAACGAACCTTCGGAATAACGAGCTGTTTCCAATTTTACAGTGGCAAGTACACAAGTTCATGCTGTTACATTTTAATCAACCTTGAGCAAATAGGTGAAAAATCACGCCATCACAGAACCAGTGGTAAATCTGATCTACTTTATACAGATCAGACAGAAGGTCATTTGTCATTTGTATTTTCAAGCAAATCATATACTCTGGGTGAACATGAAAAACTTGTTTTTTTAAATATAAGAGATTTGAGGGAAGGAAGTGGGGTGGTCTCTTTTTCAACTTTCCCCTGCCTCATGTCCTTTCTCGGAAGAGGGAATTGAACAGTTTGTATAATATCACTTTTAGATTAGAGTTATTTTAAGTAGTTCGATATTTTAGACAGTTAATTGGAAATTTCATTCGTGTTATCATCTGAGATTTAGCTTCAGTAAATCAGAGTAAATTTTATGATGTTGAACATCTCAAGGCAAGTAAGTATCAAATATTCATGTCTAATAATTCCTGATAAGCGATCGTGATGTTGGCATCAATTCAAGTTTTGTTGGGCTTTTTCCCAAATTCCTTGTGAAAAATCCAGATTGAGGAACCAGATTTAGATGATTGCATCACAAATAAAACACCCATAAACAACCTTCTGATTTCTTATGATTTCTAATCAGCACCCAAAACAGTGTTGCTGCATGACAGAAAAAAAAAGAAAATTCGTTTATTTCCGTGCACATTTTATCGTTCATATTGTACAGGGGTATATGAGTGGCATTCATTTTGAATTCTTATATTAAGAAGAACATATAAGATTACAAAAAATCTATTTTCTGTTTGCTTGTTTGTTTGTTTGCTTGTCTTGCAAGTGGCACTCATCAGATTTGCATTACACATGCAAAACTTGATAACAGCGTAGGTATGTGACTGGAAAAACAGCAAATTCGTCTTCTATTTCTATGTATATATATTTTTTTTGCCATTCATAAAGTACATGAGTATAGGAATGGCGGCCATTTTGAATTGCAAATAAGCTTAAAATACTAAATTTACCTACATTAAATGAAAATGTTCTTGCATGTGCAAATAGAATTACTCAAGGAACAAAACTTTTAAAAAGTTTGATGGAATAATCGGTCATAAAATTAACATAAATGGAATTATCATGGCCAAATTAGCATATCTGGCGGCCATTTTGGATTTTCGCAGTTTGCCGAAAATGCTTAAGGTTACGCGAGTGGCATCAATCGGATTTGCATCTTTGTGCATTTCTAACGTTCTGTTGAGGTGCTTGTCTAAAGTATAGTATGTGTCTTTAATGTAACTTGTGCACTGATATTTCATGTGTATATGCGTGTTCATGCACGAGTTTGTGCGTATTCAATTGTATTGTTTTGCGTGTTTCCAGCAATGTAAATCCTTATTTGCTCACATTATTGCACATAAAAACATGCATGATACATAAAACACCAAACTGTTTATTACTATACTGAGTACATGTATCTGCAATCACACTATCGCTATACAGTGTGTCCAACAAAAAAAAAAGAAAGAATTACAACGGGCCCTCCGCAATAATATCTTTAAAAATAATGAATCAATCTAAATACAAATTCAGGGTATAAAACTATAACTCATTGCCCACATCTTACAGAAAACCCCATTCGATTTGCTTCAGTGGTCAAAGAGAAATGATGAATTTGTACAGGATGTCGGGAATCTCTTCCGTCCAAATTCTGTCTATTATTCACACACAAGAGCACTGGATTGCTAAAATTGGAAGAATCAGACATGCTTAACAACAATCCTCATTTCTCTGTGACCGCTTAACCAAATTGAATGGGGTTTTCTGCAAAATAAAGGTAAATGTTATATTCTAAGACCCTGAAGTAGCATTTAAAAGAAATAATCATATTGATTGTTATCAATGCGAAAATCTGACTGTATTTTTTTTTTTGGACATACTGCAGTAAGTCGCCCCAAAAGTTACAATTAGATTTTCGAATTGACAACACCCACTACGATCGACCTGTCTAAGTGCTACTTCAGGGTGTTGAAATATAACATTTTTTCTTCTTTCCATTCTATATAAGGTTGAATTTCATCATGCTTACTGAGTACTTTTTACAAGTTTACTCTGTATATCAGTCATATTGGAAGTTCGTTTTCGTTGCAGTATAACATAGAAATGTAGGCCCCTATGTCTTACTCTGATAAATTATATGCAATTTCTTGAAACCAAAACTGTTAGGGACAAGTATTTCCATGACCTTTCTTAAACTTTGACCGTTCACCAGTAGAGCTTTCATTTTTTAGATGAGCTGAACATATTACCCTTTTTATCATGGCTTGCCTATCGTCTCAACTTGAATTGCAGTTACCCAAGCATCTGTATACATCCTAGACGCTTTTTTACGTCATGTATCATCCATTTCAACAGTATGCGCCGAGTCCGTGGAGATAGAGAATTGTTCCCCGTTTAAAAGTGGCGTCAACGCTACCCTCAGTTGCACAGCCAAGGCAGCTGTTCCCGAATACCAACCGTATGTCTCACGCTTAGAATTTGTACCAACACTTCACCAACCACTTGGTACGTACCAGTCCGAATCAATGAACCCGATGGCCAGCTATTCGTTCGTACCAGCTCCAGAAGATAATGGCAAGGAAGTCGTCTGCAATGCTGTTAATAACAGCATATGCCCGGTGGTTTGTTCGGCGGGATGTCCCATTGTTGTAAGATGTACGCATAAAATTCATTGAATTCAGTTATTGCAATAACGTGTGACACATTAATATGATCATTGTGAATACAGACTCCTTGATGAGATAATATTATTTGGATAATCATTCTAGTCAAACAAAGTAAAAGGAAACAAGCTAAAAGCTATGACAAAAAACAACCAAACCCCTAGTCACATGTTAAAAATGCTGGATGTTTGTTTGTTAATTTCCATCTGAGAAAATGGCTGGATAGCCAATATTCAGCTACACTAAGCTGGTCTTCCATGGGGTCCACTTCACCTGGTAAAACCAAAGAGGTACTAGGCGAGCAAATAGTACATCCTTGGTTAAACATCCTGCTCTTTGCGATGAATGACTAAAGCGGGATCTTTTACGTGCATAAGTTGTGACTCTCTCATACACGGGATCGCCATCTTATGTTCTATCCGATGGACAGAGTATTTTGCCTCTTGCTAGAGGGGACGGTATGTTAACACACAACATCGCTTAGTCCAACAGACTCGGGTTCGAACCCGAGTTCTTATAGGATCGTGAGGCAGACGCGTTACCGACAGTCTGAGCCAACTCACCGCCCTCTACCATCTCTAAAATCGCTGGTCGGCAGTTTGTTGTTACATGTCGGGAAAGAGATTTTGCTGTTGCTTTTGCTGCTGCTGTTGTTTCTTTGTTATGCATGTGTGTGTGTGTGTGTGTGTGTGTGTGTGTGTGTGTGTGTGTGTGTTGGCGGGGGGGGGTGCAGGGGGTGTGTCGGCAGAGTTTTTGGTTCATCGAAGGTTTTCGAAAGTTAGAAAGAGGTCTAGAACTCTCTTTCCACTTCACTGATGGAACCATCTCCACCATAACACTGGCAGGGGCATGTCGCCAGGGGCCTGAGTTAACAGTGTTGGCTTTTATCATTACCGTAATTCTGATTATCATTGTGATCATAATCATTATTATCACTATCAACTTCATATATGATTGCTGTTTTATCGGCAGTTATTTTTTTTTTTACATCTATGCCCTTAATCATTTATTCTTATTGGCAAATTAGGAACAGGAAAAACTCGAAATAAGAACATTTACAACACAAGATACTTAATCTGATGAAACGGTCCTGAGTTTTCATCTTTATAAATGAATGTATTACAACGCGATCGGCTATAACAAGCCGAATCTCTATACATTCCAACTACAGAAATGTTAATTGAGCCTGATATTTCGTGAAAGACCCGACTTCCCACATGACATAGCCCAAGAGCCCGAAATGCTCACCATATGGCCCGCTTGACCACATTGCTTTTGGTGTTATGCAGGCCTACATTGCAGTGCTCGTGGTCTTGATGCTTGACTTGGCACTGAGCTCTCAGATGTGTAGATCTATATGAAGAGTTTGTTTGCAAAAACCGATAAGTCCATATTTGCCAAATGGAGATATTTGCGATTAAAGGTCAAGAAAAATAAAGAGAGCTAGACTCGGAATTTGTCAAGACTGACAAATTAGGTGATCCGATTTTTTTTTAAAATCAATGATTCGAGTTTTCACCTGAGATTAGGGACATTGGTCGTGTGATGTTTGGATTCTCATTTTGAAAAGGGAGTCAGACCTGCCATCTTGGGTACCGAATTCCGTATACACTATCAAAGATGCAGAATGAAGTATATTTGACCTTTGACCCCACTTTGCACCCCCAAGATGGCATCTGAGCAATTACTTTCAATCCATTTTTACGAGGTAATGTCGTCCTCTAATCAAAATATTGTTACCACAGTGATGAAAGAGCATTTAATAAGCTACAACATACTGAAATCTGGGTGAAAATTGACAAAGGATTAGTGAGATATGTCCGAATAAACTTGAAATGTGATGACGTCATTTTAAAAATTTACTTTTTTTTACTTTATTAAGAAATTTCATATCTTTTAATCATTTTGCCAGCATTGCCACCCCATGAAATGACATGTACAACTCATCAGCTTTCAAAATATGTAAAGAAAATGGGGGGTCACCGTCCATCCGGACGAGTAAAATCGGATTTAAAATTGGCGGTTTTTGGCATAGTTGCACTGTATATCGCCATTAACGCGCGCGCGGAATTTCAACTTTGACGGGTCCGTATGACGTCATATTGAGTCGGATTGACTTGAAACTTGGTAGAAATATTCCTTGACATTTCAGACATCCGATCAAAGTGTAAAAACGGGAAATTTCTATTGCATATGAGCTCTGCGTGCGTATATGCGCGCGCGCGTACGCGTCCGTCCAAATTTTTCAATTTTTCAAAAAAATGCTCCAAATGGTCTGAAACGTGTGAAAAAAAATTTTGAGCTCGATTGGAGCATACAAATATTTCAACGCGCCCGTACGCGCACGTTTTAAGGGTATATATATGAATTTTGAGAATATGTGTAGAATTCGCTTGACTTGAAATATATGTGACGTAAATTTCATTGAAAAATTCCATTCCATTAATGAGATATGAATAAAAATGTGTTTTCATATAATGACGTCATAGTGACGTCACGGTCGACTGATCACATTGATTTTACTTGATCTGTCGTCTTTGGGACACGATACATATATGGTATAAGTTTGACAATGATAGGCAATGCACTTTCTGAGCTAACCTCTGCACAACTTTTGGGGAGAAATAACAAAGAATCAGTACAGATACAGAAGGTGATACGAAGGATACTCGGATCACCTAAAAAGAAGAAGAAAGAATCCGTACAAAAACAGAAGGTGATCCGAGAGGATACTCGGATCACCTAATAATAAGAAAATTGTTGCTTCTTTTGACCATAACTTCAAAAATGTACCTTCATATGTAGTGACTAATATGTCATTTAAAGGTATTGTTTTGTACTTTATGACAGAGACCGTACTTCAAAATCTTCAAAAATGGACTTATCGGTTTTTGCGAACAAACTCTTCATATTTTGATCATTCTTCCCCGTTATGAAAATGATTCAGTGATACTATACTATGAACTCCTACACACATACTCACAAATGAAGAATTACACAAAATGTATGTTGGTCTCGACAACACCTCATTCTGACGTTCATCAGTGCTAAAATGTATGTGATGTCAACCACTAAATGTGTTGATTTTTTCGTAGTCACTGGAGTAATTACTTGCCACGATTACATGTTATCTTACAATCTGTGTCCAAAATTACGGCAACGCTATTGGTAATCTTGTGGAAGATTTTCATTTTCTCATCTTAAATTCCGTTTCTTTGTGCGTTTCTTTGTTTGCTTGCCTTTTATGGGGATGCGGCAGATTCGCCACGTATTGATTGTACAGTCATTCATGGCTACCAGTACCAGTACAAGATCTCCTGTGAAGTTGACTCGAATCCAGAGGCAGAGGTTCAGTGGACGTATAGCGAGGGTAGCACTATTCCTTGGGAGGGCAGCCCAACACAGAGCGCTTTCGGCTACAAAGTGCGATCTTCCTTGACCCTCAGTAATGCTTACCTGGAATCAAATGATATCTACTCAATTACATATTTGGCCGAGAATATGCAAGACAGCTCTACCAAAGAAATTTTATTGAGGAGGGAGACTGAACCAATTGATCGAAGCTCGCCCATCACAGGTAATACACTTTCTCGCCTGATATTACATGCTAGTAATACACGATTGGTCCTTTTGTTAGGTGATCCAAGTATCCTCTCGGATCACCTGTATCTGTACGGATTCTTTATTTCTTTATTTCTGGACAAAAGTTGTGCAGAGGTTAGCTCAGAAAGTGCATTGCCTATCAATGTCAAACGTATACCATATATGTATCGTGTCCCAAAGACGACAGATCTTGTAAAATCACAGTGATCAGTAGACCGTGACGTCACTATGACGTCATTATATGAAAACACATTTTCATTCATATCTCATTACTGGAATGGAAATTTTCAATGAAATTTACGTCACATATATTTCAAGTCAAGCACATTCTACTCATATTACAAAATTCATATTTGTATTTAAAACGTGCGCGTACGCGCGCGTTGAAATATTTGTATGCTTCAATCGAGCTCAAAATCTTTTTGCACACGTTTCAGATCATTTGGAGCATTTTTTGGAAAATTGGAAAAATCGGACGGACGCGTACGCGCGCGCACATATACGCACGCACAGCTCATATGCGCAGCTCATATGCAAATTTCCCGTTTTTTCACATTTATCAGATGCCTGAAATGTCAAGGAATATTTCTAGCAAGTTTCAAGTCAATCCAACTCAATATGAAGTCATACGGGCCCGTCAAATTTGAAATTCCGCGCGCGCGTCAATGGCGATATAACAGTGCAACAATGCCAAAAAACCGCCAATTTTAAATCCGATTTTACTCGTCAGGATTGACGGTGACCCCCCATTTTCTTTACATATTTTGAAAGCTGATGAAATGTACATATCATTCCATGGATTGGCGATACTGAAAAAATGATTAAAAGATATCAAATTTCTTAATAAATTTTAAAAAAAGTACATTTTCAAAATGACGTCATCAACTTTCAAGTTCACTCGAGCGTATCTCACTTATCCCTTGCCAATTTTCACCCAGTTTTCAGTATATTGTAGCTTATGAAATGTACTTTCATATTTGTAATTACAAAATTTTGATTGGATGACGTCATCACCTCGTAAAAATGGATTGAATGTATCCTTGTAAAATTTGACCAGTTTACGTGTTATCTCTATGGGAGTGCTATTTTTCTGGAAATGAAAACTGACATGACTATCTTTATCCAGCACTAGCTCATTTATGCTTCGGTGAATTTCTCCCAGATTTTAATATGTTATAGCTGAGACTTTGGGCTATCGTGGGTGTTCCCTTTATTTTTTTCATGCGATGTCGGAATCACGTCAAAAAACTTGGTTGAAATTAAAGCTTATCTTAGATGTATTGAAATATTTCGTTCTTTCTGCAACTTTCTTTGCAATAACTTAAGAAAAACATACCCTATCACCACCATATTTTGCATATGTTTAGTTCATGTCACGAACATCATTTCACCAAATAACAACTACTTGATCAGACGCGATCTTGGGTATGTAAATTAGGGTCAAAGGTCATAAATGTTTCATCATGTATCTTGGTAAATATATGTCCTATCTTTCCCATATTTTGCACACGTAAAGACCATGTTACAAGGATCATTTCACAAAATAGCCGCTAATTGCTCAGATGCCATCTTGGGTGTGCAAAGTGGGGTCAAAAGTCATATGTACTTCTTTCTCAATCTTCGCTATTACGTGTTATCTCTATGGGAGGGAGTTTTTCTAGATGTGAAAATTGACATGACTATCTTTATCAAGCACTATCTCACTTATGCTTCAGTAAATTTCTCCTAGATTTTAATATGTTGTAGCTGAAACTTTGTGCTATCATATAAGTGCCCTTTTTTTTCACACGATGTCGGTATCACGTCAAAATACTTGGTTGAAATTAAAGCTCATCAACGATGTATTGAAATATTTCATTCTTTGCTCAACTTTCTTTGCAAAAACTCAAGAAAAACATGCTCTATCACCACCATATTTTGCACATGTTTAGTTCATGTCACCTACATTATTTCATGACTTCTTGATCAGACGCCATCTTGGGTATGTAAAGAAGGGTCAGAGGTCATAACTATTTCATCTTGTATCTTGGTGAATACTTGTCCTATCTTTCCCATATTTTGCACACTTATAGACGATGTCGCAAGAATCATTTCACAAATTAACCACTTTTTCCTCAGGTGCCATCTTGGGAGTGTAAAGGTGAGTCAAAGGTCATATGTATTTGTTGCTGTATCTTCGTTATCTAGTGTATGTATACAGAATTTAGTACCAAGGATGGCATATATGACTCCCTTTTCTAAATGAGAATCCAAACATCACGCGGCCAATGTCTCTAAACACAGTTGAAACCTGTATGGTCATGCGTATTGCGATCAGGACTCGAATCATTGATAAAAAAAAAATCGGATCACCTTAATTTGTCAGTAATGACAAATTACAATATCTAGTTGTTCTTTTTTTTTCTCTACGACTTAATGTCACCTTCTTTTTGTTACTGCACGGGAATGTAAAAGTCAATTCAAGATGAAGTCATGAACCACTCATAGTCAAATTATTGTTTTTAGGAATTATGGTAATGATTCGAAAGTTAGGTTATTAGTAAAAAGAATTTACTAATCAATCTTCCACTACATTCCAACATAATTATGTAATCTAGATTTCAGGGACTCCCGTGATTTATATAATAATACAAACATACACATACATTATTCACATTAATGCATATTTTGCAGCTTTTGGTAGATAGGGTGCCGACTCAAAGAATGCGTCATTTTGTTAAAGGTAGGGAATCCCATTCGCATGCCTTAAATGAAGAGTTGTATAAATACAGTGGTATGTTGAAGAGAGTATCATTTTAGAAACTCCCATAAAGTATTGAAAGTGGAAGGTAACATTTAGTACATTTTTATTAACCGTTAGATTTTGAATTGAATTTTTTTCGGGGCTCACCGTAAATTCCAGTACATTACTAGGCTACCTTTGCAGACCCATGCACTGCATGTGTGTCCGTCATGTATATTTTGTGAAGAAAGTTCATCAAAACTTACAAACATTTCTATATACATTCTTGCCACACACTCTATATGTTATTACATCAGCTCCTATACTTTTAGATTTGTGTTTATAGATAAAAAATACAGAAGACTGCAACAAAAAGGCTTAAGTGTGGCTGACACACAGAACTACTGAGTAGTTGAGTTTTGTGCATTATTCAAATTGTAGATAACTGTTGACTTCCAAATTTCTCAGCAGTGGCCTAAACAAGTCCCCTGAGGTTCATATCTAATGTTTTGCTGCATTTTGGGAGGTCTGTAAAAGGTATTCCCTACCTTTAACGTTGTGTACCCTTCTTTACCTTAAAAAAAAAAAGATGAATGTAAGTTGTGGAGCTTTATGGAAAGAAATTTTGTCATGTGTGTTGCAATTAGAATAAGCACATCAATGTAGGAGCGTGGTGAGATCAGCGCGCATCACACATAAACACCAGGGACCTTCGTGCCACAGGCAGACAGTAGCACTGCACTCAATGCATTACCACCCCGCAATACACGTAAAAATAAGTATATACTCATAGCGTATGATTACTTATATCATATAGGACGAAACTTTCTTCATTAAAAAAAAAATAAAAAAAAAAGTGGGGGAGGGCCCAAAGTGGTGACACCTGAAAGGTATTCCTTTCTATGGCAAAAAAAAAAAAAAAAGTTGGGGGGGGGGATTGCAGAAGTTTTAATCAAAGTATCATTTATGCTTTTATCATTGAAATTACGGTCAAATTTCATAACAGGGCTAAATCGGCATTGGGAGCATTATAGCCAACCACTAAATTTTGATTCTACATGATGTTAATGCAATTCTAAACATCATAGAGATTATTACATACATGTGGATTCAATCATTTACGCCGTCTATCAGAGAAAATGTAATTATTACATTCCCTGTCGTATGTTATGCATTGTTTCGTATTTCATGTTTGTTGATGTTTTCCTTTTTTTTTAATATCACCTTTTCAATCACCCTTTCTTTTCAGGAATTTCCCCAAGTTCGACTCTAAGTGGAGCAAAAAGTTTACTCAATCTTGCTACGATTCTAGTTATCGCTGGGGCGGTTGGATTTTTTTATCTGTGCTGTGCTTATTTTGGCATATGATATACGGAAATATCGCAGATGTAAGAAGTTATTCCCGTACAAACCTCTTCACGATTTATCTTTAATCATGTTAATTGTAAAGTTGGTCCGGTCCAGTGATAAAGAGAGTGAAGAGCTTTATTAGCAGTATTACGTCCTTAGATCCAATCATATCGGATGGTCATCCGTTTTGGATGCAATGTGAGTGTCAGAGACCAGCTGCTATCTCACATGGTTTCCAGTGATATTTGCTCATGACAATGAAATAAACTACAAAATTCCCTCTGAATAGAATAACGTTCAGAACTAATTGTACAAAAAGATGATTTATTTCACTTAATAGGATCCTCTACCTTGAAGACTGTAATCTAGGTTTACTCCAAGGCAGCGACAGTTGACCGTCGCCCATCATGTCCCACCTAATAAGGTGGTGTTTTATTGTACCTAGCATAATGCCATATGTGAAGAATTATGTCAGACTCCGATGGCGTGCATTGTGCCCCATCCTTAAGTGACATTGAGGAAGACTTAAAGGACAAGTTCATCTTCATAGACATGTGGATTGAATGAATGCAGCAATATTAGTAGAACACATCAGTGAAAGTTTGGGGAAAATCAGACAATCCGTTCAAAAGTAATGAATTTTTAAAGTATCTGCGCAGTCACTACTAGATGAGAAGACTAGTGTATGATGTCACATGCGTAAAATGATACAGTTGTATAAGGAAAATAAAAAGAGAATTCCACAAGATTTGATGTTGTGAAAAAAGTGTACAATACCCCAACTTGTCACTGACACATGTTAAGGGTAATGTTATTCCCTTTGCCTTCTAAAAGAGATAAGTCAAGCATTCTTTTATTATGCAAGAAAGGTGAAAATATATTGCATTTTGTTTATATTCTCTTCATATCGTTCTACACATGTGACATCACAAGTTGTAGTAGTCTTCTCATCCAGCAGTGACTGAGCAGAAACTTTGAAAATTCATTGCTTTTGAATCGATTGTCCGATTATCCTCAAACTCTCACAGATGTGTTCTACTAGTATTGCTGCATTCTCTTAATCCACATGTCTATGAAGGTGGACTTGTCTTTTATACATGCATGACATGCATAACATTGTTGGGAAGAGGATGGTACTCCGATCTGTAACTTAGATTGTAAATAAGTATTACTAAGTAGTTGATGGTAAACAACATGACTCGACCTTGCATTTGTCGTCATCGCCCCGGCGTATACAGAAATAGCCCGAGAAAAAATGGCTTGTTACGATGCCCTATACGGAGAATCTACTCAATGAAAAGTCATTATGTTTGCCTTGTCGAAGAAGATTATGTCTTGGAGTAATAGATTAACTTATCGTTGACATGTTTCCCGAAGTCATATCTTCTTCAAAGAAAGACAAAGCAATTGAATGTGTGTTGTTCTGATATTAAGTAATCATTATAAATTGATCCATGTCTCGAAATTCATTTTTTTTTTCGTCCCAAATTTAAGCCTCTGCAGCACTGCTTACAGACCGGACCAGTAGAGTCTATGAAAACATTTCTCAAGATGTGGGGCCGAGAACCCAGCGGTCTACAAAAGACCTACCTGCAGGTCCACGTGATGAGACAAGAGAGGTAAGCAGCTGTGAACATGAAATAAAGAATTAGTGTTGAGAGAGGATTCACCAGTTGTTTCTTTGTTTGTTTGCTAGTTTTAAAAATGAGACCAAAAACTGGGAACTTTCTTTTTAATTTCAATATACATTTTTTTTTTTAAAGCCAGAAATGAAACTTCATATTGGCCTTTCACTTAAGTGGCCTTAGAAAGAAATAGAGATCTTAGTGGGAGGGCGTTAAGGCTATTTTTTTTTTTTTTGCGCTAAAGACCTTCCCCCCCCCCCCCTTTTTTTTTTTTTTTGCTCGTTAGCTGAAGAAACCCGGAAGTGGAAGGATAAAGATGAGCTGAGGACCCCCCCCCCCTTTTTTTTTTCTTTTTTGCTTGTTAGTTCAGGAAACCCGGAAGTGTGCCCCCACTTTTGAAAACGCTTCGCCGGCCCTGCATACCGTTAGTTGAGCGATGATTCACCAGTTTTTTTCTTGATTGTACATTTGTATGTTAGTTTTTGACAAGAGACAGAAACAGTTTTTTTTTTTTTTAATTAGAATAATTGATTATATTTCTTATGACATGAAAAACAGTTCAGATAGGCAACGTCATATTGGCCTTTCACTTTGGATCCAGGTCAGCAAAATCATACCGTTTGTTTTGCGGGAAGGTTACTGTTGTATTTCAGGTGGTAATCACAAACAAATGTGGGGTGCAGTAGCACAGAAAATTGCACAGGACTTTAACAAAGGAGTTCCCTTGATACATTCAGCTATAGGAATCCTTCATGTGCATTCGGCACCATTTACAAAGGGGATCACCTACATTGTCTCACTGACAGAGTTGCACCAATAAAACTCTAGTCTGTAATGCTGAAGCAGTGAAAATGGGGCATAGCCCTCTGAAATGATATTAATCAAAGTGAGATGGTAACGCCTTGCCACCAGCTGCAGAGCTGAAGACAAGAACAAGAATAAGACCCAAACTCCCCCAAAGCCCCATTTTTAACAAGAATGTTGCAGACACGCAGCATTTCAGCCACACACTTTATCTTTCAGACCACCTTCCAGGAGCTCTCCCCTGCAGACACCATAGCCCAGACGAGGACCAATTCCACACAGGATACGGGCTATGTACCCATGTCATCTGATGTACCTGCAATGTCAACATCAGACCTGCTGAAAGCCATGGACCATCTGGGTGTGTCCCCATCTTTGAAATCAACGACGTCATCGTTGAAGAAGCCGTTAGGTGGATCGTCTGACACTCACAGCGCGATGACGTATAGCCAAAGCAATTATGACTTTACGAGTGGCTCTGGTCAGTACGAGTGCATTGGTGACATGCAGAATGACACTTCTTCTGACATTGAAGAAACTTAATATTTACCAATTTGCGCTAAATTATAAAAAAAAAAACACTGACACACTCCTCAAATCAAACACACAAACGGGAACCATTGACATAACATACTTTAATGTATTGAAACAAACCCAGTGATTATTATGTAGTATCTCATGATTTTCTTCCCCTGTACCGTATTTGGTTCAGCCTGAATACTATTAAAAGGGTCAAGTGAAACAGCACACCCTCCTGGAAATAACACAGAAGTCATCCAACGAGACCGGCACCCACGAGTCATAGACTAGGCCCTACAGCACATGTGCTCTACGATGTTTAAGGTCTCGTGGGCCATGTTTGGCTTAGTATCGAACTCATGGGCTGTATGACTCCTGGACTGTATGACGCGTGGGCGATATGACTCTTGGGTTACTCGTGGTGTTGGTCTCGTGACGTGCACCCAGAACACAGTGTCCCACAGTGTGTAATACAATATGAAACATAGTGTGAACACAATGTGAACACATGTGTGAAGTCTCTTCACATAGTTAAATTCGATCGTATTAACCTTGCGAACACATTGTGAATCATGAATTCACAGTGTGAATTCATCTTCGCATTGTTACCTTTGAGCATTTTAACTTAGCTGACTATGCGATCACACTGTGAACACACGGTGGGACACTGTGTTCTTTTCAGGAGGGATGCACTGTTATGCCGAGTACAAGCGAATGTCAGTGACTTCTTTAAGATCTCTTCATTTGTTATTTGATGTTGTTTTGTTGGTATATCTCTGCTCTTACCAAACTTTAATCACATTGTCATGGCATATACGTAGACTCCTGTTTTTTGTTTTTTGTTTGTATTGTACTGGTAGCGAAATGGCTTATCATCCTAGGTGTATTTATCTCGCCATCTTTATTGAGGTGCTTTATAACAATGTTCTGCACATTTTTATTTCATTTTATCTATTTATCATTAATTTTTTTTTTTTTTTTTTTGGGGGGGGGGTTGCATTTTTTTCTCCAAATTTTCAGATATTGTATCTTGCTTACGTATGCCGCTACAATGATTGCCATATGTTTTTAACCATGAGCTACACACTGTGTACTACTATGTAATACTAATATCCTGAAATTTTTGGATGCAATCTTATATCAAGGACCTAAAAGTTCACAGCTCGTTAATTCCTGTGCTTCTTTCTGTCAAAAGCGTCACAATAACACATTTAAAACATGCTTTGACCTCGTTATTGTTATAACTCTTATCTATAGCTCTCAGTTATAATTATGTTTGCGGTATAACATTTGAAATTCAATATTAAGTTTCAAATTTGTATTTATATTATATGTATATTATAAGTATATTATATTATATGTGACCCGCTACAACAAAATGGTCCTAAAGTCGCGCACGGTCGAAGCCGTGAAAATCGAGTTTGAAGTTAGAGCATCAAAACTGGTAAAAACTTACGATTTTCTGAATTTGACATATTATTAGAGTCTGACATGTCTTCTATCATCTGTCGAAATTTTGAAGCAAAATGATGAAAGGAAAGACAAAAAAATAGCGTTTTTCTAGGCCATGTTTTTTTTTTGGCGTTTCAACGAAGCAGAAACTGGTTCGAACATTTGGATTGAGCGCCACACATAGGCTCCGCCCCTAACAACGACCAGAGTGATCTCATTGGTCAGTTTGCTGCTTGCCGCTAACCGAAGCGTGAAGCTCGCACACTGCCCAGTCGACTGGTGCGTGCGGGCGGGTGGCGCTATGCCTAGCCGCTTCTCCTGACATCCTGGTCACTGATTGGTCGGTGAGGAGACCGCCGACGCTGCGTTTGAATGAGCATTTCGGGGGTTGCTAGGGCTTAACTTCTATTGTCCAGAGGTGAATACTGACTTGCGCGTCTCTTGATTGTGATTGCGTCGCAAGGAGAACTTTTAGGGCGCTTTTCTCGAAACAGTGATTTCCCAGATGTCTTGACATGCTCTCTTTTAAACATCGATATCTTCGCAGCCGATTATTTTTATAAGACGTGTTATATATCAATTTAAAGCAGAAAGATTAGGGAATTGTGTCATGCAATTTTCAAATAATCGACCTCGCCCGACTTTAGGATCATTTTGTTGTAGCGGGTCACATATGTATTTATTTATGTTTATTTATAGGGCCAACATATGTGGGCTCACAATAGTAAATGTCTTTACTTTTGTGTGCTTACCCACATATTATTACCATCTATTTCTCTTTCATTTTGTGTTACATGTATAGTGCGGTGTATACCTTTGTAGCGTTTACTCTGGTTTATGTTTCATGTTTGTAATGCTTATGATAGTTATCCTATGTTCTTGGTTTAGTCGAATGAATAGATAAAGATAAGATACATACATAAATACATAAGTAAATAACCTTACCGCCGACAGCCAGCCTGCATAGAAACAAGACGGTGCTTTTAGAAATCCAAAAAGCTACGTGGGCAGAAGGTAATAACTCTTACACCAGGAAAATGGATGCAAGTTGTCGTGTATAGTAGCAAATAATCGTTCAATCAATTTAATTTGCAAAATGCGCATGTTTTAAAGAGAAAGAAAACATTTGGTAGGTTGATTGTGAGTTTTACAGAGAAAACGTTGACAGTAAATGTTGAGGACATTTGTGTCTTACCATTAAAACGTTATAAATGCATCTCCATAATCGGTGTATACTTCAATGATTGCTAATTTTTGTGACTCAAAATTTGTCATGTCTTGAGGTTTCCTGATCCCCATGATGAAAAAATTCATTTTCCCTACATTGATGATCTCTGCAATAATCATTTTCATGGGAACTTTTCAATTCAATTCAATTCAATAGTTTTTTATTTCCATCATCACAAAGAAAGAAAAGAAAAAGTTGACATAATCCAAAGTGATACAATTTTTTTTTTCATTTCTCTTACACTCGTCCGATAAAGGATTTTTTTTTTCAATACAATATAAAGTATATCATACACGAATGGTGTCGTAAAAAAGAAACAATGCACTTTGTCATGGCAACAAAAATAGTAAATAATCACAATGATGGAAAACAGTGTTCCACTAAAAAAGCCACGCTTGTAAAACGTGGAACACTGGAACAAAACAACAACAGCACCAATTTGTTATACCAAATAGACATATTCATTTAAATTCTTCTATATACTATTGTACATTTTACTAATTGATATAATGATGTTGATACTATGAACAATACTTACTAGGATTTTAGGATGCAATCGTATAAACTATATAACATATCACATTTGTGGCACAGACACTATGGGGCCATGTGTGACAGGAAAATTGAATGGAAAAAGATATGCAATCGGCCACAAAAAAAAAAAAACATAACGACGACAACAACAACAACACAATACACAGAAATAACAAAATTTGAGGAAATGCACTCAGACAGATACTGGACAACGAAGAACGAGGAAAAAGTAGCAGGGAAGAATAGAGAAGGAAAAGGAGAGGGATGGAAAAGGTCTGTGGACACACTACAAAATCTCAAGGAAAAGTGAAACATGACGGGTTTTTCCATTGAACAGAATTAACTGGTATATTTATAAAACAAATATTTTTTGAGTTTATACTTAAATGTAATTAACTTCACAGATTCTTTTAGATCATTATCTAAGCTATTCCAAAATCTGGGTCCGGTATAAACAAATGTACTTTGAGTGTGTACAGTTCTAACTAAGGGAAGATGAAATTCTTTAGATTGTCTAGTGGGATAATTATGTACGTGGCTGTTACGGTGAAATAAAGAATAAAATATTTTGGGTAGATGATTGCAGTTGTAATTAAACATAAATTGACCAAGACTTTGCGCATACATGGATTACCAGGTAAAGGTTCTCCAGGGAAAGTTTGGGCCATGGGGTTGAAATTCAAGCGTCGAGTGAAAATACTAAAATTTCATCTTTTTCGCCATATCTTTGTAATGGCTAGAGTAACTGTTATCCTTGTGAAACCTAGAATGTATTCATTCTCTTGAGAATCATGGGTCCTGGTGTCCAAGGTCCAGGGTAAAACGTCAGGTTAAAATCCAGAAATCTGCTAATGCTGTATTTCACTTTTTTAAGCAATCATGTAAAATTATCATCTAACATTGTCAAGATGTACTACAGACCTATATGGGAGAATAACATGACATGGTGGAGGTATGAAGTCGCCATCGCAACATTCGTGGTTTTATGATTTAATTTAAGATTTCTATTTTTGTTTATATTCACCTATATTTCTGTATAGTTACGTAACTAAAGATGCACGGATTAGTGGAAGAGCACCCATTTGCTAAAGCAAGTGCCTTTGGGGAAATAAAATAGAATCATTTATGAATGTATATTGTACTTGTATATTACAATGCTAGTATTTAAGTGGCAAAAACAAAATGCTTTATTTTGCAAGTAACCCCTGTATCTCTTGAAATTTGTTTTTTCAAATACTTGGAATGTGTATTCTTTTTCAAATGATTATTTTTTCTTCCTGACATCAGACACGTACTCATTACAAATCATTAACTTCCTTGATAATGATAATAATAACAAACTGGCACTTATATAGCGCATAATTTACTGCTCTATGCGCTTTTACATACAACTGTCCAATATCGTTGCATTACAATAAAAATTAGTGTGTCTTAAAGTTTCTCTTGAAAGATTCTGTTGAAGTACATACCCGTAAATGTGCTGCCAAACTATTCCACAGTTTAGGGCCAGAAGAATCAAAGCTAGCCTCTGCTCTTTTTTAAACAGCTCTTGGAATATGTAAGGTTGAAGTGTCTTCACTAGAGCGCAATATGTAACGTGGCCTGTGCGGTGGGGACAATAGACTATACAAATATTCAAGTGCCAATCTATGTATATACTTGTAGACAATCAATGCAACCTTGTATGAAATTCTTTTCTCAACAGGCAACCAGTGCAGCTGATTCTACAAAGAAGTCAAACTCTGAATATAATCCGGGCCTCTCATTATCTGTTTTGTTGACATTAACTAACGAAGAGTAATCTACCTGCCCCCTTCTGATCACCTATCATGTCAATTTAAAAAACACTGAAAATTTATGATATTCTTATTTTTCAAACTGTAAACTCTCGCCAAACACAAATTTTGTATTCGTCTTCTGATTTTAATGTGTGTGTGTTTCTAAGGGAGTTTCACTGCAAACCCTGGTGCTCATTCATTCCCACTGAATCAATCACCCTATTATCATCTTGAAAACCAAAGAATCATCATAGCCCAATAAGCATTG
The DNA here is from genome assembly GCF_964275005.1 of Diadema setosum. Lineage (NCBI taxonomy): Eukaryota > Metazoa > Echinodermata > Echinoidea > Diadematoida > Diadematidae > Diadema > Diadema setosum. The sequence continues at coordinate 17,716,405 of NC_092690.1, read as the reverse complement.
AAACATCACCGGATAGATGTCTAGAATTCTCTGACTGCAAATCTAAAACAGTGCACATTTTTTTCGTTTTTAAAGAAAAGAATAAAAAGATATTCTTATATTCCAATATTTTCATGACACGTACATAAATTTATACCGTAGGTTTATTATCTAATGAAGATGGTTCCCTGTGTTTGAATTTACATATATGTTTTATATATATATATGTATATATACATGTATATGTATATATATATATATATATATATAACTATATATATATATATATATATATATATATATATATATATATGTATAATATACACATATATAATTCATTTTTCGAAATGCTGCAGAGTATACCTCGTTTAAGGCGACGAAAAATTCTACCCCGTGAGAACAAAAGCATGTGTTCATTATATTGTATAAGCCGAAATTCATGTTGCTTCAAGGATTTAAGTATAGGCGAGATCTTCAGGATAGAATTCAGTTTAAGAAATTAGGGAAGTACATGTATTCTGATCAATCAAAGATTATGTTAGACCTTCTTTTAAAAGCTTTAAACTATTGTTTTTGGAATCTGTCAGTTAAGAAAAGAAAGAAAAGAAAATACAACAGCTATATACTTCGGCAACACTATTGCTGAAGTAGATTACGGTTATTTTCTCTTTTTAATGATAGTAAACTGTGCTTGGCTGTGACACAGTTGTGACTCGATGTACCAGAAATAAATTCTGTACCAGTCACACACATACATACCGAATTTAGTTTTTATGATTTTTAGAAAAGTTTTTAATGATTAAATAAATGTGAAACTTTGTCATATCTCTCTTCTGTTCCTAGAGGCATCAGTATGGGATAATGTCCGTAACGATAATTATCATCCATATTTAAGGATTTTTCAATGATCGCCGTGCAACACGTGTTAGTTTCATTACTTGTGACGTACTGAGAAATACCTATGGGACAGCATAAGGTTTCAAAGATTTTGTACAAAAAACTGACACGCACAAGCATGCATACCACTTGCTTAAAGGACAAGTTCACCTTCATTAACATAAGGATTGAGAGAATGTAGCAATATTAGTAGAACTCATCATTGAAAGTTTGAGGAAAATCGGACAATCCGTTCAAAAGTTATGAATTTTTGAAGTTTTTGTGCAGTCACCGCTGGATGAGAAGACTACTGGAGTGTATGATGTCACATGCGTACAACAATATAAGGAAAATATAAAGAGAATTTCACAAAATTTCCTTTTTTTGAAAAAAGTACACATTCCCTTGACTCGTTACTGACATATGTTATGGGTAATATAGGTTTTCCCGGCCAATTTCGCACTTTTTTCAGTCCAATTCCTAATTTGTGCATTCAATTTAGCAGAATTTAGCGTAAATGGCATGTTCGGTATTTCAATTTTATAATCTTTTCATTCAAATTCATTTTGGAGCATTCAAATTACATTTAACATCATTCGAATCAGTACTTTTTCAGTTCAAATTCGTAAGACAAGCACCAATTCGCAAATCGTTCATTCAATTTAGCATGATATAGTCACGTGATCACGTATACGCTGCGCTCGTTCACTCGAATTCATTCTCGGGCATCCAATTTCGCATTTACTGCAGTCAATTTAGCAGACACGTTAAGCATTTATTCCTTTTTTTTTCCATTTTCATTCGTCATAGGTAGTGTTTGCAAGCATCTTAACATTTCATTTTTCGTATTCATCCTTTATTCTGATATCACCTTTGCAACAGTACTTTCAAAATATGTGTATGCGTTTAAAATGTTGGATAGCATTATTTCATTCACAGATACATTAATCTTGTTTCGTTTTGACATTAATTGGGAGAAGGAGGTTTCTTACATCTTGATTATTTCTTTCATCCGCATGTTTCATTATTTTCATCTGGTGGGTGCCATATTGCGTTAATCATCATTAAGAATAAAGTTCTTGAATCGGCTCTAGCCATCAATAATTTGTCAAGGTTGTTACCCTCAAATGCTTCTATGATTCTTTCCCTGTCTTCTTGAGAGATACGCCTGTATCTTACTCGTACTGCCATGACTGGACATAAGAAAGTGAAGTGATCTGTGGTACTGGTGCATGTATAGTTCTGATAACATGTATAAAAGAAGAGGGGCGTTACAAAACAACAAACTTGAATTATTTAGGGTCAAAGATACCTTTGCTATATACTTAACAGTGTGTGGATGAAACAAAAATTCACCTTTAAATACGTATAAACCACGGTTCTCACCTTTTCAAAATAGAATTAACATTACGCCAATTTGAACGAACATGTTTGGAATTTGACTGCCCATACGCGAAATTGAATGACTGAAATACCATTTTCCGCCAGTGCTGGCGAATTTGAATGACTGAAGAGCACGTGCCAATTTGAATGCCCGTTCTACGAATTCGAAAGGCACATGTGCGAATTTCATTGATCGAAATGCTAAATTGAATGAACAAGTTGCAATTTTAAATGACAGAATGTGCAGTGACGAGGATTTTCGCTAAATTGAATGAACCTTTTATCAAATAGACTGACAAAACTGCGAATTCGCCGGGAAAACCTATATTATTCCCATTGTCTTTAGAAAGAGGCAAGTCAAGTGCTCTTTTATTATGCGAAAAAAGTGAAAATATGTTGAATTTTCTCTACATTTTCTTTACACTGTTGTACTCATATGACATCACGAGCCTTAGTAATCTCCTCATCCAGCGGTTCCAACACAAACATTTTAAAAATTCATAACTTTTGCATCGATTGTCCAATTTTTTTTTAAACTTTCACTGATGTGTTCTACTAATATTGCTGCATTCTCTCAATCCTTATGTTTATGAAGGTGAACTTGTCCTTTAACTTACATCTGTGACTTACATGTACATAATTGACGGTAAGCCCCAAGACATTTGAGTCCTTTGGCGTTCGGCTTTAACTGTTTAGAAGATAATTGGTAAATGTTATCCAGAATGTAAATCATAATACTCACTCATAACAGTATCAAATGTCTGTTGTGATGATTGTTCTGTCTCCAGGGTATGTTATCTACGGTGATGCCATTACAACTTGACGAGAGGAAGCAAAAGGCAGGTTGTTACACAAGCATGATTGTAAAAGAATTGTGCATGGAAATGATTAAATCACTCTACTTTGGCTAACAAGGCATTTACGGTTCTTTTCTCGAATTCGTCGTAGTGTTATGAAGTTTGTGTGTCATTGTGTATGTATGTGTGTGTGTGTGTGTGTGTGTGTGTGTGTGTTTTGCTGTCGAACTAAAGACCCAGAGCCATCAATGCTCCTGTGGAAGTAGCATCAAGGCAAGTTTTTTTTTTTTTTATTTTTTTTTTATACTCCACAATTCAACCTTTTAAGATTTGACATTGGAAACCAGATATACTGTCAGACGAAGCACATCCGGAAGTGATGATTGATTGGAACCCGTAAGGGACCACAGCCTAGCTACTATGTTTAACGGTGCCATACTTCCTTCCCGGAGGAGGAAGTTGTAATTGCTATTCAAAACCTCTTTGATAGAAATCAAGTCAATGGATGAGTGGCGTGGAAAATTTTAATTGATGCAACATAAGGAATAACAAAAGTGTTATATTACAGATCATCTCGTCCAATGACGAGACCATAAAACCTCATAGCCTTTATCATCTGTGAAACTTAAAGTAAATAGATACCTCTAAGCAAAACTTTCTGGCAACTTTGTCTATTCAATGAAAGTACTTTCTATTGTCATTCCACTTGCGGTTGATGTCTATACAATTCTTATTTTTGGATATTATAAAGAATCTAAATTGTGGGAAAACAATATATGGCCAGCGGCAAAAGCAGAGTGTGATGTAGTTTAAATTTCCCTGTGTGTATAGACCGATTCAATTTCGATGACCTATTCACCTACCGCCGCTAGCGGCGCTATAACGGTCGCCATAACTGGGGGCCAACGGGCGGCTTCCAGCGAGCTAGCTACCCAGCGAGTTGCACTTGCAGCTCAGCAGCCTAGCGTACCCATGCCATGCCCATCGCGCATAGTTAGCCGGGCGCGGCCGCTTCGCCGCGGCCGGCGACCGCCGGCGCCGCGCTAATATTGTGATTGTTCACTCACTGTGGAAAAGTAATTCAGCGGCTTTTAATGCCTTTCTTTTGGACAAATTGAGTGATTCAGACATATTGATCTACTTTGAAAGCTTCAAAGGAAAGATCAAGAAAACACAGTGTGCAGTTGTTGGGTGCACAAATAACAGGAAAAAAATGGAAATGGAAGCTTCACGGCAGTGTGTGAAATTCAGACACCGCTGACGCATGATAAAATAAGGCAACATTAAAGACAATTAAGTGAAATACAACGGTATAAAAATGCACAGATTTCGAAACAAACTAGATTGTCTACTAGATTCTCAATTCAATTAGGTTATCATTGCATATTCGGAAAATACAGGTATGTTGTTCATCTTAGAAGACAAGTTTAGATCAAAGAATTTGATAATTCACTGATTTTTTTTTTTTTTTTTTTTTATCCTTGGTGTCCTACTTGCCAAAGTTTACACTTCCTCGCTAGACTTTACTATTATGACAAACATTTTTTATAGCATACACTACAGCTAAATAAAATGTTTCAAGATGCGTTAAATTCTTATATTGTTTTCACTTCTTCAATGTTCAGCACTGAATTGACCATAGGCCTATTCAATTTTGGCCTGGAACTCTGAATTTGACTTTTGATAAAGTGATACTTATTAAATATTAAACCATGGATGGTGGCAAACATCCGTTTCATAATCATAATTAACAAAGTATGATTTGAAAATCACTTTTGTAGATCATAATAGGCGTTAGCGTGATGTTACGCAAGGTTACTTAGACTTAAAATGTGACCCGCTACAACAAAATGGTCCTAAAGTCGCGCACGGTCGAAGCCATGAAAATCGAGTTTGAAGTTAGAGCATCAAAATTGGTCAAAACTTACGATTTTCTGAATTTGACATATTATTAGAGTCTAACATGTCTTCTATCATCTGTCGAAATTTTGAAGCAAAATGATGAAAGGAAAGACCAAAAATAGCGTTTTTCTGGGCCATGTTTTTTTGGCGTTTCAACGAAGCAGAAACTGGTTCGAACATTTGGATTGAGCGCCGCACATAGGCTCCGCCCCTAACAACGACCAGAGTGATCTCATTGGTCAGTTTGCTGCTTGCCGCTAACCGAAGCGTGAAGCTCGCAAACTGCCCAGTCGACTGGTGCGTGCGGGCGGGTTGCGCTATGCCTAGCCGCTTCTCCTGACATCCTGGTCACTGATTGGTCGGTGAGGAGACCGCCGACGCTGTGTTTGACTGAGCATTTCGGGGGTTGCTAGGGCTTATCTTCTATTGTCCGGAGGTGAATACTGACTTCCGTGTCTCTTGATTGTGATTGCGTCGCAAGGAGAACTTTTAGGGGACTTTTCTCGAAACAGTGATTTCCCAGACGTCTTGACATGCGCTCTTTTAAACATCGATATCTCCGCAGCCGATTATTTTTATAAGACATGTTGTATATCAATTTAAAGCAGAAAGATTAGGGAATTGTGTCATGCAATTTTCAAATAATCGACCTCGCCCGACTTTAGGATCATTTTGTTGTAGCGGGTCACAAATAGTACAGAGTAGTTTTGGTTGTTGACATCAGGCAACGTAAATTAAGTTTATACGGCTTAGAAACGCCTAGATTTGTATCCCTTTTGGTTTACTTACAATTAGGCTTGCCTGGTGCGACAACCGAAAATGATATAGGATGTAGGGCTCTAGAAGTCAATAGGTCTAGATCTAGTCTGGACTCTTGCCTAGATTTCTAGACAAGATCTAATGTTAGACGGATTCTACCCTGCTGGCCCGACACTCCCGAGTAAAGGCAAAAGCCTGCCCTAAAAAGGTTAAGTTAACTGATAGCTTGCAATTTATTGTGCCATATCTAGCTCAAGATTCTTCTTCATTATTTGTATTTAATTATATCAGTTAACTTGTCAACAGCCTAGGCTTATTAGCAAGACGTCTGCCTGTGCCTAGCAATAATTCTCCCCAGCGGTTTTTATTCTCTTACACAAACGTAAATATACGGGGCTTACACGCGAGTACCCAAGTCATCGCCAAAGAAATAGAGTCCACAAACATTCACGGATCGTACCGATATTTACCTTGAAATTCAAGTCTTGGCTACAGCCGTATGTCCTCTACCCATTCGCTCATAGTCGGTAAATGTTGTTTAATTTTATTTATTTTTAATTACCTAGCGAAAAAAAAAATGTAGACTCTAGTTGTCACAAAGCCAGTTGCGTCGATCGCTGCCAGCGCCAGAGTTAGCTAGCTGGCCGGCTTGCGCCGGGTGGTAAGAGCACTGGCTGCCGCTGACACCCTTGCCACGCACGCAGGGCGCTTGCCGACCCGGCCTGTTTGGCCCCCAGTTATGGCGTCGCCTTAAGAGGGCGCACTTCCATGAACAGTCGCTTGAATCGGTCTATAGTGTGAACGTACGCCTCCATATTACAAACCGCAATCTGGACACAATGATTGTCAAGCTGAAAAAAAGAAAAGAAAATGTGGTCCATTCTTACTTTAAAAAAGAAAGATGGAAGAGATGGTAGCATAGGACAGAGGTAAAATCCACATAAATATCTTCTGCCGCCTTTAACAGTGAAGAAAATAATGGCTGAAAAACAAAGAGCCTTGTAGAGGCTTGTGACAATTTAAGTAACTGAAATCAAATGAAAGACTAAAGAGAGGGTGTATTTTTGACATATTTTATAGCAGGAGCCACGAAAATACACTGCTTCATTTTTTTTTTTTTCAATTTTCAGTGGATTAGGAAATTTCAGAACCCATATCAAAATTGAGAGAAATGACAGACAATACCTCTGCTCCCGTATAAGTACTAAAATAATGCATAGGTAGAACCTACATACGTTCAGGAAGGAGAGACGTCTAAAAAAGAATAAATAAATACGATGGGAACATCTTATCCAGGAAATAAAGAAATAGGATTTCCTGGTCAGTTTCGATTTTTTTCAAATCATTCCATGTTTCGAACAATCAACTCTGTTGGAAATGCGATGCTAAAAAACAAACAAACAAACAAAACAAAACAATCCAGACTTCAAAATAGTCTGCAGGCGCTCAGAATCAATAACTTAGCGATCAAACTGAAAGAAAAAAAATGCACGGGGTCATTTTTTGTTGTTGTTGCTTGTCCGCTCATTACCCCCCTACGGAATTCCTAGATCCGCCCCTGTTTTCCAGAATTCAATTGCATAAGTAGGCCCCACAGCCTTATCAAGTCTTTATCTGTTCTGTGCAGTTCTACTTTCATTCCATTTGATTCCTCAAATTTGACGCTGACATTAACCGTCAACCTACTCAGAAAGAAAAAAAAAGAACAACAACATGGCTGACCATCACCGAGTATACTACGTTGCCGACACATTAACAATGAGGACAAGGAATCTTTTAACAGTGTGAACACACTTTGAACTATCAATTCACGGTGTGGCACAGAACATTACCATGTGAACACTCTGTGAAAAATCAAACCAGAGTGTGGAATCATCTCCACACTTAATTTGAGCATTTTCACATAGTCGACTATAGTTGATTATGACCACATTGTGAACACACTGTGGGACACTGTGTTCTTTCCAGTAGGAGCATAGCACCAATTCTAATGACAGAGCAAGCGGCAGTTAATAATGGGCGGCAACAGTTATCACGATTATGCAATGTGTCACACTTTAATAACGAGATGCGAGAGATTTAATTTTCGCAGGAAAACCAAAACATATGTTTTAATTGCTGCATAATGTTCATTACTCAGTCTCATACTGAATAGCAGTACGCAGTCTTCAACACTTTACAAAGGTGTATTTTTATGAAATAATTTGAAAATATTTCTACAGATCAATAAGACTGACACCTTTTCCATGCAATTGATATACAATTGAGTATCTGAATATAAGAACGACCCAAGTCCATGGAAGACCATCTCGAGTAAACTTGAAAAAACTTCATATTTTTTTTATTTGTCCAATGATATTCTATTTAACTGTGATGGGAAGGCAACATTGTATATACAAATTAGAACATAAATTTTTTATACATGTATTATTATGATGATTAACATTTACATCAAATGTGGAGAGGCCATTTTGTGTGATGGACTTGGGTCGTTCTTTGATTCCTATATATGATATTCTGCTATAGAGATGAGAGAAGGATGAGAGAGGGCGCTATAATATGAATGTAAGAATGACCCAAGTCCTTCATTCTTACATTAATAAAGATTTAAGTCATTCATTTCAGGCACTTGCGGGAGTAATTAGGATTCTGTTATCATTTATACACAAGATGAGTCCATGCATAAGCTACATTTTCCCATGTCAAACTGAATTAGGCCAAAAATTGGACTTGGGTCGTTCTTATATTCAGGTCTTCAATTTGATGAAAAGCTAAATGTATAATTTTCTTGTTTTTTCTTCTTTGCTGTGTCGGGTGAGTATGAAGTGTCTCTCTCTCTTTACGTGTTACCATTTGATAGTATCTGTATTCTGCAATTTTGATGCCTGCTAATTTCTTTGAATGAAAGCCGGATGAGTTGAAAAGGACTCACTTTTGTTTTCAAACAGTAAGTAGTAAACTGATAATTTCATTTATAGTATATGCATTATGTATAGTTGGGAACACAAGGGCAAACATATTAATGACGTATATAACGGCACATACTAATCCTGTATTGTGATGATCTATTTTGCAAAATACTGATCTAAGACTTTTAAAGATCTTCATTCGAGACATCGAACTTTCTCAGCTTTTCAATCATTCCTTGGATATTACACAGATATATTCAGGAAAACAGACGAATTGCTATCATGACAACACAATTTGTTGAAAAGATATAGGCCTATTTGAATAATGTGCTGAAGTTTCAAACGTGCTTGCCATGCATAATGTGATATAACGACGACAGGATAGCGCCAGGGAAAACCTTTTGCCATTGAACCATTTCTGTTGAGTGGGCGGTTGGATGATGTCCGTGGATTTAAATGAAACTGAAACTTCATAATCTTTCTAGAAATAATCGCGTGACAATATGAAGTTAAAAAGAAGTACATAGACCCAGACAGATAACCACATCACACACGCGATGCTTCTACTTCCTTATTGCTCCATTTGACATTTGACGAGAATAAATTGCCATGAACTAGCTAGGCACACGGTGATAAGTGAAAATAACATGTTTGATTTTGAAACTTTTATTTTTATGAAACTGTATTGCATTTTTATGACTGCTAGAACGTGAAACGTCAAAATGCTTGATATGTCCATCACAGGAATTGCCAATGTGATTACTGTTTATTTCTACTCTTTGTGTAAGAATAGTCAGTTGCCAATATTCCCTAACAATTTTTTTTAATGTGAATTTGATGAAAGCGTTTCCATAACCATGCCTAACGGTGAAAGTAAACAGATTTATTGTGAATAGTATTATTATTCCTCCATTTGTTAACAGAGTAAACAAAAAGAATGACATTTTTGTAGGGTTTTCCTGAGTTTGTTACTTACTACTTTGAATATTCACGACAAAGGACATAATGCTTGTTGGCTAAAATATTTATCGTTGCTACTGATTAATAGCACACGTTTTTTCCAGGGTTCTTGTTTTCTCATCTAGACGAGAAACGTGAAAATATCAATAGAAAATATACTGAGCACACGTGATTACAGTTGCAAAGAAAAAAAAAACAATTCTCCAAATGCAACAATTGCTTTGGTTTTGTTTTCGAGACCTATGTCCTTAATGCCTCTCTCTGGTGAAGTGTATGGAGTGAATGCTTATGAATCACTGCGAGTATCGGACTATGAAGAGAGAGAATAGTTTCCGTGGTTATGATTGCCTTGATACCCTTTGTCCTAATAATCTACTGGGGAGGCGTCGGTAGATCTTATCATTTAAAGCGGCAGTCATCACTATTATATGTCAAGATTGCAATTCAATAAAAGATAAATACATAAATGCAACGTCGCATGCTTTCGATTTCTTTGATTTGAAAATGAATGAAAATCCCCTAGTCAAGCGCACTGTTCATCTTTTATCAAAACAACCTCATTAGATGTCAATAGATCAATGTTGGGCGTAAACATATTTCGTTTGTATTTTCAGTCCTTTGTTATTCAAGAGTATCTATCGTCTTATGCACACGTTTAAACCATCAACAGAGATTACCAGTATGCGACATAGGACGTTTCGTCTTTGGTCAGGAAATCAATCATCTCTTGGGGTATGGTATAAATTTCCATTCTCTGTGTAAAGCAGTCATTATATATAAGAAATGTTTGTGCTATTATAGACATCCTTTAACTCTATAATGGATTTTACTGTTCTGCTTTTTTGTATTACCGTGAATGAATAAGCATGATGTTGTAGATTATAGGTTTGCTAACTGTAAAAAAAAAAAAAAAAAATGGATGAATGAATTCGACATGTTTATACGCACGAAAGAAGTGAGTAGAAACCCGTCAGAGAATTACATTTTCATAGGATTGATTTTCATATTTGAAAATTGTCCAAAACGCAGTAGATCTCCTTAAACTTGTGTAATAATCAACAGAGATAACAAAACGACCATCCGAATGACTATAAGAACCCCACGTATGAATACATAATTATGTGTATTTCTTCGGATGGTGTTTTTCATCTCTGTTGATTATCATAAGTTTAATGAGGTCTATGAGCGGAATTTCCCCCTTGTTTTGTTGGTTTTTTTTCCCCTCAGTTTACCCATCCCTATCATCAACTCTAATGAATCATTGTGTAGACAGCACTGTTAATACTAAACACACTTCTTTTTATCTTCCTTTCTTTTGATAACATCTAGAGCCCAAGAAAGTTGTTAGCAGGTTTTCCCTGTCGCGAATGTGAATACTGAACCCTGATCACCGGTCTTTTTGTAATGATGTAGGCCAAATGTTTATGGCTTACCCAGTCCGTATGTCTACATGTCCTGTCGTGAGATCTCGTTTTATAATGGATTTATTTTACTTGTTTTTTTTTTAATGAATACTTGCTTTGTAATCCTTGTTGTCTCTTTTACGATGTAATTCTGTGTGCAATTCAGTCTTATGCCCACGGGACATGGATATCTCAATGAAATGTAATCTATCTATCTATCTATCATTTCATAACATTATTTTAAACATTTCCAGCCCCACCCCTCCCACCAAAAAAATATCACAATCATAAACATAACGTATTTGTATAAACACAATGTATTTCTCTAAACACAAAGTATTTCAGTTATTAACCTCGGCTCGTCACTCCATTTTCACCAAGCAGATTCTTGACAGGTTTCCCCTGAGAAAACAATTTTGTCAGTCTTTCTGTCAAACACCATGACTATCATCCAACCACTTCCTATAATGATCTATTGTTTCCATGATGATATTTTCCTTTCATACTGTATAGGATTTCCTGCGTGACTTCATTTTATTTCTTGCACTTTCCGACCAAACATTCACATACACATTCATAAACACAACACCATTCTATACACACAAAGTATTCATATTTACCTCAGCTCGTAGATAACGTAACAATCCTTCAGCAAAGTCGTATAGAATCATATAGAATTAGTTCACGGTGTATGAGATATGTGGGTAATTAAGTAAACTGTTGGAAATGGAGCAATCAAATTGCTTAAAGAAGAAATTTATAGGAAATAATATCATATAAATTGACTGTTTTCCATCATTTAATGTTATTTTGATTAATTTCTGACATAAATCATGCAATAAAGTTGTCTCTGCTTTGAATATAATAAACATTATTTTTTCCAAATTTGAGCACTGGTAAAAGTTCGATGCGGCTACGAAAAGTGCCAAATCTGCGACGTCACTAAATGTGTATGCAACCCAGTGGGATTTACGTATCTATAGGCAAACTGTGTGCACTTTTCAGGAAATTGGTGTGTAATTTGTTGTCAATCTAGAATAAATCGTCCGCCAAAACTATATATTCACGTCGTGAAATTGTTTGTTTGTGTTCATTGGAATCATTTTTTACACCCATAAATTTACGGAAAACAAAGTTTTAAAAGCACAAAACCTATCGTCAGCTCAGGATTCACGATTGCTGTGATCAGCTGTTCCTTCGTACATCCACAATTTGCTGTTATTATTGACACAACAAATCGATCATTGTGGGGATAATCTTACATATTCATGAAGGATGATAAATAAGTCAAACAGCTGTAATTGATTGGAAATCATTTTTACACCCATAAATTTACGGAAATACGACGTTTGAAAAGCACAAAACCTACCGTAATCAGCTCAAGATTCGCGACTGCCGTGATCAGGTGTACGCGTACGCACAACAGTACCAGCAGAATCGGCAGTGAAGAGGTATTCCTTAATACCGTGATTTCAGCTCGATTCTTCTTCGAAATGGCATGATGAAGGTTTGTTAGATGAATGTGACCTTCTTTTTCTCTTGTGTGTTTGTTTAAATTCTAATTTCTACCTCAACTTGCTAAACAAATAGTCTAACAAGGCGGGAAACTGCAACATTTCCGTGCTGAGCAGCAGTCACGATACACGTGTTGCATGCAAGCATGCACCGCTGCTGCAGCGATCCCCATAGTATAACATGTAGGGGGTCCTCGGCGCAGTTGACCAATCGTGAACACGTATTTCGATCACGTGTCTTGGTTTAGCAGCAAGGCTGTTTACGCGTCTATGAGACGATTTGCATAAAGTTACGCATGATTCAGACGAATTTATGAATGAAAGTGAGTAGCATGACATCATGCCATGACCATATTTGGAATAAGCAGAGGTAGAGCTTTCTGTAAGTACCAAATGTGTCAGGGTTCAACGCAGAATATCTAAGACACGATCGCCAAAAGAACAGTCATTTTCGCCGTAAGCGAAGGCGATTTGGTCTTTAGACGTAAGATTTTTGCCAACTTTTGAGATTGACATCCCACTTTTCTCTTCAAAATTCCACATTTTATAGGTTGTATTTCGAAATGTTGTTTGATATCAATCAGAAACTAGAAAATTTCCCCTACAATGTGATACCAAAATGTCAATTTGGTCCCTGAGGTAGGTCATTTTTGACCTTTTTCGGGCTGTAGAGCGAAATCACATTTACCGAGAAGTTTCGGGTTTTGCCAGAGCGGGTCTCATATATAACCGTACGGCAAATCAGCTCATACACATTTGGTGACGTCGCTCAAATCCGATGTTTCTTGTAGCGAACGGAGCTACGTGGTCATGGGAATTGGGTGTTTTTTCAATCTCAAAAACAGTTTGGGGGTAAAGTTACATCGTCTGAAAGATATCCAGTTTTGTTAACTAGCTTCTTAGCTTTCCGTAGATATCAAACTTGTCATATTTCTAGATTGTCTATAAATTTCTGCTTTAAAATCTAATATGCCGTCCTCTCAGAAAAAGAAAAAAAAAACCCACAAATGTAGAGAAATTTTTGCTGCACATAAAGAGCTGCAGTTTGCATGTTTAATGATTTTCACAGTACTTTTGATTTGATATTAACATATATATATATATATATATATATATATATATATATATATGTATTATATTTATTTGATGTATATATATATATGTATATGTATATATATATATATATATATATATATATATATATACATTTACGAAAGCACATTCTTGACTCTCGGTCACGAGCATGGAAAAATTACTGTAATTTATGTCTCTCATCTATCATAACTTGCTGGTTTATCTACGCGGCTTTACGGCAGGAATGACGCTTGAGGTTTCGGCATCATGTTGACATTTAACGACAGGTCCCACTTTGTCCTTGTCATCACTGCCTTGATTCTATTTCAGAATGCACAACGCAAAAAAAAAAAAAAAAAAACAGTGAGAGGAGATATCGTGATGTACTGTTATGTTAACGATCATGTGAAATTTAAATACGATGTATCTTGTTCCTGTTGTATACAGCAAACAAATCCAGATGCTAGAAAATGTGGTTGGAATGAAATGTTCTTGAAACAAAGCCAAAAAAAAAAAATGAATTACTTGCGATTGTGATGTGTTTTTGTGATTTTTTTTTTTGGAATAATGTATCCCATAATTTCTTATATTTCAGGGGAAGGGAACCCAACAAACGTCATCTCGAAGGTCGGAGATAATGTCGAGTTACCCTGCTGTAGCACTTTGTCGGCTTTGGAGATTTCGTGGAGACGCGATAATAGCAAGAATTTGGTGATTTATAAGCCTAGAAAGAGAGAATTGAACCATTTGCCGCGTTATAAGTTAATGCAATCAGGCGGGACCGTTGTGTCATGCAACCTGACGATCACAAATGTTTCTTTAGACGACGAAGGAGAGTACGAGTTTAAAGCTCTCCGGCTTCTATCTGGGCCTGTAATTTGTGTTGTCAATTTGACAGTTACAGGTAAGTATCGTCCTGATTTTCTGTTTATACAAAGAAAATCGCAACAATATATATTTCCTTTCCGTTTGAAATGGCCGGTCTTAATCGTGCGCCTACGTAGGAGTTCATGTATCTGTCCCTATGTGTGTTTGTTTATCATTCAACTCTCTGCTGGATTTATAAGCTTTATTTAGTTATCGACTCTCTATATATTTGATGATAATAATACAGGGTACTTATAATGCGCCAATTCCACATAGCTAACGAGCTCAAGGCGCAGTAGAAGAAGTAACTTATGAAAATTAATACAAAATTCTTACACAAACATGCACATGAAAATGAATGACACAATAATGATAATGAAAGAATATAGATCATACTAGTAATATACAATTCTACTGGAAAATGGTTATGAACAAATGAGTCTTGAGGGCAACTTTAAAGGAGTCAACATTCGAAATGTAACGGATTCCTGAGGCAACTGATTCCACAGGTAAGGTCCAGCATGTGCAAATGACCGATCCCCCCATCATTTCTTCGTTTTTGGAACAACAAGCAATCTACAATCAGATGACCTTAAACATCTGGGAGGATTATAAAATGTCAGCAAATTAACATTGTACTCTGGGGCAGATCCGTGTATGCAATGAAAAACAAATAGTAATAGTTTAAATACAATGCGAGATTCAACGGGTAATCAATGCAATGAGGACAAAAAAAGGGGGAATGTGAGTATTTCTCCTGGTAAGGGTAATAATGCGTGCTGCTGAATTTTGCAACTTTTGTAACCGTGAAAGTTGAGATTGTGGTAGCTGAAATAGGAGTGCATTACCAAAGTCAAGTCGGGATGATATAAGAGCATGAACTATTTTTATGCCTCCGCCACGAAGTGGTGCCGGAGGCATTATGTTTTCGGGTTGTCCGTCCGTACGTCCGTACGTACGTCCGTACGTACGTCCGTCCGCTTTCGTTTACGCGATAACTTGAGTAATATTTACTGGAATTTTACCAAACTTGGTCCAAGTATGAAGTATGATTGGGCAATTATTTGATTAGATTTTGGGTGAAATCGGCTGAAGGTCAAAGGTCAAAGGTCAAGGTCAAATCATGAAATTGTATCCGTTTACGCGATAACTCAAGACTGGATGGACCAAATTTCACCAAACTTTCTTGGAGGATGATGTATAATGGGACAATTACTTGATTAGTTTTTCAGTGAAATCGGACAGAGGTCAAAGGTCAAAGATCAAGGTCAAATCCTAAAATTTATCTGTTTACGTGATAACTCAAAACTGGATGAAGCAGCTTTCACCAAACTTGGTCCAAGGATGATGTATGATGGGACAATTAGTTGAGTAGATTTCAGTGACATTGGCAAGAGGTCAAAGGTCAAAAGGTCAAGGTCAAATGCTACAAATGTTGCAATTTCCCCCATATCTATGCAATGCCCGAAGGTATTTTCTTGAAACTTGGTGTGGACATGTACTACTGCGTAAAGATTCTCCAGAGAGAGTTTCATGTCATAGGGTCAAAGGTCAAAAGGTCAAAGGTTAGGTGAAAATGTTGCAATATTACTTTTCTCTCAAATGCTTCAATGTATCTTCATGGAACTTGGTACATATGCATGTACTGTCTGGCAGGGATTATCTAGGGAATTTAGGGGTCATGGGTCAATAGTCAGGGGTCAAAAGTCAAGGTCAACTCCTCAAAATTTTACTATTTCCCTCATATACTAGTATATGCAATGCTTGCATTATTAGTTTCAAAACTTAATACATGCATTACCTAATGGAGATTCTCCGGGAAATTTCCAGCCAGAAGGTCAAAGGTTAAGGGTCAAAGGCCAGGTTTCAATGCCCCCCCCCCCAAAAAAAAAAAAAATCTATTTTGTACCGTCATCACACTCTTTCTTCGTACCTTGGAAATTACTCATTGCATAAACTTTCCCAAAATTCCCCAAATATGTGTACCTGCACTCTTAGAAAATTATAGCAAACCCAGTTCGAGACATTTCTGACAAACCTGTCATTTCAATATTTTGCCAGTTATGTGAAACTGTCATGGATCACACATTGTGAAGACATTGTACTATACGCCTATTGGGAGAATCATGCATTATGGCGGAGGCATCAGTCGCCATAGCGACATTTCTAGTTCTTTCTGTGGCTGAACGAGTTAGATACTTGCGAATAATGCCCAAATTGCGTAACTGATACCTCACGGATTTACAGACAGCAGAGATCTGAACAGACATAGATATTGCAGAATCCAATAATACTCCAAGATTTCTACACGAGTTAGATGGAGCAATAACCACATCATTGTCAACCATTAAAGAAGGAAGACTAACCTTGTCAAGTAGAACTTTGGAACCAATAAATGATAACACTGACTTTTCCTGATTTAACTTCAATGAATGCGAGCTCATCCACTTTTTGATATCATGGATGGAAGGCTCAAGTTTCTGAATGATGTCAACGACATTAATTTGGGCAGGTAGAAATGATGTATATATCTTGATATCATCAGCATAACAATGATAGTTGAAAGAGTGACAATGTAAAATCTCTTTCAAGCTAGTCAGGTAAATCGAGAAAAGCGTTGGGCCCCCGACAGATCTTGTGGTACACCACTAGTCTAATGGAGCAGGATCAGATTTTGCATCATTAACACAAACAACCTGAAACATTGCAGATAAGTATGACTTGAACCACTCAAGAGCTTTACCATCAACACTGTAGCACACTCTTTCACTAAGATGGTAGGAATCGGATCTAACTCGCAGGACTTCGGTGATGTGTTGCGCAGAAGTTTCTCAATCTCAGCTGGAGTCGTAGATTCAAATGATAACAAAGATGCACTGGTTTGAGGGGTGACATCTGCATGAAATTTACTACATGGGTAACTAATCTTTGACTTGAAGAATTGGATGAAGAGCTGTGCCAAGGATTGAGCATTCACATGGGCTGGAAGGGGTGATGACTTCTTACGATTCAGGAGACGATTAGCCACACTGAATAGACGCTTCGAATCCGATCCGCAGTCGTCAGTGAGACTAACATAGTAGTTACGCTTGGCCTTGCGAACAAGAGAATGAACAATCTGTCTCTGATGGGAGTACAGCTGCCGATCTATCATCAGTTTGCCTTTGGTACGCCATTTCCGTTCAGCTTTTCGACATCTACGCTTAGCAAGGATGATCTCATGAGTATACCATGGACTTGTGGACTGATCCCTCCTGATGCACATCTTAGCAGGTGCGACAGTGTCGAGAATGGTGCCTAGATGCGAGTTATAATTGTCTACAGCACTGCACACATCCAAGTCAGGCGAAGACAACGAAGACAAGGCCTTGCAAACATTGGCAGCAAATGCAGTCCTGTCTATCGATCTGATATTTCGAACAACCTTGTATCTCCTAGTCTGGCAAGGTTTATCAAGGTGGAGGTTGCAAGTAATGGCAGAATGATCAGATATGCCAGGTATGACTTGAAAATTGGAATGAAGTTCACACTCGGACGAGCGAAACAGTAATACATCGAGAATATGTCCCTTCTCATGGGTAGGGACATCTATAACCTGGATGAGACCATGGCTAGAGAGCAATTCATTGAATTTCTTAGTGTTTGAAGAAGCCAAATTGTCCAGATGAACATTCAAGTCACCACATATCAAGAGA
Organism: Diadema setosum; assembly: GCF_964275005.1. Taxonomy (NCBI): domain Eukaryota; kingdom Metazoa; phylum Echinodermata; class Echinoidea; order Diadematoida; family Diadematidae; genus Diadema; species Diadema setosum. Next base: position 17,698,287 of record NC_092690.1, on the reverse strand, counting down.
GGTGTCGGACGAAAGATGCTATCGTCGATCATGGATGAGAACTCATCTAAGAACTTATTGAAAGAAGACCGAGTCCCAGGTGGCCTGTAGATAACGACAATATCGGTGCTGATGCTGTTTGATGTAACAGTACCTGACATCACTTCAAAGCTGTCATAGACAGAAGATGGTTTAACATTCACATTCAGTTCATTGCGGTAAAGGAATCCAGTGCCTCCACCTCGTCTACCAGCTCTTGGTCGGTGCTTGAAGATAAAGCCATCTGGACAGAAGTCAGCCACCACCGCATCATCACATGGAGTAAGCCAAGTCTCTCAGACGCATACATTGTCAAGGTGCTTATCTGTGACAAAATCTTGAAATTCTGAAGATGTATTCATGAGTGAGCGAGCACTAAGCACACAAAAATTCAACTTATCGTGCCTTGCTTCCACAGAAGAGGTTTCGTGGGAGAGATTAGTAGATCTCTCTTTGGATTGTTGATGTTCATGCTGCTGTTGTATTCTTCTCCTTCTGAAACCCTTGCTCCCACGATTTATTTATGATTATTTGCCGCGTTATAAGATACGCATGTTATAAAAATAGATTAAGCAAGAATCCTACGTTTAGAAAAAAAAATATTGTTCTCAAAAATTGACGAGACTTAAGGTTGACATTAAAGATACCAGAAAAGTGTTAAACCAGACATTCTGAACGAAAAAGATTGATTAAATAAAGTCGGATGATGAATCAATTAAGGATTCTGTAGATATTTCAAAAGTCTTTAACACTTACTTTTCTCATATAGGTGAAATGCTTGCTCAAGATATTTTATCTCTTTATATGTAATTATATATATGCCTGTAATAAGTTATTAGATATTAATGAGTTGTTTTTATTGAACGTAGGTCAACTTATGAACATGTATGACAACAGTTTACTTCCATCTATTTTGATCCAGTGTTCCTCAAACACCAATCATTCTATAACTATCCCACTCGACGCTCAGATGAATTTTACCTACCACAATTTTAGTTAAGAATTAACATATTTACACTGGTCGAAAAAATTGGAATTCTTTAAATATCGATATAAAAACTGCTCCTTAGACTAATTTAAAAGAAGATTGTATTTTTCCCCCAATGTTATTATGGCAACTGCTATGAATCTGAATAGTTTAAACGTTTATATTGATACCCTCTTGCAAAATCCGCATTGCCGCTTCATTGTCCCCTGTACTGACTGATAATAGTTATGGTTGGGATTAGAGATATTTACAGGCCAGTCCTAGAGTAAAGCTGATTTGTTTTTCATCGAGATTGTGTGTTTGTGGGCATGTGCCTGTCTGTCCGTTTTGTCTTGTCTTTCTTTTTTTTCATTATCGAACTTCCGTTGATCGTTATCTCTGTTGTTTGGGCTAGTCTTGCTTCCTGTCGTGTCTAAGGTCAGTTTTTCCGAAAAAAAAATCTTGTTGCTGTCCCAGTTTCGTTTCAAGTCTATCTGTGTTTCTTGTTGTTCTCTGTATGTTTCTTTTCCTTTCTTCGCATGACTCTTTGTGGGCTTCCACTTCCTTTTTTTTCAAATCTTTTAAACACTTTTTGCTGTCCCAATTGTTAATTTCTTTTTTGTTCCAAAATTTTTGTTGTTGCTTTGATGCCATTTTTACCAATATTTTCATTATTCAAATTATCTGACTATTAAATTATCTTAAATTATCAATCACTGAAATATTCCACGTATTTATTCCTCATCAAAACTATAATACACCTTACATCTAAATCTTCTTTCACAACAATTAGAGGCATAACAAGAACAAGGGCGAAATCAAAGCGTTGTCCATTCTTAAAAGCCAGGATTTTGAGTTTTAAGTTTGTCAAACCTATAATCACCCTTTCTTTCCAGTTTTTTTTTTTAGATTATAACTTTCTGATACGAAATCGGCTAGCATTTTCCTCTATGGTATTCTAATAACAGTCATTTTGATATTTATATAGAGTATACGTTTACTCGCTAGTATGTATACATTTCTCTTACTTTGATTTGATTTGGTCACCATTAATCATGAGGCGGGATAGAATTGTGCAGCAGCTTGTTGTAAAATTATCTGCAGTGTCTTAACAAAGAGAATTTCTCTCAATTGTCTCCCTTAATTTCCAGTTAAATACTTGCCTATTTACCCACCGTTTTATACCATGAAAGGTTTCGTGAAGGACATTGCAACTGTATATGATTCGAACAGTAATCGGCGTGTCTTTGTCGACTGGCACAAAACCTGACAGAAACAGTTAGTATAAAAGTTTTAAGCAATTCCTTTTGTACCTCATTGGCTGTCAAAGAAAGTTTTGTTATCATACAATTGACGTACTAATGTTTTAGATGACAAGTTGTAATTCGATAAAAAATTGTGACGTCTGATGAAACTAAAATACAACACTTTTCAGTTGATTCATCTTTTCTTTTTGAACAACAACAAGAACAACAACAACACGGATATGTTATAGGAACACTATAACATTATTACCTATACGAGGTAGTTTTGCGAGGCAATTGCAGTTGTTATTTTGCAGGGTTAAAGGTCAGCAGTTGTTATTTTGCAGGGTCAAAGGTCAGCAGTCAATATTCGTTCGTCTTTTGCCTCTGCCGGTTTTCGCAATTCACTTAACACAGGGAGGTGGGAAGAGAAAGAGTGGTACAACGTATCTCTCTCCCCGTCTCCCTGCTTTAAATGTAAACATTCCGATCGACCACGAAAAGAAAACATTCCAGGACGTCGCTGCGTGTCGGTTACACGCACCGCAGAAGAACGCCGATAAATCAACTCCACACAAGGTCGACCACTTCCAGCAGCACTACGCGTCAAACAATGACTAGTTCATTTGTGCTCAATAATTGCACTGTAACAGTCAGTCCGCAGCACGTATGCTAATGAGCCGATCCGGCAAGATTTATTCAGCACTCTCGTTGACGATCTTTGCGTTTGAAAGGTGTCTCGTCGTGCGAGATTTTGCGAGACTTTGATAGGGCTATGGTTTTCACAGTGTAGCGACTTTTACATACATTTGTCATGGCTACAAGTCACGGTAAATTGTTCTCCAGACTTAGATCTTTATTTTGATACTAAAATTGAGTATAACATCCCAGGTAACATGCCCATATGGGTTGCATATGGGCCCAATATGGGTTTGAAAATGGGTCCCACATGGGTATGCCCATATGGGACCCCTAGGATTTTGCACCCAAGATTTACATGGGACCCATATGGGTGATCCCAGATGGCCCATATGAGTTCCCGCTGGGGCCCATGTGGGTAATGTATGTGGTAAATATGTGGGCACTATGAGGGTTTTCCCATATGGGCTTTAGCTGGGAAATCATCATGGGTCCCACATGGGTATGCCCATATGGGGCCCCTAGGATTTTGCACCCAAGATTTACATGGGACCCATATGGGCAATCCCAAATGACACATATGGGTTCCTTGTGGGACCCATCTGGGCAACGTATGTGGTAAATATGTGGGCACTGTGTGGGTTATCCCATATGGGCTTTGTGTGGGGTTTCATCATGGGTCCCACATGGGTATGCCCATATGGGGCCCCTAGGATTTTGCACCCAAGATTTACATGGGACCCATATGGGCAATCCCAAATGACACATATGGGTTCCTTGTGGGACCCATCTGGGCAACGTATGTGGTAAATATGTGGGCACCATGTGGGTTATCCTATATGGGCTTTTGGTGGGGTTTCATCATGGGTCCCACATGGGTATGCCCATATGGGGCCCCTGGTATTTTGCACCCTAGATTTACATGGGACCCATATGGGCAATCCAGAATGACCCATATGGGTTCCCAATGGGACCCATCTTGGTAATGTATGTGGTAAATATGTGGGCACCACGTGGGTTCCCCAATATGGGCTTCAGATGGGGTTTCACCATGGGTCCCACATGGGTATGCATATATGGGGCCCCTAGGAATTTGCACCCAAGATTTACATGGGACCCATATGGGGGATCCAAGATGGTACATATAGCTACACCGTGGGTCCCATCTGGGTAACGTGGCTAACATTTTTGCAAACGGTGAGTTTACCATATCGTGTCTTTAACCTATGGAACAGGCCTACCTCATTATGATTAACCACAGCTTGCCCAGCGGCAATGGCAGGAGACACTTGCACGTTGAGTTGATGGAAAACTGACACCAAACCTCTGTTATGAGCAGTCCACTTATTGTATAGATTTTGTGTTTATTTCTTCGATGAACAGCCCTAGTAAGGTACGTGGCACATCTACGAAAGCTACCTAAATACCATGTAAACATACTGTATATACACTGTACATCCACCACCACCAATGACCTACACATAGAGAGGTGTTATTCCCCTCAATTCACTCTTGAATGTATGTAGTCAATAGATCAAGTATCTTATTCTCAAAGTGAATATACAGTGTATTTGTGCATTGTTCTAATTGAAATCTGTTGACCTGTGTCCCTCAGCTGGATATAGGCATTCATAATATTACTTGATAAACAAGCGTAAAAGCTAGAAATGGTGAGATCTTTTTAACAGCTTCTGTAAGGGGAATAATACCCAAACTAAACATGTTGATTGAGTGAATGCAGCAATATGAAAAGAACAGTTCAGTAAGGTTTGAAGAAAATTGCATAATTCCGTCAAAAATTATGCACTTTTGAAATTTTGGTGTTGCCACCTAATTCTCCCTGAACCTGTGCTGCAAACCGCCTCTGTTTTTGTCCATCCAGCTATTTTATTCCACTGTTCTGATTTCTTATTGTGTAGACCTTAAAATGTGTGCTGCGTGAGGTCTTGCTGTGTTTTTCCATCTTTTCTCTTCACCAGATCTGCAAGGACAGAGGGAGAAATATATTCACGAAATTACAATCTTCATATAGAATGTGTTACACATGTTATTCATCAGAAATATTGCTAGATTCAATTATTGAGAGATACAGGCATGCAACATTAAACTGTATTTGAATACATGACTGTATAAAGGAATGCATAGTTACATGGATTTAAAAAAATTAAGTATATAATTGTTAGCCTACTCTTACAGGATTTGTTCGACTTTCTTCATAACTAGAGGGTCATATACGTAGTTTAAAACTATCAAAATGAATAAGCTTCATAGGGAAAGAGAGAGAGAGAAAGAGGAAGAGAGGGACAGAAATATTTTCAGTGTACATGTATTACCATTGGTTTTCATTTTCATAATAATGGAAATAATATCGAATTATACACTAGAAAATCTTTTGCAAATGCAATGTATATACAATGTATTTCAATCTTCATTTGATTGTGAAACAAGAAAACAAAATCAGTCAAAGGATAAATATAGTTGTTATACATGCAGAGCAAAGGAAATTACAACAATTACGAATTAGGAAAAACGACTTAGAACATTGCATAAAAGTTACTGCTTGAGGGTGACGGAGTAGAAAGATATCAATTTACACCTCATCTCATTACGTAGGATTTTTTTTTTTTTTGGAATAAATATTTTAATTCATTTGATTGTAAAACAAACCCAGGAAGATCAAAGGACAAGTTTTGATTATCCATGAAATGGTAAATGACAAGTAAGATTTAGGAGAAGGTATAATTTTAGTAAATTTTGAGTATAATTTGATTAAGTGAACAGAAAGACAGACACAGACAAAGGAATATGTGTATACATTAAAAAAAGATTGCGAGTGGTCAATAAATATTTTGGACAAACGATATGAAGTTAATCCAACAATGAATTGCTATTTACTCGATATTGACTACCAGTAGGGCCTATAAATCAAATCTATTTAAGCTCATAATCTGGTATGATTTATAAACCTATACATGACTTATTTCTTAGAAAGAATTTGAGACATAACAATACACTATAGATAGCCTTTAAACCCCCAAACTATCTTACAATTGTACTTCTATCATAAGAGGGAATGCATTATGGTTATCAATTACCTCTTTAGAGAAGGAGTAATACAACTAAACAACATAAACATATTTATAGTAGATAGAAAAAAATATGCCAACTAGAGCTATGATGACACAAATCAATATCAGTAGGCCTATACATGTATATACTTGTTTTCATATATTTCCAAATGCCACTGCTATACTGATTACTATACTGTGAAACGTATATACTGTGTTTAAAGTGTTACGTACACGTTGTATATACACATCTCTGATAATACAGGAGCATGAAAATCGCAGTTAGGCTTCACTCACTCAGATCTCCTCCTAAATACATTTTATGCATGTCACAGTAAAACTAACTGCAATATTTCTGAAGCTAAGCGTCTTTCTCACACGCTTAGTATTTGGTAGCTGCAAAAATACTTGTGCTTTCCAGTTAATTGCCAGGATACAGTCAATCTAGTAATAGAGCCAAGCTTTAGATAATATGCATATGTCGTCCAGTCATTTGAGAATTGGTGTTTTCTTATTGGAATCAGGGAGGTGAGTCTCCCTGCAGTGGAATGTGACCTTTGTGACTTTATTATAACCCAAACAACTGACCACAGCCTTCTGCAGAGATGCTGTGGAGTTGGGGAGGTTGAATGACCTTGTCAGCTCCTCATACTAAGTACCGTACGGTGTGGGTGTGTTTAGATGGTTCAGGATTGAATACTACACAGCTGTACTACCACTATATACTGTGTGGGACGTGGTCATACCAAACCATTACACAGTACACTGCGCATAAACTTATTCTCCACTTGGGCTTTCGTGGTGAACCCGAAAATAGCGAGTCTAGATTTTTAATGTTTCCATTATAATACATGTATGTAAGAATGTAATTTCTGATTTGATATCATCATAATGTATACTTTAAACTATGAGTGAACTGGAATTACAATCACTGAGTGCTTTCAGCAGCTCCCTTTCTTTCAATACAGCTCACAGCTAGTGTTTTCCCTTATTGCAATTATTTGTAAAATTTTGTATGCGTAAATGCTTTCTCAAATACTGTTACTGCATTTTTTTTTAAATGAAACTCAATGATATGAAGTATTGAAATGAAAATGAAATAATGCTAGGCAGGTTGAGCGTTACAGCATAGATTTCTATACACAGAGTACGAGATTAAACCCCAAATCAAATATATAAAACAATATTGACATAAGAATTAAACAAAATCATGTAACACAGCAGGCATATAACCTTTGAATACACCTCTCTATCAACATGTGTAACGTATTCTATGGATGATCCATTGAGGCAACATGCTCACATACCATCCCAACTTACATATTTGATATATTGCCTTTATAGCTTGCCGACTTGGGATTAGCTTTTTCAATAACTTGCAATCGACATCTTTACCTTAAATACAATATGCCGACAAAAATAAGTTTATTTACTTACCTAAAATGAGGCGAAGACAGATGATCATCAAGCTCTGACTGTACTGAAGGAGATCATTCAGTCCTAATGCCAATACATATACTGCACTGCATAACGGGTATGAACCGGACCCTCTTTTCAAATTCTGGGTCAGTTCCATTTTCAGGTAGGGGTGTGTTATGATGAGCATGTGGGTTAACCCAGTTCATTCTCATGTAAATCCCATATGGGCATTTGCATATCTTACCCAGATGGTTCTACCCAGGCTGACCCCATATGAAACCCATATAAGCATTTACATTTATTCCCCAGATGGGTTTGCCCAGGTCATTCTCATATGATACCCAAATAGATTATGCTCATCTCTTACCCAGATGGGTTTGCCCAGTTCATTCAAGTATGGTACCCACATTATCTCCTACCCAAATGGGTTTGCCCAGTTCATTCCAATATTTTACCCACATAGATATGTCCATCTCTAACCCAGATGGGTTTACCAATTTCATTCCCGTATGGAACCCACATAGATATGTTCATCTCTTACCCAGATTGGTTGCGCAGTTCATTCCAATAATATGGTATACCCTCATAGATATGTTAATCTATTACCCAGATGGGTTTGCCCAGTTCTTTCCCAAATGGTATAGCCAAAAAGATATGTTCAGCTCTTACTCAAATGGGTTTGCCCAGTTCATTCCAACATGGTACTACATAAATATGTTTATCTCCTACCCAGATTTTTGCTCAGTTCATTCCCATATGGTACCCACATAATTATGTTCATCTCTTGCCCAGATGGGTTGCCCAGTTCATTCTAATATGGTATACCTACATAGATATGTTCATCTATTACCCAGATGGGTTTGCCTAGTTTTTTCTTATAAGGTTCCCAAAAAGATATGATCAGCTCTTACCTACATGGGTCACAAGTTGCTAACTTCATTCCCATATGGTACCCACATAGATAGGTTCATCCGTCACCCAGATGGGTTTGCCCAGTTCTTTCCCATATGGTACCCACATAGATATGCTCAGCTCTTACCCAGATGGGTTTACCCAGTTCATTCCAATATGCTGCCCATAGAGATAGTTATGTTCACCTCTAACCCACCTGGGTTTACCCACTTCATATCCATATGAAACCTATATGTATATTGACAGATCTCACACAGATCGGTTTGCCCAGTTGTATCCCATATGGTATGCATATGGGCATCGGTATCTCATCCATATGGGTTTGCTCATTCCATGCCCATATGGAGCCCGTATGGGCATATAGGCTACATATATTACACAGGTGGGTTAACCCATTTACTTCCCATTTGGAGTCTATATGGGCATTTACATGTACTGCCCAGATGGTTTTCCCATTCATTTCCCATGTGAAACCCGTATGGGCATTTACTTATTTTACCCAGATGGGTTTGCCCAGCTCATTCCCATATGAAACCCATATAGATATTTACATATCTCACCCAGATGGGTTTGCCCATTTATTTCACATGTGTAACCCATATAGACATTTACTTATTTTACCCAGATGGGTTTCCCCAGCTTATTCCCATATGAAACCCATATAGATATTTACATATCTCACCCAGATGGATTTGCCCATTTATTTCTCGCACGAAGCCCACACTTATTTTAACCAGATGGGTATGCCCAGCTCATTCCCATAGGAAACCCATATGGATATTTACATTTATTACCCAGATGGATTCACCCAGTAGATTCCCATATGGTATGCATATGGGCATTGCATATTTTACCCAGATAGCTTCGCCCATTTCACACCCATATGAAACCCATATGGGTATTTACATATCTCGCCCAGATGGGTTTACCCATTTTGTTCACATGTGTAACCCATATGGGCATTTAACAATCTTACCCAGATGGGTTTGCCCAATTCATTTCCATTATGATACCCACATGGGCAGTCCCATTTAAAAACCCATATGGGTTATCCCATATGGGTCTGATGCTAAATACATATGGGATTTACCCTAACCCAGATGGCCCACGTGGCCCGGAGTATGCCCATATGGGTCCCATATGGGCATGTTACCTGGGATCGGATCTTATCATGACTATGTAATCAGTTAAATTTGCGTAAATTTTACCTGCTTTTCACGGAAGATTTTGTCGTCTAAAGTTCTTTTTTGGTTCCTGACCGGATTAAGAAACTGTTGTTTCTGATTTTGGCTTTTTCGTAGAGAGGAAACTTAGATGCTCATCATATATTGGAGTCAAGGAGACGCAAGCATGATTTATACTAGTCTTTCCGTTTTGAAATGTCTGTAAAATTCACTCCTAAGCCGGAAGTATGCTCCACACAAAGTGTACAGTGGCGCGAAAGAGCTCTCTCATTGGACAGTGCTTGCATTCAGCGCTTGAACTACACGCGTGCCAAGAAACCGCAAGTGGCATGAAACCGTTATGTAGCAGCGTAATGACGTAATGCAAGCGCTGAATGCAAACGCTGTCCAATGAGAGAGCTTACTCTTGAGATTACACGGTTTCAAGCTGATCAGCACTGACATCGATGTATATTTTACTGGTTCCTGACCGGATTAAGCAACAAATTGTCAAGATATTTACATGGATAGAAAGATTAGGAGATGGACTACCAAATAAAGCATTTTCATTGCGACGCAAGGTGAATTTGATATTTTTTTTGACGTCTTGAACGTGTACTGCACGAATTACTTTTCTCATCATTTTTCAAGCTCAAATTACGATATGATATTTTTCATTTACAATAATTTGAGTAACATGTGACGATAGTTTACATATTTTCCTTAAATTTGATACCAAATTTGTGAACATAAGGTGTACTTTTGTTGCCGAAAGCCCAAGGACAAAATCCCCTTACGCAGCTCATTACGTATGCAAGCCTAGAGCGGGCTTGCATACGAGTTGAATAAATACGAGCGAATTATCGGGTGCTGCGGACTGACTGGTAACCATCAGTTTTGCAACTCTCCAAATTTAAACAGAAGTAAAAATAAAGTGTAAAAGCGTTCAGAGGTTTAAAATTCGCCTATTACAACTACATATATATCTCTGAAGTTGGAGTTGAATGATATACATTGATGAACAATTTTTCAATTATTCGACATGTGGATGATCTACAGGTAGTCAAATGTGGCTTGATCTATATCATAGTGTATAGCCGTAGTCACATATTTTCCTAATTTACCTAGGGAAAAGGTAATAATTGTGATATTGACTGGCCTTCTCCCTCGAGGCCAGTCAATATTATATATGAATTACAATACTGGTATGTGAAAGTATACGCTTGATAAAAAACAAACAAACAAAAAACTTGTTAAAACCGTAGCATATGTAAGTGAATTGGAAATTGTCCCTTGACAGTCATTGGGCGAATAATGAAAGGAATGCGCGTACAATATAATGAGGCAATGCTTCTCAAATGTTGCAAACCGGATACTCACTTTGGAACCTCTTTTTCATTTGTTAGGCCCAGTTAAACAGAAAACGAACATCTTTTCTTTTTTTTTCTTTCTTTCTTTTTTTTTTTTTTTTTTTTTGGGGGGGGGGGGGTCATCGTGGCCCACGGGTTGAGAAGAGGGGCAATATGGTATAGACCTATATTCTGCGTCTTATATCAAATGAAAGAATATGCGTAACTGGGCAATTCCATGAAAAAAAAAAGTTACTTTTCTTAAAAATCATAAATCTTCAATAATTTGAAAGATATATGACCCATGTCGACAAATTCAATATCAAATGCTGGAACTTGTGAAGTTTTGTCATTAAAGTGGTATTTGAAATACATTTAGGTATTCCTTTCTTCCAAAATACTATTTTGGGGCAATACCTTTGATACATTTAAAAAAAAAAGAAACACACACACAATCTTTCACTCCCATTATTCTATACTCATCAACGCTTCAGAATGCATTTCAAAGTATTTTGTGCTTAAGAATGGAAAAAACAGAAAACAAACAAACATTAATATAGGTTTTCCCGGCCAATTTCGCACTTTTGTCACTCCATTTGATAATAGGTTCATTCAATTTAGCGAAAATCCTCGTCACTGCACATTCTGTCATTCAAAATTGCAACTTGTTCGTTCAATTTAGCATTTCGGTCAATGAAATTCGCACATTTTCCTTTCGAATTCGTAAAACGGCCATTCAAATTGGCACGTGCTCTTCAGTCATTTAAATTCGCCAGCACTGGCGGAAAATGGTATTTCAGTCATTCAATTTCGCGTATGGGCAGTCAAATTCCAAACATGTTCATTCAAATTGGCGTAATGCTATTTTTATTTTGAAAAGGTGAGAACCGTGATTTATACGTATTCAAATGTGAATTTTTGTTTCATCCACACACTGTTAAGTATATAGTAAAGGTATCTTTGACCCTAAATAACTCAAGTTTGTTGTTCTGTTTGTTGTTCTTTCATACATGTTATCAGAACTATACATGCCATGCTTGCACTGGTCCAGTACCATAGATCCACTTCACTTTCTTATGTTCAGTCATGGCAGCACGAGTAAGATACAGGCGTATCTCTCAAGAAGACAGGGAAAGAATCATAGAAGCATTTGAGGGTAATAACCTTGACAAATTGATGGCTAGAGCTGATCCAAAAACTTTTATTTATTCCTAGTGATAATTAACGCAATCTATCACCCACCAAATGAAAATAATGAAACATGCAGATGAAAGAAATAATCACGATGTAAATTGAAACCTCCTTCTCCCAATTATTGACAAAACAAACTTAAGATCAATGTATCTGTGAATGAAATAATGCTATCGAACATTATGAACACATACACATATTTTGAAAGTACTGTTGCAAAGGTGATATCAGAATAAAAGCATAAACGTGTCTGCTAAATTGACTGCAGTAAATGCGAAATTGGATGCCCAAGAATGAATTCGAATGAACGAGGGCAGCTTATACGTGATCACGTGACTATATCGTGCAAAATTGAATGAACGATTTGCGAAATGGTGCTTGTCTTACGAATTTGAACTGAAAAGGTGCTGATTCGAATGATGTAAAAGGTAATTTGAATGCTCCAAAATGAATTTGAATGAAAAGATTATAAAATTGAAATACCGAACATGCCGTCTAGGCTAAATTGTGCTAAATTGAATGCAGCAATTCGGAATTGGACTGAAAAGAAATGCGAAATTGGCCGGGAAAACCTATATCAGCCTTGTCATAGATAACAATTGTGTTGAGTAGAATATCGAGACTTGAGGGACTGCATTCTACAAGCTCTGCTTTTTACCAGTCCCCTCCATTTCCAGCAATATTGCTTATGCATTTACCACAGTGATATAACAGTTATTTTTTTTTTGTATCTCTGTTGATAATTTACCTGTATCTTTTTAGAATGTTATTTCTTTTCATCGCATTGTGGTACTGATTTTCTGACATCTGTGTATATGAATGTTTTATTGTACTTCCAATTATTTTGTTTGTTGGAAATGAAATAAATCAACTTGAACAACTTGAACTTGACTAAAAAAGTGGACAAAGTTGTAATGTCCGTAACATTAAAAGTGTAATGTTCGTAATGCTACAATTATGAACCTGTAGAGTAACGGCTAAATCTGCTGTACACAATTATCAGTCTACAACTTAAACAGAACTTGAGCACTCAATTGAGAAGAAAATTTCTTTACTTTATTCTCCAATTCATAGATTTTCAACATATCCACATGGTGGTAGATAATCGTGTGCAATACAAGTAACGTCCGTAACGGCAAGCATTTTGTGTAATAATGATATACAATAACAATTACACAATGATTTCATAGTAACTTTTTTCGATTTACATTAATGATATTACTTTTTTCGATTTAAATTAATGATATTATTAATTCATCTTCTCCTTTGAACTTCATCTTATTTGCAGACGAGACCAACGTTTTTTATTCCCACAAGGACATTGCAACACTGGTTGATACACTAAATATGGAATTAAGCAACATCTCGAAATGGTTTAGAAGTAACAAGCTTTCATTGAATATTGATAAGACATGTTTTATACACTTTCATACTCTTCAATCCCAACCCACCCTTCCTAAAATTATTTCTAATGATGATACAAATATTGCTGAGAAACATTCAACCAAGTTTCTAGGAGTGACCCTAGATAGCAATCTATCTTAGAATACCCATGTCCAAAATATTACAACAGCAATATCTAAAGCAACTTGAGTTTTAAGGAGAATAAATTATCTAATTCTAATTAATGATCAAACTTTGATAATGTTATATAACACCTTATTTTTACCACATGTAATGTACTGCAATATCGTATGGGGCAACTGTAGTAAAACTAAGTTGAACACAATTTTTATTCTCCAGAAAAAGGCTCTTGGTATATGCACACATTCAAATTTCTTGGCTCACACTGATCCCATATTTTATAGCCTAAAAACTCTAAAGGCTAATGATATACATTTATACCTAACTGCCATATTTATGTATAAACACACTCGAAATCTATTACCATTTCTTCACAATGCCCTAGTAACCAATGACCATATTCACTCATACCCAACCCGCCGTTCCAATGATTTTCATTTCACTAATCCAAAGCTTTTACTTGCTCAAAAGTCGATTAGACAACACGGTCCGGATAAATGGAACACTCTTCCTGAGGAGTTTAAACAGTGTGCCTCCTTGTTTTCATTCAAAGCAAACTTAAAGAAGCACATTTTATTACAGTAAACTTCAAATACGAACTAAAAACAAATGATTTACATGACTAATGTTCGTCTCGCGATAGCAACATCGCATATCGTCTCCTCTTCCAGCAAACCAATTCTATTATTCTAAATTCCAGCCTATCTGCCCTTGTGCACTTTCAAGCACTTGCACGCACAATCACCACCATCACACTTCAGAGTTTATTTTCCCCTGCTATCTTCGCAGCAGAATTTGTATTGCTACGAATCTAGTACGTCCCTACCTTTTCCTCGGGCCGGCCATCTTTTCAAGCAATGCTTACAATGGCGACCCTCTGCATAATCGCTTCTTAACTACAATTGTTTTTGTAATCCCCGCTGCATATAGACATGCATACTGTATATTATATCATTATTTTCCTTTTATATAGTTGTTTATACAAGTCAAACGACTCTGTTTTGAATTTATTTTGTATATTTCCCCACATGTACATGATTATGTAACTTATGTGTATTAATTTGCTGATTGATTTATTGATATGCAGAAAACAAAGTATCTATTAAAGATAATATAAAGTTTTGGTATTACCTCAAAAGTTTCCCTGAATTTCCTTGTCTTAGTTTGTGTTTCAGGTTAAAGTACCTTTCATATAACTAACACTGTGAGACTTACTCGCCCCAAAGTGCTCTCATGTCTTAGTAATCATGCAATAATGGTTTCGTACCAGAGCCGCCGCCGTACGGCGGCGAGGTAGTACACGTATTGTACGAAACCATTATTGCATGATAACTGCGACCAGCAGCGTGCAGCCCCATACACATACTGAGTAGCTAACTGCGACCAGCAGCCCCATATGCATAGCTAAATGGGGCTTCCCATTGTAGCTTACAGGATCATGACAGATCTAGTATCGCGGGTAAATATCAACTTAAAATCCAAAATTTCTTCAATTTGAAGACTTACCAGTTAAGTTGAAGTATTGAAAACAGGCTTCGGGCAACGTTTGGTTTTGCCAATAGTCCCTTTCTGTTTGAATTGATGACTGAATGTGACTCGGTCGAGAGGACCTTGGGAGAGCTACACTGAATTGACGGCCAGCGCATGCGCACACAAACATCTTATCCGTTCGTGGATTTGAAATTTGTTCGCATGTGATGTGTGCGTATGCGCTGGCCGTAGTAATCAGTGTACAGTAGCTCTCCCAAGGTCCTCTCGACAGAGTCACATTCAGTCATCAATTCGAACAGAAAGGGACAATTGGCAGAACCAAACGTTGCTCGAAACCTGTTTTCAAGACTTCAACTTAATTTTGGTAAGTCTTCAAATTGAAGAATTTTTTTGGCTTTTAAGTTTATATTTGCCCGCGATACTAATTCTGTCATGATCCTGAATGCTACAATGCGAAGCCCCATTACGCTATGCGTATGGGGCTGCTGGTCGCTATGCGTATGGGGCTGCTGGTCGCAGTCAATTGCATGATTACTAAGAAATGAGAGCACTTTGGGGCGAGTAAGTCTCACAGTGTTAGTTATTTGAAAGGTACTTTAATCTGAAACACGGAAATTCAGGGAAACTTTTGAGGTACCAAAACTTTTTATTATCTTTAAACAAACAAAAACAAACAAAAAAACTTTATGAAAAGTTGTTGATAAAAACCCACAAGGTCAACGCTGGAACTGCCCACGTCGTAAAATATTTCCAGTAGGCCTACTTCTAAAACTGATTGAAACCCTTTTAAGTGATGATAAAGCTGATGCTGGTATAATTTCTTCCTCTATCTAATGACTCTTCTCAGAGACGCCTATCATTCGCAGCTTAGAAGAAGACCATGCCGTTGAGGAGGGGACGTTGATTGTCTCTTGTATAGTGGAGTCAAATCCACCATTTTCTGTACATTGGCGACAGGGCAACAGTCAACGTTCTGACTTAGAGGACATGGTAACAACTCGCACTGTATTGACTGGATTTACTGGTGCCATCGTTACTTCAACTCTTACTATTACACCGCAGAAATTCAAGGGGCAGGTCAACAGAACAATTGAATGCATTGCGAACAACAGTCTTGGAAGTGATTCAAGAATTCTCCAGTTGGATTCGGGGACCTCGAAAGGCAAGATTTGATTCTTGGATGCCTTGAAATACAGCATACACAATTTTGAATCATCCGGCCAGTGGCGTATCTAGGGAAAACGGCGCCCGGGGCAAGCGCGAAAATTCCGCCCCTAATTTCTGAAAAAGTGTTCAACCCCAACCCCATCCCGGAAGGGACTCTAAAAAAGGTCCACATGATATGCTTTTTCAAACACCTAAGAGGGGTCTTTTGAGGGTTATTTAAATGAAATAAATGTTGATAAATTTTGGCGAGCGAGCGTAGCGAGCGAGCCGAAAATTTTTGTATTTCAGCTTACAAAACATGGAATTCATGTCATCTTTAAAAATTAAATCTTACAATTCTAATCTAGATGTAGTGACGGCCTTATAGATAACGATTTATACCAACAAACTAAGGACTTGAAGAAATACGCTAAATTAGTATATATGCGCGACTGAGCCGAAATTTGCATATTTCTGCGTCATCATCACGTTTTGTTCTTATCTTTCTTTTTTTTTTCTTGAATAAATTTTGGCGAGCGAGCGCAGCGAGCGAGCCGAAAACTTGTATTTCAGCTTACAAAACGTGGAATTCTTGTCGTTTTTGCTTATCAAATCTTACAATTCTAATCAAGATATTTTAGTGACGGCTTTAGAGATAACGATTTATACCAACAAACTAAGGACTTGAAAAAATACTCTAAATTAGTATAATATATGAGCGAGTGGACCGAAATTTGTATATTTCTGCGTCATCACCACGTTTCGTTCTTATCTTCTTTTTTTTTAATAATTTTTGGCGAGCGAACCGAAAATGTTTGTATTTCAGCTTACAAAACATGGAATTCTTGTCTTTTTTGCCTATTAAATCTTACAATTCTAATCAAGATATAGTGAGACGGCCTTATAGATAACCGTTCATACCAACAAACTGATGACTTGAAAAATACGCTAAATTAGTATGCGCGAGTGATGAGCCGAAATTTGTATAATTCTGCGTCATCATCACGTTTTGTTCCTGTTCCTATCTTTCTTTTTTTTTTATTTTTGCCGAGCGAGCGCAGCGAGCGAGCCGAAAATTTTTGTATTTCAGCTGACAAAACATGGAATTCGGAATTCTTGTGTGAACATAATAAACATTGTTATTTGTCCGCGTCATCATGTTTTGTTTTTATCTTGTTAGATTTGGTTTTCTGCCCCTCCCCCCCCCCCCCCTGCGGGTCCGGGCGAGTTCTTTTTTTTTTTCCCTTCTTCTTCTTCTTCTTTTTCTTTTCCTTCTTTTTTTTTTCGTTTTATTCGTGTTTTTTTTTTTGCGCCCCCAAGGAGTGGCGCCCGGGGCACGTGCCCCCCTTGCCCTCCCCCCCCCCCTAGATACGCCACTGCATCCGGCGCTTAATGTTCCCACGGCTAATTCACGATTGGAAATGAAAAGAAAGAAGCGTAAGGCTGAAAATAAGGAGCCAGAAAAGAAATCGAATTGCCACTTTCATTATGATCAGTGAAGTCTGTGGGTGTATTACTTTTAAAACGTATTAGGTAAATTATATTCTTTCAGCAGAAGATTAAAAGAATGTCATGTTGGCAAGTATCTTTGGCCTGTGGATTGAGGGTTGTTTTTTTTTTTTTTCAATAACTGACACTGTCGGATCTGCTTTCAATGGTTCTCAGTATCACAACCGAACAATGTTGTGGGCCTAATCATATGCATCGAACAACAGCCTTGAAATCAAACAAGCATTGTCATTTAAGGCTCTTAGGCGAAAGATATCAATTCGATGATGAGTGCTCTCCGATTGATAAATTTTGTGGTTTTGTAGGAATTAATTGCTTCGTTGTGCCCAGAGGTGCGAATAATTTGATCATTAGAGCAATTTTCGTACCATGCATGTTACTTAAGAATGTGTAGTATATCCACGACGGAGTGCGTTCAGTGCACGTACATTATTGCCTATTATACGTTACATTCAAAACCTTCTACAAGTTTTTCATTATCAGAACAACATATCTCTAGAATCTGCAAATTGTCTGAAACATAAACTGGATTTGACCTCGGTGCCAAGCATGTGTTAGGTGGGGCGATGTGAAGTATTACAACCCTTGTTTCCTGGACTTCAAACAATATAACATTGAACTTTATTTGTCTCCCTTTACTCACATACAATACAATGTCCACTGCAACGTCGCATGACGTGAGTTCAGGTCCATTTTTCTGATTCACTACATATTTTAAGGATTTCGACTAGATAGATGAATAACAACCTGATGTAAAATCATCCTTCATTCTTTGAGTGAAAAATATGTACTTTAAATATATTCTAGTTCAGTTGTTTGTTGTTTTTCTGATGGTCTGCTAGCATTTTTTTTTTGTCATCGAACATTCTCCTCTTATGTTGGGCACAGATTCTCTTGATGCAAGTAATTCATTCACCCTCTGTGCAGTCGTCCCTGTTGTAACAGGTTGCTTCATGATAATCATATGTGACTCTGCACCTCAAAACAAACAAAAAGTCGCCAGACATGAATTTTTAGTTCAGACCATATTCTGAAAGAGCAGACTTTAAGCTTTAAAATGATGTATAACTCAAATCAAATGGACTCTCCTAACCTATCTAAATATTGGAAACAAAGCACAAACTCAGGAAAAGTATCAACTGAGAAAAGGGGCTCTGAAGTACAGTGTCTATTCAAGCGCTTAATCTTTACCAAGCCGTGATGGCTGTGCGATGAATGGGACAAAAAACAGGAAGTAAACCACCAGAGTAACAACAATGAAGGGATTATCAGATTAAACTGAAATTAAGCATGCCTTATTAACACATTCTGTCCATAATTAATGCCAACTTTCAAAGCAGTAGCACTATCCTTTCAAAAGTTATTAGAGTTGAAAGTGAAGAGTGTGGACAAGGTTTTTCAGAAATGAAAAAGGGATTCAAAAGACACACCTAATCACACTATTCTACCAAAAATGTTCGAGGCGAACTGCTAAAAATCACACTTCCCTGCCAGCTTTATGATACCAAATTTTAGCATAATGTAAAAGAAGACCCGCTCTTTCAGAAAATATGAAAAAATCAAGTTCGGCTAGGTTGACCCATTTCACTTATTTCCAGTCCTCACGCAAAACCAGTGTGTGCGACTTTATGTTCGTTTTGAGGTGCACGGTCACATATGCTGTGTGATGGCCATTGCCTTCAAGCTTCGAGGTTGGTCAACTGTCAACTGACCTATGTCTGAACAACTGTAAATTAGTTACACTGAGTGCAGAGTTTCATAATTTACTGTAATTGGGGCGAGGAATAACAATGTCTCCAAAAATTGTAATAAATTGCAAGGAACAATGATGATGACACGGAAGCCTCACAATAAGAATGCATGAGTTGGGACTCAAGGAAGCAAACCAAACGCTCAGAGGCGTGGAAATATTTCACTCAGGTGAACTTGTTAATGGATTTAAACTACTACATTTCTGAAACATGCGAGGCTCCAGCTAGGTCAGCAACACTGTTCACTGTAATTTATTTAAGATTTTCAGAATATTGGTTTCTCTACAATATATTCAACAAATCTATATGCGGAGCTGTTGATTTCTGTACTACATGATGTCAAATTATGAAAATCGTCTGGAAAGCCCCTTTAAGGCACTAAGTTTTATAGATGTCAACGAGTTATGACTAAAAAAACGTTAAGTCTAATTGTTAAAATCTGACAGATTAAAGGACTCGACAAGTCTCATCTGACAAGGATATATTCCTATTCAATATTTTGTTCGGATAAAAAATTCTTCTTGTATTTTCAGTTGATATGCAGTAGATAATGTTTAACAGATGGAGAAAACTCATTGGTGACAAAAACAAGATTTTATGGAGATTTCTACCAACAACAGTATAACTGATCGGATTTAAACCATTCCATTCATTCGTTCAGTTCTTGTTGTAAGAGAAGTAACTTAAGGAATATTATTTCAGATGAATCCATTATCAGTATAGGTTTGATACATAATCATAACGTCATAAAGTGACAAAAAAAAACAACAACAAGATTTAATGGTAACAAAAACAAGATTTAATGGGCATTCCTACCAGCAACAGTGGCATTGATCAGATTGAAACCATACCACTCCGATCGTTCAGTCCTTGTTGTAAGAGAAGTAACTTATTTAAGGGATATTGCTTCATATAAATCCATTTTAATAGGTTTGATGCATTTGTGGTCATGAAGTTATTCCAGTTAAATTTAAAGGGTGTGTACAGTTCGGTCGAGGTGAGGATTTAGCTTTTAACGTTTTGCGAGATATTCAGAAACCACTCTATGGGATGTCAAAGAGCATGTGGTTCTAAGGGGTATCAAAAGTTTATTCGATGAAAATCGGTTTTGAAATGGCTGAGATATCCCAAAACAAGGTGAAATAAAGAGATCCTAATAAAGTTGTGGCATGTCGCCCTTTATTATTAGCACTTTTTTGGATATCTCAGACATTTGGCAGCCGATTTTCTCTTAATAAACGTTGAATTCTTGTTAAAATTGCATGCTCTTTCATATTTTATAGGAGGTTTCTCATTATCTCACTTAGGAATGTTCAAGGCATGAATCCGCACCTTGACCAGTACTGTACAGCCCCTTTAACTTTGGGGGTTCTATTCATTTTTTAAACATTTTAACGACAAAGGCGTATAAGTAAAAAAACAATACAATCAATCGCAAATTATTAATTATTAATTATTATTATTAATTATTATTATTGGATATAAACATTAAAGGTTAGAACCGATTTATCATCAAGAAACTGTGAGAGGTCAGTTATTGATAAATATTTTCATTTTGTAGTTCGAAATCAAAGTTTTGAGCAGAGGACTCCTGACACTGTGGAACCGTTTGCTGGACAGAAGCCTTTACCACACATCCCGTCAACTACAGAAGATATTGTGTCAAATGCACAATCTGAGGAACGACAACTACATGACACTCATCCGAGTCAGGTCCAGTCTCCTACTCGTCTTGAGATGACATCTCTGTCAAACCCCACGACTTCGAGGGAGCGCGACAGGCGCAAGGAAGATATTTGCTTCACTGATTCGGCTTCAGAGGTAAAAATGATTGTACTGCACCGCCTTTAATCGAACAACTGTGATAATAACTTTATCAGTATGCTTGCTATGTTAATTTAGTCTATTTTCAGATGAAGGAAACATATTTTCATTTTGTCAGTCAGCAAAGAGTAAGAGAGAGAGAGAGAGGGGGAGGGAGAGAGGAAGTTAGGCTACACAATAGGAGGCTCATAGCAATCATTTCTTTTTTTTTAATCTTATGGCATTACATTTGTACACTGGACTCTGAACGGTTGAACATTAGTCAAATGACACGCGAATGAGTCACATTAATATTTCTAAATGTTACATTGGTCACATTATGAGACCTACTATGCTTGCTTTCATCTTAGCTTCATCTCATTAAAAACTGATAGGCTTGCTGCTACTTTAGGTCGAGAATCACTAATCGTACCGGGCGTATATTGGCACTGTGAATTTGATTGTATACATTGAAGGTGACCATTGAGTCAATTCATGCCCATCTAATGCATACATTGACAAGATTTTATTTCTCTTTTATGGTTCTCTTGGGCGAGAGGTACGAATGGACATCTGATAATGCATTGAGAATGACACAGATAATATTTTAGAGAAAGAAGCGCTGACCCGGAAGAAGCTTTAGGTTTGACAGCGTGAATAATACTGCAGGCTGCGAGAAATTTCCAAAAAGTACACATTTGACATGCAAACATACACTGTTGAATTTCAGACGATTTTCAAGGATACCTCATCAGCCACAGTTAATCAGCCGAGATGCAGCTCTCAACGGGATTTCAAGGATTACATGCCCATGACTTCTGTGTTGACTGGAATATCCACCGCGGACTTGCTAAAAGCTTTGACCCATCTGGATGTAACTCTATCGACAGCGCAATCAGAGGATTACATGACCATTGATGACGCCGACGATCCCCATGGGGAACAGATCGGGCAATCCACCTATCCATCCCAAAAGGATGAGGTCTTGCCAGACCGAGGATGACTCAGTTTGTGGTTCTGTTCATTATGAGTCCATCAATGACACGCAGCAGGACAATAACTGCAACATACAACAATTTATCACGGCTGATGAAATCTTAGTAAAAAAAAAAAAAAAAACATTTTAGTTTAAGTTATAAGTTTTAACTTTAAGTTATATTTTGTTTTTGGTGATCGAAGGCATTTCAAGGCAGTTTTCTTACTGAAAATGAAATTGAAAAGACATTTAATAAAAACAAACACAAGTTGTAGAAATGAATTAAAATTGAAAGTGAAACTGCTTAATAGTTCAAAGTATGCGCGTATCTGATAGAGGTATACTAGGCATATGATATTAGCCGCATTTTTTTTTTAAAAATTATAGATATCTACATAGATATCTATATAGATATCTATATTGAGATTATTGTCTTAGAGGAAATTTTTTCCAAGGATTTTGCATTTAACTTTGAAGTAAAAGATAATATAAGGTTAATGAAACAAGAATATCATAGTGTCATAAGTGACATAAACCATTTTATTCGTCTCAAAGCTTACATCACTTTCTTATGGGGATATTTTGAAATTTGTTAACAATTAATGTCAAGCTGTGTATCGTTCACTTTGTGTCGTATCGGAATATGTTAAAACAGACGAACCTACGGTTTCTGTTTGCTATATTGTTTGCTACATTGCTATGAAACCGACTTATACTCGAAAGTAGTAGTTGGCAAATAATTTGCAAATATTTCTGTTTGCCTTTTTAAAATAGGAAGTAATAATAGGAATTCTAAAGTTGGAGCTTTTTTCTTTGTATTCTTTCTCTTGTGTCTTAAAAAGGAAGTAGATATAACTCATAGCGATTCATAGAGATGTTTCATCATTCGTACCGAAAGAGTACTTCATAATAAGATCAAAACACTCATAAACTCTTGTTTCCGGGCAAATTCTAAACCAAAAACGCTGAGCGTGCTATCCCAGCCCTTTTACGTTTTCTCAAATGCGTACCACTGTTATGTTCATTTGTATGTATCTTCACGGAAGTTTTTAGTCCAAAATGTAAACCAATACTGTCATTGAAAAAGATGAGATTTCAATTTTATGTTGAATCCAACGATAGAAACTTAGATTCAAGGCCTCTTTACTGTTGCTCTCGCTTATGCCATCAGTCATTTACCTTTACAATGACATTTCCTTTCAATCATACGTCATTCTTAAAGGCATAATTTACCATTTGCACATGAAACAAAAACCCAGCATTAGTGCTTTAAAATGGTTCTAAAATTTGAGTTAGGGATAGAAACAACCACTGTAAAAATTTGAATCCGTATAATTGATGTTAAGTGTTGCTACATACACAAAATGTGAACAATACATGTAGTTATCATAAAAATGTTTCCAGACTAATATGCATCAAATGTGATATTTTGAAATTTTTTGGAATCACTGCTCCCAAAGGTAAACTGGACCTTTAAGTGAGAATCTCTTCGTGTGGGAACGTACCTTGATAACCAAGGTTTTCTGTATATATATATATATATATATATATATATATATATATATCATACGACTGAGTTTGTGTGTCTATGTGTGTGTGCGCGCATTTGTGCGTCTCTGCTATCTCATTGGTGCATTGTAAATGGATTTAAAATGTATTGCACGTTCATCGATAGGGTCGACATGTAGAATTCTTTCAAAACAAAATAAAATAAGTGAGCAAGGCATGTTATCTTATTACGCTCTATGGTAAACCTGGAACGCTGACCAAGGTTTTTCTTATAGAATGAGATCACTTTCATCACATCATTGTCACGCTGTCTCTGCAAGAGAAATATATGAGCTTAGCTTAAGAAATGAACGAGAAATGTTAAGGTTATTTTGAATTAAAATCTAATGGACTCCGTTTTCATACTTCTTTCGGCCATAAAAACACGACTAAAAATAACGAAGAACAACACCAACAAGTAATACGTACAAGGCAAGTGCCAAAATGTGTCTTGCCCATTCACGCAGAAGAAATAAATGTTTTTCTAACTCCCAGAAGCTCATTTACCCCCCCTGTGACCTTTTGACCTTGTGATGACCTTCAACTCCCCAAGGGACACAAACGGACATATAGTGATCAAAGGTTATGAGCCATAATCGAAACGCGGCGTAAATACTTAACAGTGGGCCCTAAAACTTTGTCATTACAAAAAGTGCGGTGACATCCTCCATAGGAAACGAGCGTTTTTAAATGCACCGCGCAGAGCGCACAATCAGGTATAGGACATTTACAGGGACTCTCGACTTTACGAACTCATACCTCCCAGAATATGTCTTTTTGCCTAAATGCACCTGGTTTTTATGAAAATCTAGATTTCAAGCTTGCTCTACATACCTCGTTTGTACAGTTTTGTGAAAATTTTACATCGGTACCTTTTGAGTTGAAAATTAGGTGTCATTTCTCACTCAAACGCAATCAACTCTACGACAACACGCAATTTTACATTGACGGCGCGGTGTGCCAACTGTGAGTCCGAAGGCCATTTTGGGAGGGTTTTTTTTTTTTTTACTGCCATACCTGTTGTATTCGTACAATGCACCTGCCTAGTAAGTTGCAGGAAATACTCACGTGTATTCATACTGAATTTGGAGGAATTTCGTGAAACTTCGTCATCGGTACCTTTTCAATATTCATAAACCATGTCAGTTTAGCCCCGAGTGAATAACCCACCAATATGTTCATACACTAAAGCAATTGCGTGTTTCTCACTTGAATACGCTACGCTGATTGGCTAAATGTCATTGGCCTTACGAGGTCGCATCGGGTCAACGCGTGATCGTGACTTAGCGCGTATGCAAATTCGTGATGTGACAATAGGTGCGCGCGTCTTTATTACTATTTAGATTTCATTAATACATTAGCTCAACGTACCATTTGCGGCGCATGATTGCATCATGAATATGTATTATTCTTTAACGCTCAACGCACTGTGATAGGTGGTATTCAAATGACGGATCTACGTCATAGCTCATTATCTGTTTGTCACCGTTCGTGTGTAGACTTTTTGTAATGTTCACCCCTGTCTGTGACATTTGACCTTGTGATGACCTTCAACTCCTCAAGGGACATCTACCATCCAAGTTTGGTCACAAACAGATATAGGGATCAGATGTTATGAGCCATAACCAAAACGTGCTGTAAAAACTTAACATTCGGCCCTAAAGTTTGCTGACCTCTGTATGTGACCTTTGACCTTGTGGTGACCTTTAACTCCCCAAGGGACATCTACCATCCAAGTTTGGTCACAAACGGACATATGGATCAAAAGTTTTGAGCCATTATAAAAACCCGCCGTAAAAACTTAACATTGGGCCCTAAAAGTTTGTTGACCCCTGTATGTGACCTTTGACCTTGAGGTGACCTTCATGTTTGGCAAAATGTGTAACTTTGTACAACCACTCTTCCCTCCAAGTTTGAGTGAAATTGAAGTCCTCAATAGAGAGTTATTTCAAGTTTTTGTAGCGTTGAATTCAATTGCGATGAATTCAATTAATTCAATAATATACACAAGTGAAAGTGATCGACGCAATACAAAAACACATACACCTTCCAGTACTAAAAGCAGACCTGAAGTGAAGACGGAAGTTTGCTGCTCTTTTTTTATTGTGTGTGCGTCAAATTTGTTTTGTTTACTCTCTCATAAGGATTTCCTTCAGGAAGGAACCCTGTTCATAAAAGAGAAAATATAAGATGTTCTTTGATATTGCAAGACGCGCATGTATAGGCCTACTAATCTTCAAATCTGTATCATGCAAGTGTTACAGGAAATCTTAATCAAAGGTGTTGCTACAGTAAGTGTTGTCACAAGACAGAAAGAGAAAAAAATAAAGAAAGAAGAAGGTGGGTCTAAGCACACATATGGACGCACGCGCACGCGCACGCACACACACACACACACATACACACACACACACAAACGTTCACGCCGTCATCACAAGCCACGCAGTTTATGTCATATCTACACGCTTAGATGTGTGGCACGAGTCAACCTACTTTACAACTCACCGTCATCCGGACAAGTTAAAGCGATGATTTTGTATTGCTCTTTCTCCATGTGAATAGGACAAAAACAAACAAAAAAGAGACCTCAAGAGTCTAGACCTCACGTGAGTATTACATTTTCACTTTCTCACTTTCCGCGCATTCTGGTAGAGTTTTACGAAGTAGAACATACAAACTCGGGGGCTTAGGGGCCTCCATGTGAACAATATGTTTTCCATTTATATTTCATCACACTGGCGATAATACCTGTCAAGTTTGTAGAAAATTTGATAAAGTATAATAAAAAAAAAAGACCAAAATGTGACAACTTGCCCTCAATTTGGTCCCAGCCACAATTAGGTTACCCCTGGATGTGTCGTGAACAGATTTGAAAGTCCACTTACTGTTGTTTGTAGTCAGAATATTTCTTGTTTTGTACAAGATTCTTGTTTTCTGTCTCCATTCGTACAAACATATTATTCTATCATCCTATAATGCGTGCGACGTCTGGTGACAAATTTGACAAAGTTTTTCAAGAAAAAAATGAATAATTGATGAGAACAGTAGTTCAAAACATTGTATGACTGTTTAATGAGTGCATTTTCGGGGTCGGAGGGGGTAGTAGGTTATCAGTTTAACGTTGCTTGCCCTGTTACTACTATCCACTTGACGTTGAGAATTAAGTTACATTCATAGACAAGGAGTGAAATTTGACATATTAATAAAGGGGAAATAATTCTATGACTGGGCATACCATGTATTCAATACATTAATTTGGGCGCTTCCTGTATCTATTCTCTGTTGACTCCCTATTGAGATAACTTTTTAGATTACTCTTATCTCTGTCTTTAAAAGCCAGTTTGCCGGTACTAGCATTACCTTTCCCCTAAAACAGTAGATTTACGTAAGGTAAGGATTTTGTACTTGAATCTGGATTGACATTACAATGATTTGCCCTTGAATTGAATTTCAGCACGGACTCGTTCGTACATTAGGTGTCAGATTAATTTCAGTCTTGATCGGACATGGTCGTTGTTTTAATTTTTTCACTATACGCAAGCAGCCTAGAAACTTGCAGGCCCTATACATGTGTGTGTGTGTGTGTGTGTGTGTGTGTGTGTGTGTGTGTGTGAAATTAAGTGTCTTTTGTATAATCTGAATATAAAGTGTCCTGGCTGCTGAACTATGCATCGGTAATTGACAAACAAAAATAGCACATTACTAATAATGAAACTGATGATAACACAGGTTTTGATGTTCGATATACAAGAACAACTTCTCCTTTTATACGCCCGTATCCTACCAAAAGCACTATGCGATGTCATATATACGTAACTCATGATTATGATTATATTTTCTGAGAGAAGATTAAATCATAGGTTGCAGTGCAAATGACTGAATTGAGATGTGGTTTCATCCTATGCCATTATGTCAAATTTCTACTGGGGTAAATAACATTTATGCCTGCTGTGTCACGAACACTTGTGATCACTGCGGTGTCTACGCTGTTTGAAAGCTCTTGACCCTGACTCATCGAAGAAAGGTGATTTCTTGAAAGAGAATTCTTGGAAGGGGCAAAATGGCGTTTGTCTGAAGCAATGATAAGAAAGTTAGCTGAATGATGCTTAAATTTCTACATGAGTTTCTTAAAAATACATAGGCAAACACACTAATGATGTAGCTGTGCATAGCTTTCTTGCATTGTGAGTTGTAGCGAGCTCTTCCCATCAAACAATAATATTCTGAATATATTACTGAATATGTCGTGATATTCATCTAACAGATAAGATTTCGTTAACTCCTTTCCGAAATCATGGATATCATGAAACAGCTTATAAAATAATGATGATAATTAGATACCAAACCAAGAGCGCATATGTGTTTAATATGTGAATGCAAGGGCAATGACAAAGGGTCAACAGAAGCTTCGGTCATTAAAGGAAACCTTTAGGTGACTGATAGACTCGCATCTGTGTAATTATTATTTCATTGGATATATTTGGTACGGAGTGTCAGATATGAGGAATGAGAATGTTTACTTTAACATTAAACAATCCAAACAAATTACATGAACGAAGATAACGACATAACAGTTCCATATTAGAACTAATTACTGGCAGCTTACAAGGAAAGTGGAACAGAAGAAGAAAGCATACGTAAGTTCTTTGTAGGTGAACTTACGGGAACATTACTGGAGAGTGTGAGACTCCTTTTGGTCATCATTATTGTTTAGTGCACCATTTTGGGGGTTCTTCAGAGTAGGTTTATTGGTTTATATGCACAAAGCCCACAATGAATTCTAGAAATCTTTGCAAGGCACTATCGATTTATGTAGTAAATTATGTCAAATTATATGAATCGTCTCGAATGCCCCTTAGAGCCATTTTTTTTTTTTTTTTTTTTGCAGGTGGTGTTTGTTGAAATAATTTCAGTTTGTCCTTGAATTTGTACCAAAAAAACCTCCAACAATCTTCAAGATAATAATAAAGCGACATTCTCTACAAGTTCCTCACATACAAACTAACACACACAAAAATACACAACCAGACAAATACGCACTCATACAGTTACATGCTATGGCGCTACTTCCTCATTCCTCCGTAAATGCACGATTTAGCACATAATTACTTCTTGCCATTGTCTTCCAAATATACAAGCGGAAAATGGGGCACTTCTTTTTTCAACAAGGGTGTTTCATTTTCATGGCTTTTCAGTTTTTGTTTTGTTTTGTTTTTGTTCTCCCAGGACACTTCTGATTTGATTTCGTGGCAAAAGGTATAGTGTGCGCACGAGACCTCATTGAAATAAAGAAGAAGAAACAGAGTGCATTAGCCGCCTTGTTTCGTAATCATTATGTCCATGGTTCATCTCTTTCATCTGAGGGAATCTCTCTGAATGTCATCGCGTTTCGAAATATGAAAGAAAGGCACGGTTTCTGTTCGTGGGATATTTTCAATACCCTTTGTCCCCAATCTTTTACTAGCTAGATGAGAAGAGATGTTGTCACTTCAGTGATATAGAAAGCTCTACGGCTAAATAGTTCTACCCTTAAAAAAGTTTGAAGATGCCAATTTAATATTAAAAAAAAAGGGCTCAGATTCCTGGATCACATCACGCAGGAGCTCGCAATTTCTTTGAATAGAAAATGAAGGAAATTTGTTTTAGACCTCATTTGTCGTGTTTTACACATCTTGGTTATTTCCGCTTTCACCCTTGTCATTGATGAGTATGACATTTATCACTGAGAATCTCTGTTTTTCATTCCTGGGCAAAGGAAAACTGGTGCACAGTAAATAATACTTCAACAAGACACATAAGCCTGCCTCCCATGCTTCGATCATAAAACGCCCATGAACTTCCCATTTTACCAATCAAAATGAAGAAATTTCAATGCAAGCCCATTTGAAAACTTTTCCACAACCTTTTAGTTCCGATTTCACATTCATCTTCTTTTGTGTGTTGTTGCCATTGAAAAGCTAAGTTTACCTTCATTGGCAAAAGGATAATATGACGCACTGAACTTTCCTAATACCGTATAACATCAATGTCATCGTTGTAATCTTCACTGAACATAATTACATGCATTAGATGAATGAATGAATATGACTGAGGATTATATCTCTCTTCAAGCAATCCTTGCACAACTAGTAATTTGTATAAACTTAAGGGCTTTCTCTTTTTTTTTTTTGTCTGGTGCCTCTTCTGGGTAAAAGAGAAGAAGAAACATACAAGAGGAAGGGGGAGGGGTCTAAGTGGTTAATGTTTTCCTATGTATTGGTGCCAAAAAGAGGGGGAGCCCCCCCCCCCCCCCCCCGTTCCGCCGGCCCTGTACATACCCTTGCCTTCTTTTTCTTTTCCTTTTGAGACATGTTCCTCTGAAACTGGAACGTTCGTTCTAGAAGCATCAGGCTCAGCTGCAGTTCGGCGTGAACTTGCACCAGCCTGTAGGACGTACTGCGGCATGTGCTAGTAGCAGAACCGGGCTCTGTGATGGAAAGAGTTCATTGTGAAAAACGTGCGATTGTTGGTGTTTTAAATCTTGAAACTGAATATAGTTTTAACTGAAATTGACAAGGGAAACCTCGTTTTAGGGTTATATTCGTGGAATGTTTGAGATTGTCATGCAAGATAAGAGTTTATGGATGTCCTCGCTCAACTGAAATGGTGAGAAAAAAGAAGATGACAACTGACTGCTACGTTAGCTCAAAATAAGCGTGAGGTTTGAAAAAAAAAATATCATTTATCTTTCCCCTCAAGAGTGTTTTCATTTAAATGGATCGGAATGGTCCAAAAAACCGGAGTTAGGACATACACGTACAGCTTTTTTTTTTTTTTTTTTTTGTCTGCTCTCATTACAACTTTTTGAAGTTGCCAAAACGGTGTTACAATATCAGATATGCAGTAATATCAATGATTTATAAATTGTAAATAAAATATTCTATGGGACATAATAATTCAGCTTGGAGTGTATCATAGTAAAAAGAAGAATACTCAAAACCTGAGAATCAAGATGTGGTTAATCCCATCCCTCGGAAGGTTGACTTGTCTACTTTGGTAAATGTACCACACAGGTCTACTATGTCATGCTCATTTGTGAGTGATCATGTGTCTTCGCTGTCAGTGATTATTATTGTAAAATCTTCACACTGAGTCATTGAAGGCAGGTGATTTCTAATAAACGAATACTGGACGGGGCGAAGAGAAATGGTTTTGTTTGTAGCAAAAATCAAAAAATTAGCCGAGTGACTCCTAGTACCCGAATTCTTTCTGGTAACAGACATGTACGTTTAGATAGGTAACACACAACCAAACAAATTGATTAATCAGCCCAATATAATATTCATCCTATATAACATGAACTATATATAAGTTATTTCTAAATTTATTGTTATTTATCTCCGTAGCTTTTTGATAATCTTTGTTCAAAGCGCACAAATCTAACAACTTCCAAAATTTAAGAATATAGAAAACACAGCTATTCTAAAGAATGATCTCATTGAAAATGATAATACCAGCTATATTCAGCTCCTTGTGCACGACAACGTAACAATATGGGCATATATCAAAAATGGTAAATTGTCAACGAAGGCCATTGAACCACTTCGTTTGAGTGGATGGCTGCTGAAAATAATGTTTCTGTTGTTCTTGAAGTTGTCCGAGAAAAACCCAACAACTTTCAAAATAGTATCCTCGACAGTATCGAGTTCTTTATATAGCCAAGCAGGCACCCACCAACCCATACACACATACACACACACACACACACACACACACACACATATATATATATATATATATATATATATATATATATATATATATATGTATATATTATACACGCACGCACGCCATTGCATGCACTGACGGTACTTTCTCATTTTCCTTTAAAGTGGTCCTTGTCGTCACGTAACTTCCTTACTCGCAGTTAAAAAAAAAGTACATACCTTTAAAGGCAATTAATTTTTAAGGTTTTCCCGAAATTTCTCTGACTGTCCAAAAGATGAAATACTTTTCTTCTCTTAACAGTTACTATTCAGGTAGTTCAGAGAAAGTATATTGTGCTCACCTAACTGCAGTAAAAAAAAAATACATAAAGCGCTCTTGCTTTATACTCAAACCCTGGTTGGCCTTTGTCAAAGTTCATATGGGTGACGAGCATTAAATGTCAGTGTGCGTTTCGGAATATGAAAGAGAGACATAGGTTCTGTTTCTGGGATAGTTACAATACCCTTTTTCCTCCGCCTTTGACTAGTTCAGTGGGAAAAGGTCTTGTCAGTTCAAGTGGTAATCTACTCTACTGATATACACTTCGACACTTTAAGAAGTGTGCAGATGCCAGTTCAATCATACTTTAAGAACACACGACCTATTTCAGATGCCTGTAACAAACCTAATATGCACTCAGGAGCTTTCGATCTCTTTCAATTAAAAATGAAAGATATTATTTTCATCCTCATTTGTCATCTTTTCCACAACTTGCTTAATTCCTCTGTAACTCTCATCTCTGTGTATTTATCATTGACAAGTTGTTCAGTTATTGGCAAAGGAAGAACATGATGCACAGTTTGAAACGGCCATAAGAGACCAATAATGGTACACATGTACTTCAAGAACACTTTACAGCACTCAGGAACTTTTGATTTCAGTCTGAAACCAAAAAAGAAGAAGAAATGATGCAAGACCATTTATTTTTTTTCTGGTTTTTATCGATCAGAACAAAAATATTTCTTTTTTCATGACACGCATGGCATATTTAGACATCACATAAATAAACTGTCTTGACAACAGTTAATGACAATACCAAAAAAAAAAAGACATCTGATCATTTTTTTGTATGACTAATGTGAATAATTTACATTTAATATCATCAACATCATTCTCTTCTTCATAAAAATGAATTGCATATCTAGACATATAAAGTAGAAAATTTTAACATCATTATAATAGAATACAAGGACCTATGCAACAACAAACGAGGGAAGGGAAAATAGAATAGTCTTTACCAAGTTTAAAAATAGCGCAGAGAGCGCAGACCTCCAGCAAGTAGCTAATTTCCACCAACAATCATATTCGTCCAGAGATCAGTGATTTCGACCCATACGTATGGCATGCTAAAAATCATCCAAATTCAATTAGACCCAGAGATAATCACAAATGTAGATTTCAAATGGCGGCCATTTTGGTATCCAATATGGCGATCCATTGGTGAAAACACGTAATGTACATTGTTACCATTGGATTCCTTGCCCCCAAAAACATACATTAAGACACCAAACTCGAGTCAAAAGCAGCATATCGACCCAGAGATAATCGCAAATGTGGATTTCAAATGGCGGCCATTTTGAAATCCAGTATGGCGGCCTATTGGTGAAAACGCGCAATGCAGATTGTTACCATTGGATTCCTTACCCCCCCCCCCCCACATACATTTAGACACTTAGAATCGAGTCAATAACAACATTAGACCCAGAGATAATCGCAAATGTAGATTTCAAATGGCGGCCATTTTGAAATCCAATGTGGAGGCCCATTGGTTGAAATACGCAATGTAGATTGTTACCATTAGATTCCTTGCCCCCCCCCCCAAAAAAAAAACAACAACAACAACAACAAACAAACAAACAAACAAAAACAAAACAAAAACATACATTTAGACACCAGACTCGAGTTAATAGCGGATTAGACCAAGAGATAATCGCAAATGCAAATTTCAAATGACGGCCATTTTGAAATCCAATATGGCGGACATAAAGACAGAATTCCGAGTAGCACACTATCTAAAAATGTTTGCATCATGTTAATGTACATGTGTGCCAAATTTGGTGCTTGTATCACAAGATGCACAATTCCTTTGAATATTCTAGCTAAACCGCCCCACTACATCATCCCCTGACAATATCAAGTTTTGCACATAAGCAAACACAACGCACATACAGACACAGGCAATGTCTCTACTTCCTCATTTCTTCCTATATACACTAGACTATGCGCATATTGCCGTCGATCTTCCAAACATACACTAAAAGGGGAAACAGGCTAATGTGATAAACACTGGCATTTCATTTTAAATGATTTTTTTTTTTTTTTTGCTGTGGAATTGTTGTTTTGTTTTGTTTTGTTTTCTTTTCTTTTGTTCTGTTTTCTCAGGATGTTTGGTTGTTTATCGGGGGTGAAAATGTGCAGGTATTGAAAGAAGGCATGTAGTGACGGTGTACTACGGAAATTCTGATGCAGAAGTCAAGCTTTATGTCGGTGGTTCAATCCTTTCAAAGCTGATTTGTTTACTAAAATTGTATATGTCATTGACCGCTTCGGAATATGAAGAGAGGCACGGTTTCTACTTAAGGGGTACTTTCGAGGTTCTTTGTCCCCACATCTTGCTAGCTCGGTGAGAAGAAGTCTCATCATTTGGAGTGGTAGTCGGCGCTACTGTCAAATAGTTCTGCACTTGAAAAAGGTTTGAAGATGCCGGTTCAATAATACTTGAGAACGCATAACTTATCTCAGACAGTGTCAGATGCATGGATCATATCACCCAGGAGCTTTCGATTACCTTGTTAAGAAATGAAGAAATTCGTTTTTGAACCCATCTGTCATCTTTCACAGACATCATTGTTGCTTATGATAAATTATATAGTTCTTGAGAAGCGTTTCCGTCATTGTTAAAAAGAAGAATGTGATGCACAGTTAAGCTATCAGTAGATGGTAGACGACAGCAAAGACGTTCCGTCCCTTGTTATTAGGTAAGAATGAATTCATTTTTTTTTTGTATTGTATGATATAAATGCTGTAACTCTTCTCTTAACTGAATATGAGTAATCTTCATGAGGTGAATGAATATGACGGAGGATTCATTCTCCTTTAAAAGTAGATAACGATTTTATTAGAGTTAAAATTATCATTGTCACTTCAGAGTTTCTTCTTTCAGCAGTACATAACAACAGTCAACGTCTCTACGGTCCTTTGCGATCGTGTATATTGTTGTATGTAAATTGATGAATGAAATATTGTATCAAGTAATATCTTTATTCATTTCCAGTACAAAGTTTTTACAGAATGTTATCATTAATGATCTTATTACTAGTTATTGAGCTAATTTTTCCATGCAAGCATTGTGCAAAAGAATACTATAGGACATCAGAGTCCTGAAGATTGACATTCACGTTCAAAAATTTGTTTGAAAAAGCTATAGTACTTTAAGGATAGTGTATGACAAGGACAAAAAGACACAACTTTCCGCTCAACTGGCGTGACCAACTTCAGATATACTTCATTACATATGTATTTGTGAATGTAAAGTATATCATCTTGTTAATAAAGCCTGCCACAAAGATCCACCGTTGATTGAGCGTGCTATAAAAAGTGGAACCTAAGTCATGTTTATAACTGTTTTCTTTTTCTACCGAATCTCTTATTCCATTTCATTTTGCTCTTAAACTGAATGTCATCATGTCCCTGGATTCTTGCAGGAGTGTGGGTTTAGAGAAAAAAAAAAAACTCGTACATGTGTGCGTGTGTGTTTGTGGTGTTTGTGTGAGTTAACTTAATAACATGCAGTTATAAAAAAAAAAAAAAAAAAAAAAAAAAAAAAAAAAAAAAAAAAAAAAACTAGGAATAAACTGGGTTTGCATTTACTGAAATGAGAGTGTCTGAATATCACAGGAGACAGAAAATTAGTTTTCGTGTTTTCCCCCTTCTCGTTATTTCAACGGCAATATCTGACACCTTCTGAAAGATGGGATCCTAAGTAGTTCTATATTTTTTTTGTAATATGCTGTATGAGCAGGGTTTTTATGTTTGTTTGTTTGTGTGTGTATGTGTATCTGTGTGTGTAAATCAGAAACTAAATATTTTTATGAGTGCATGTAGGTTGTACAATTGTTCTTTTGACTGAGAACAAAGGTGGACGGGAGAAATAACAATGTCTGTCTGGTAGAAGGCTGGATTTTAACATGGAGGGAGATGTGAATATACAGGAGGTTATGTTGGTTTTGTTAATGTATATTATGTACGGTACAGTTAGGAAGGGCAACTAGGGGGTGCAATTGTTTGTGGGATGAGTTTTGATTTAGATATGATGTTTTCTTTACATCAATATTCAGATCTAGGGAAGATCTTCTGAGATGTACCTACTCAAAAATGTAACCATAAAAATATGACTTTTATTCTGAATCTGTTTGTCTTCTGTCCTTGTAATGTGTTTGTTAAGATACGTTGGAGACTTCTGCTTTTTCTTTCTAG
The DNA here is from genome assembly GCF_964275005.1 of Diadema setosum. NCBI lineage: Eukaryota > Metazoa > Echinodermata > Echinoidea > Diadematoida > Diadematidae > Diadema > Diadema setosum. The sequence continues at coordinate 17,662,347 of NC_092690.1, read as the reverse complement.
TGAGAGAGGCGTTTTAAAAAATACCACTTTAGTATATCAATCTATTTTCTTTAGATTATAGAAAAATGTATATTTCTAAATAAGTTTCCCATATTCTAATATCTCACTGTATAATATCGCGCATATGCACTGTCCGTCAGACTTCTGGGTCGTGTTCTTTTTTCCTCTTTTTTTTTTCTCGTGTCATTTTATTCCTCATTCCGTCAGTTCTTCATCTCATATTGACCAGGATTGCAACTGCTTTTTTAATAGATCCGTCCAATTCTCGTATAGGGTCAATTTTGAAAGGAAGAAATAAGAACTTGTAGAATGATCAATTTCTGTATTACATATATTTCTTTTAAAGTTTGTGAGAACATTGTGTCTTCTAGCTGGATCTAAAACCTAACAGAATTGATAAGTGTGGTTACTTCGTCCTTGCAAATATTCATATATTTACGAATGCATACCTAAGGGCAAATCTATCAAATCTTTACATGTTGAAGTTAGGTCATACAGTCAGTCCTTAATTTGGAGACATGGGTGAAAGCTTTTTCTTGAATTCCTCCTTAATCTACTGCTAATTCGTCTTTTTCCTCTTATCTTAATCATTAATAGTCATCTTGTTATCGTTTGGGACAGCTTTCATACTTTTACTATAAGAATGGTGACATGTAAGTCTAAATAAGCGTTCTTGCAAATGTGTATTCTAGTGATAGTCTATTTTTTTTTAATTGTTTTACAGCTTTCTCATTGACAGAGATGCTTAGATTGTAACTTATGCTGTTATTCTGTGATAATTTAACCTTATTGTTTAGAATTGTTTTTGTCTGTGGCTCCAAGTTGCTATGTAGTTTAAATGAATGGTACATGTACTTTTTGTTAACGCTGATTATTTATTTGTATATTGAACTGAGGACTTCGAAGTATAACAATTCGTCTGAACATACTATTCAGAATAGGTATCCCAATAAACAAATGAATGGAATGGATATGATTCTATACAACAATACACCCTACATGCCATAGAGTACATTGGAAGGGAATAAAATGAAGACGACGGTGTATGTATGTGTATATTGTATTCCTGCAGAAGAAAAAAAAATCACTGGTCAAGTTTTGTGATGACTTAAGCTGTTGTTTTTGCATTACTTTATTGTTCACTTACTTTTCAGACCTCTCTCCTTTGTCTGTTCATGTTTCATCTTGAATTGCAGGTTTGTCTCTGGGTGATTCTACATGATGTCGTACAGCTTGACAAATACGTTTCGCAAGGTCATGTTCTTTACTCTGCTGTCCTCGCATTTGGGTGAGATGTCAGCTACACGTGTTTCATGTTCTCCAAGTGGTAAAATGGTTTTTACATCTGTTCGCCATTTTACAAACTTCTCTGCAGAGATTCTTGCAATTCCTTCACGGGTTATAATTGCCTTGATATTTCATTGCTAGTGCCATGTTAAGCAAGAAAGTCCAATCTTTCATGATTTAAATATGTTTTACAGCATAAATTGCTTTCTTTGTGCATGTCGAAGTAGATAATGACTTATTATAGTGATTAAGAATGCCGTTGCAACTGATTGACAAATTGCCCTGCATCGACGTATTTCATGAATTTGAAGAATGTCGTTGCTGTCCATCAGTACATTTTGAAAACGCACACACACACACATTTATATATTATATAAATAATTAGTTAAATTTATATGTATATATATATATATATATATATATATATACATACATATATATATTTATTTATATTTATACATATATACATATATATATATATATATATATATATATATATATATATATATATGTATATATGTATATATAGTGAACACTTTGAGCAGAGAAAATGGGTTTCCTCGGCGATCTGAATGTGTCCGCTATCTTTCCTTTTCTGCGCTTCGGAAAGATCGCTACATCCAGATCGCCTGAGAAATGTTAGTTTGTCCTATCACATTCACGAACGTTGATTATTTGCTTATTATAATTCAATGGCAAAACATTTACACCCCTAGAATTGATGTAACCTACAATATCAACGACTGTTGCGACATAAATTGTTGCCCCATCACAAGGTTTATGCTTGTGCAGTTCCCCATTTTTGACCTCGATGGCAATAATTTGTGATGGCAAAAACAATTGTTGTGACAAAAAATGTCGCCCAGTCAAAAATTGTCGCCGGCCATGCACTGTGAATTATGTGGTCGGGGTGGTTGCTCCGGCGTTATGCTTTCGTGGGGTGGGTATGACTGGTAAGTTATGCATATGTGTGAGTAGTAGGTCTAGGCTCTCTAGCAAGAGATATTGTTTGAAGCGGAGTGTATGAATGGAAGGATTAACGAGTGACAAAAGGCGACGGAAGGAAAGGATTAGGCCTATTGATAAAAGATGCAGCTGCAATAGTAGGAATAGGATTATATGATTAACTAGTTAATCCTTTCTTTGTGAATGACTTTGGCGTTGGTAGTATAGGTGCAGCTGCGGTAGGAAAGGGGAATGAAAATGAAGAAAGTTGGTTTGGTTAATAGAAGGGGAAGTGATAAAACAAAGGTCCGTCGTTGTATCATTTGTTGCTGGATGGAGGATTATTCCGGTGCGCCGGTGGAAGAAAATGAAGAGAAATATAGAAAGTCTTTCTTTGTAAATGACTTTGGCGTTGCCAGTACAGCCGCAGCTGCGGTAAAAAGGAATGAATATGAAGAAAGTTGCTTTGGTTAATAAAAGAGGAAAATGTTAAAACAAAGGTCCGTCGTTGCATCAACTGCAGCTGGATAAAGGATTATTCTGCTGCGCCAGTGGAAGAAAATGAAGAGAAATGCAGGAATCCTTTCTTTGTCGTTGCCAGTATAGCGACAGCTGCGGTAAAAAAGGATGAAAATGAAGAAAGTTACTTTGGTTGATAAAAGAAGAAGTGATACAACAAAGTCCGTCGTTGCATCAACTGCAGCTGGATGGAGGATTAATCTGGTGCGTGGAAGAAAATGAAGAGTAACATAAACAGTGGAAACAATGGCGCTGGGAAAAAACCAGACGAAAGATAGAAGCTATATAGGGTGCCGAGCGTCAATCTCTTGGTTACTTCTCCTATATTTACATAGAGGAAGGAGTAAAACAAATGAAATACAAGTGCAAGGAATGGTACGTTTATCAAGCTGTTTTACGGTAATGCGAAAGATAATTGTACGCTTTTCCCCCTTAACGTTGATTTGAATATCTACATAAAAAGCATTGACACTGTATTCATCTAGACAAAATGAGTAACAGAGTATCTGTATAATTTTTTTTATTTTGTATGGTATAGGCACGGTTGTGAGAGAAGAAGGAGAAAGGGTTGTCGGTACTTAAAGAGGTAGGTAGTCGGTATGGCCAAAAAATAGATTACGATCTCTGTGAATTTGAATCAGGATTTTCACCATTTCAGTTGGGAGGAAACGTTTTGCCGTTGATAGCAGGCAGCGATGAAATATTTGCTGTCCATGGTGTTTGGAACCATTGCTTTGGATGAGGAGTAAGAGCAATATCAAAATGTATAACAAATTACAACGAACAAAGATGATAACATTGCAGCTTCGCCATATGGAAGCATGGGGAGGGGGCTCAAGGAAGCAGAACAAAAGAAGAAAGCATGCGTACATTTTACAGAGGCGATGTAATTGAATTTACATTGGTACATGTCATGAAATTTGAGCATCTATATCAGCTTTCTTATGCGATTTTGTTTTTTTTTTGTTTTTAGAGCAGTAGGTTGTTTTTTTTTTCTGCTCAAGCATCACAATATAATTCCACATATCTAAGACATGTAGCTGTCGATTTATATAGGGCTTACTACATGATATGACATTACAGTAATCGTACTGACGTTCCCCTTTAACAATATACTGTAGTAGTCTGCGATGGCAAGAAGATCGTGAGCGCGTAATATTTTTGTAGAGAGTCATGATGAACGCTTTGATTTGACTTTATTTACGTGCCGATTATGCAAAAGTCAAGAATATCCATCGGATTGACGAGATGATTGCACAGCATTAAGAGAAACGCACTTAAAAATACATCTGCGGTGAGATTTTTTTGCTTGTTTGTTATAGCGGCAGTGTACGATAAAAAAAAACACCCAGTAAATTGCAAGACGCAGATGGTCCGATCAAGTTTATTATTTCTTTACTTCGAGCGTACTCAAAGTACTGGCGAACACGTACTAAATCATTGCATAGCGCAAAAAAGTCATATGTAGCAAGTGTTGCCACTGTAATTTTTAGAGGGAGTGTCAAATATCATGCGGTGATGAAAGGATGAAACGCTGTCAATGAGTACTGCAAGTGGCTGTTTGGAGATGAATCGAATGTGAATTTATAGCGTGCAATTTAAACGCTACGATGGGATCTTTGTTCAAAAGTATCTGTACAGTGTCAAACCTCATTTTCACCGTTCAGGGGGCCCGTTTCATAAAACTTGTTATTATTGACAACTGCCACATATCTATGACAAATTTGCTCTCAGCCAATCAGATGCAAGGATTTCAGTAGCTTGTCACATCTATGACAACTTGTCACTGACGACAAATTTTATGAATGGCTCTGGCTTTTATGTCGAACACATTATCGCTGTTAGAACTGAAACAAAGAGTATGTCCCCCATTTTTTTAACACGATAAAAAAAAAAACAGTGAAGGGAAGAATTTTTGATAACTTCATGCAATTACTTCAGAGGCTCCTATATTCATCATTCCTACTTTCTCACCGGTGAATACCAAACATGGCTCCTTCTTCAACTTTATCATAGGCAGCTGTACCTGTGGTAGCAGCTACTTGAGAAAACTGTGCGCGTCAGTTGGCAGAAAATGCTTTTCATGTAAGATGCAAGACGCACTCTGGTATCGTACTGTTTGTGTTGTGGATAATTTATCATGTTGTAATGATCGAGTGTCGCTTGCCATATTTTTGATGATGTGAGTAATGTTAAAGTCGATGTTGAAAGCTTAACTTCATTGTTGAGTAGAATAAAGATGATTGTGACACGTGATAATGTAGGCCTAGTAGGTAAAACACGTATCTGAAAATGTCTGTACCGATACGATGGCTATGTTTTGACTTTTCAGGAGAAAAAAAGAAATACTTTGCCGATATCTGAATTTAGTTTTGAAGATCTCATTTTAATCTATAGTCGTAACAAGTCGAAACAAGTTTGATTTTACAAAATGGATAAAAAAAAGCAGACATACAAGGAACGAGAGCATTGACTATAAAACAAGAATATAAAGTAAAAAAAAAAAGGTGGATGAATTGTGTGAGAGGGGATAGATTTGAAGCGTTCTGAAAGAAACAACAGAAGAATAACTGAAGGTAGTGTGGAATTATTTTACGCTTGATTTCTTCACTATGCATTATCACCGCATGCTTTACAACAGGATGCTCACACTGAAGTGAAAACCAAAAATCATCAACAAGAAAGACCAAAGTTGCCGTTCCCTGCCTGGGTTATTGAGCTGGAGAAGACATTGATGGAGCTTTTTGAAAAGAGGAGGCAAGCACGATGCTTTCGATGTGGAAAGGTGGGACATTGGAAGAGAGAGTGCCCTGTTAGACTGAGAAACAAAAACACGCAGGTAAGAAATTTGGTGAACAGTGTCTCTGTCAGACCCGTTAGATCGCACAAAATTCGTGTTCAACAAGAGAATCATAACGCACGATTTTAAAACTATGCCGTGTACATGGTTATTGTCAAACGAAGAAATCAATCGAGTTTCTTGCACTACTTTTTTAGATTACATACTGTCGGTGAATTTCAGTTTCCATATTGCGATGATAAAGACTAATGTAGTTTTCTTACAAGCGGATTTCATAAGAGACAGAAGTGTATATCGTATTAAACATTTTCTGTGAATATCGTTAGTTTGTCATAATAACGTAGTTCCGGATCTTCGACAAGATTTCGATGTGATATCTTTTTATCGATTTTCCCAACCTTATTTTAACGTATTTGATGTTTGACGAATATTTTTAAACTTTACTGATTTACACTTGTACGGTTGTTCGTCACGAGCATCACGTTCAGTAGCATTTCTTAACGATAAAAATATTTCGTAAGTGGTCAGAATGTCTTTGGTACTTGGAGATTCTATTTGATAGTTGATTTGAGTGTCATGACATACCTACGTGTTGTGAATGTTTAAACATGCAGTCATTCAAGCGTGTGAATATGTTTAATGAAGTGACAAGAGAAAACGAAGCAGTTTGAAAAAACACAACAACAACATTGAAACGTGATACTTGTCGTTCATTAAACAGCTGATATTGTGAACGAAGGAATACAATCTTTGAAAAATGCGTTCTTTTTCTGACAGTATATATATGATAAGCTCATGGTACATGTACAGTGTGTTTGTGTGTGTGTGTCTGTGTGTGTGTGTGTGTGTGTGTGTGGTGCGTGATTTATCCTACATAAACTGTTCGCGTGCGAGAGGTGTTTGCGGCGTTCCCGGTATATCCTATACTATCGTAAATCACGATGTAAAGTTAACGTTTGCAGTAACATTTCGATACGTTGCAAATTTCTAGTCACATATTTTCTATTCTACATCAAAGATTTTGATGTATTCGATACAAACATGAAATAATTTACAATCACAAAGAAACACAGGTGCGCAAAAAATCGTACTCATTGATACTTTTCGCAACTTGTGTGAACATCTTTTGATATTTGACAAATGTTCCTGTCTTAATAAAGAGTCTGTATGGTTGTTCATCGCGAGCATCATGTTCAGCAACATTTCTTTTTTTCTAACGATCAAAATATCTCGTACGTTGTTACAATGTGTTTGATATTTGAAGTTTTTATTTGATATTTCGTTTAATCTTGTCAAACGTTCTTTAGGTAATAGCATTAAGAATGAATTAGTGTTTTTTTTTTTCCGGAACGGACTTAAAGAGCGACGACAAAAAAGTCAACGATTGTTTTAATCGACGAAACAACAACAGAATGTAAATGATTGTTTTAATCGGAAACACAAGGCATTTCTACTCCGCATACACACGTTTCTTTCACTCTCAGACAAATTGCAAAAAGTATTGACGACTACGAAGTTAGTCTAGAAGATGAGTAATATCTTCCTTTTTTTTCAACTGCGCTGTTTTTTCACACAATATTTGTACAGAGTCACGCACAGAGCGCATGATTTATTTCCGATTTTATTCAAGCAACATTTACAGCACGCTTTTAAATGAAAAAAAAAATACGATAACATGTATTTATGCGCACCTGTGTTTGTTTGTGATCGCAAATTATTTAATGTTTGTATCGAATGCATCTAAATCTTTGATGAACGTACATAGAAAACGTCAAAGGACGAATATTCTTAGATTAATAAACAGTCTGTATTGTTGTTTGTCGCGAGCATCACGTTCACTAACAATTTTTTAACGATCAAAATATCTCGTAAAGTGTTACAATGTGTTTGATATTTCAAGTTTTGATTTGATATTTCGTTTAATCTTGTCGAACGTTCTTTAGTGGCGACATAAAAGTCAACGATTGATTTAAGCGACAAAACAACAACACAATCGACGAAAGAATAAGACAATGTAAATACTTCTTTTTATCGGAAACATAATGTAAATGTTCTAATCGATCACACAACGCACTTCTACTCATACACATGTTTCTTTCATTCTCAGACAATTTTCGAAAAGTATTGACTATGCACAATGTAGATAATTGTTTTAATCGGAAATACAACGCATTTCCACTCCGCATACACTGTTTCTTTCACTCTCAGACAATATGCAAAAAAAGAAAAATGACGACTACGAAGTTAGTCTGAAAGATGAGTAATAACATCTTCTTCTTTTTTGAACTGCGCCATTTGTTCACACAATATTTGTACAGAGTCACGCACAGAGCGCATTATCTATCTCCGATTTTATTCAGGCAACATTTACAGCAAGCTTTAAACTGAAAAATTACGACAACATGCCGTATTTATGCGCTCCTGTGCTTGTTTGTGATTGTAAATTATTCAATGTTTGTATCGAATGCATCTAAATATTTGATGTACGTACAGTACATAGAAAACATCAAAGGACGAATATTCTTAGATTAATAAATAGTCTGTATGGTTGTCGCGAGCATCACGTTCACTAATAATTTTTAACGAGCAAAATATCTCGGAAGTCGTTACAATGTGTTTGATATTTGAAGTTTTAATTTGATATTTCGTTTAATCTTGTCGAACGTTCTTTAGGTAATAGCATGAAGAATGAAATGGTTTTGTTCGGAATGGACTTACACAGTGACGACAAAAAAAAAATGTCAACGATTGTTTTAATCGACAAAACAACACAATGTAGATAATTGTTTTAATCGACAAAACAACAACACAATGTAAATATTTGTTTTTATCGGAAACAACGCATTTCTACTCCGCGTACACTGTTTCTTTCACTCTCAGACAATATGCAAAAGGTATTGAAGGCTACGAACTTCAAGTTATATATATAACTAATTAGACTATAAACTTCGTAGTCAATACTTTTCTTTTTGGCGTTTCATCATACTAGAGAGATAACTTTGTCAGTGTTTGTAGGCCCTACACTCTAAAAACGCAAATGTTGAATCAACATTTAAAATGTTGTAATATCTTAAAAGTTTGATGCAACACTTCAAAAATGCTGTCACTCCTCGGCCCTTTTAAATGTTGATTCAACATTTGCGTTTTGCGATAAAAAGAAGTATTTACATTGTCTTATTCTTTTGTCGATTGTGTTGTTATTTTGTCGATTAAATCAATCGTTGACTTTTATGTCGCCACTAAAGAACGTTCGACAAGATTAAACGAAATATCAAATCAAAACTTGAAATATCAAACACATTGTAACACTTTACGAGATATTTTGATCGTTAAAAAATTGTTAGTGAACGTGATGCTCGCGACAAACAACAATACAGACTGTTTATTAATCTAAGAATATTCGTCCTTTGACGTTTTCTATGTACGTTCATCAAAGATTTAGATGCATTCGATACAAACATTAAATAATTTGCGATCACAAACAAACACAGGTGCGCATAAATACATGTTATTTTTTTTCATTTAAAAGCGTGCTGTAAATGTTGTTTGAATAAAATCGGAAATAAATCATGCGCTCTGTGCGTGACTCTGTACAAATATTGTGTGAAAAAACAGCGCAGTTGAAAAAAAAAAGGAAGATATTACTCATCTTTTAGACTAACTTCGTAGTCGTCAATACTTTTTGCAATTTGTCTGAGAGTGAAAGAAACGTGTGTATGCGGAGTAGAAATGCCTTGTGTTTCCGATTAAAACAATCATTTACATTCTGTTGTTGTTTCGTCGATTAAAACAATCGTTGACTTTTTTGTCGTCGCTCTTTAAGTCCGTTCCGGAAAAAAAAAAAAACACTAATTCATTCTTAATGCTATTACCTAAAGAACGTTTGACAAGATTAAACGAAATATCAAATAAAAACTTCAAATATCAAACACATTGTAACAACGTACGAGATATTTTGATCGTTAGAAAAAAAGAAATGTTGCTGAACATGATGCTCGCGATGAACAACCATACAGACTCTTTATTAAGACAGGAATATTTGTCAAATATCAAAAGATGTTCACACAAGTTGCGAAAAGTATCAATGAGTACGAATTTTTGCGCACCTGTGTTTCTTTGTGATTGTAAATTATTTCATGTTTGTATCGAATACATCAAAATCTTTGATGTAGAATAGAAAATATGTGACTAGAAATTTGCAACGTATCGAAATGTTACTGCAAACGTTAACTTTACATCGTGATTTACGATAGTATAGGATATACCGGGAACGCCGCAAACACCTCTCGCACGCGAACAGTTTATGTAGGATAAATCACGCACCACACACACACACACACACACACACAGACACACACACACAAACACACTGTACATGTACCATGAGCTTATCATATATATACTGTCAGAAAAAGAACGCATTTTTCAAAGATTGTATTCCTTCGTTCACAATATCAGCTGTTTAATGAACGACAAGTATCACGTTTCAATGTTGTTGTTGTGTTTTTTCAAACTGCTTCGTTTTCTCTTGTCACTTCATTAAACATATTCACACGCTTGAATGACTGCATGTTTAAACATTCACAACACGTAGGTATGTCATGACACTCAAATCAACTATCAAATAGAATCTCCAAGTACCAAAGACATTCTGACCACTTACGAAATATTTTTATCGTTAAGAAATGCTACTGAACGTGATGCTCGTGACGAACAACCGTACAAGTGTAAATCAGTAAAGTTTAAAAAATATTCGTCAAACATCAAATACGTTAAAATAAGGTTGGGAAAATCGATAAAAAGATATCACGTCGAAATCTTGTCGAAGATCCGGAACTACGTTATTATGACAAACTAACGATATTCACAGAAAATGTTTAATACGATATACACTTCTGTCTCTTATGAAATCCGCTTGTAAGAAATCTACATTAGTCTTTATCATCGCAATATGGAAACTGAAATTCACCGACAGTATGTAATCTAAAAAAGTAGTGCAAGAAACTCGATTGATTTCTTCGTTTGACAATAACCATGTACACGGCATAGTTTTAAAATCGTGCGTTATGATTCTCTTGTTGAACACGAATTTTGTGCGATCTAACGGGTCTGACAGAGACACTGTTCACCAAATTTCTTACCTGCGTGTTTTTGTTTCTCAGTCTAACAGGGCACTCTCTCTTCCAATGTCCCACCTTTCCACATCGAAAGCATCGTGCTTGCCTCCTCTTTTCAAAAAGCTCCATCAATGTCTTCTCCAGCTCAATAACCCAGGCAGGGAACGGCAACTTTGGTCTTTCTTGTTGATGATTTTTGGTTTTCACTTCAGTGTGAGCATCCTGTTGTAAAGCATGCGGTGATAATGCATAGTGAAGAAATCAAGCGTAAAATAATTCCACACTACCTTCAGTTATTCTTCTGTTGTTTCTTTCAGAACGCTTCAAATCTATCCCCTCTCACACAATTCATCCACCGTTTTTTTTTTTTTTTACTTTATATTCTTGTTTTATAGTCAATGCTCTCGTTCCTTGTATGTCTGCTTTTTTTTTATCCATTTTGTAAAATCAAACTTGTTTCGACTTGTTACGACTATAGATTAAAATGAGATCTTCAAAACTAAATTCAGATATCGGCAAAGTATTTCTTTTTTTCTCCTGAAAAGTCAAAACATAGCCATCGTATCGGTACAGACATTTTCAGATACGTGTTTTACCTACTAGGCCTACATTATCACGTGTCACAATCATCTTTATTCTACTCAACAATGTAGTTAAGCTTTCAACATCGACTTTAACATTACTCACATCATCAAAAATATGGCAAGCGACACTCGATCATTACAGCATGATAAATTATCCACAACACAAACAGTACGATACCAGAGTGCGTCTTGCATCTTACATGAAAAGCATTTTCTGCCAACTGACGCGCACAGTTTTCTCAAGTAGCTGCTACCACAGGTACAGCTGCCTATGATAAAGTTGAAGAAGGAGCCATGTTTGGTATTCACCGGTGAGAAAGTAGGAATGATGAATATAGGAGCCTCTGAAGTAATTGCATGAAGTTATCAAAAATTCTTCTCTTCACTGTTTTTTTTTTTCATCGTGTTAAAAAAATGGGGGACATACTCTTTGTTTCAGTTCTAACAGCGATAATGTGTTCGACATAAAAGCCAGAGCCATTCATAAAATTTGTCGTCAGTGACAAGTTGTCATAGATGTGACAAGCTACTGAAATCCTTGCATCTGATTGGCTGAGAGCAAATTTGTCATAGAAATGTGGCAGTTGTCAATAATAACAAGTTTTATGAAACGGGCCCCCTGAACGGTGAAAATGAGGTTTGACACTGTACAGATACTTTTGAACAAAGATCCCATCGTAGCGTTTAAATTGCACGCTATAAATTCACATTCGATTCATCTCCAAACAGCCACTTGCAGTACTCATTGACAGCGTTTCATCCTTTCATCACCGCATGATATTTGACACTCCCTCTAAAAATTACAGTGGCAACATTTGCTACATATGACTTTTTTGCGCTATGCAATGATTTAGTACGTGTTCGCCAGTACTTTGAGTACGCTCGAAGTAAAGAAATAATAAACTTGATCGGACCATCTGCGTCTTGCAATTTACTGGGTGTTTTTTTTTTTTTTTTATCGTACACTGCCACTATAACAAACAAGCAAAAAAATCTCACCGCAGATGTATTTTTAAGTGCGTTTCTCTTAATGCTGTGCAATCATCTCGTCAATAAGATGGATATTCTTGACTTTTGCATAATCGGCACGTAAATAAAGTCAAATCAAAGCGTTCATCATGACTCTCTACAAAAATATTACGCGCTCACGATCTTCTTGCCATCGCAGACTACTACAGTATATTGTTAAAGGGGAACGTCAGTACGATTACTGTAATGTCATATCATGTAGTAAGCCCTATATAAATCGACAGCTACATGTCTTAGATATGTGGAATTATATTGTGATGCTTGAGCAGAAAAAAAAAACAACCTACTGCTCTAAAAACAAAAAACAAAACAAAATCGCATAAGAAAGCTGATATAGATGCTCAAATTTCATGACATGTACCAATGTAAATTCAATTACATCGCCTCTGTAAAATGTACGCATGCTTTCTTCTTTTGTTCTGCTTCCTTGAGCCCCCTCCCCATGCTTCCATATGGCGAAGCTGCAATGTTATCATCTTTGTTCGTTGTAATTTGTTATACATTTTGATATTGCTCTTACTCCTCATCCAAAGCAATGATTCCAAACACCATGGACAGCAAATATTTCATCGCTGCCTGCTATCAACGGCAAAACGTTTCCTCCCAACTGAAATGGTGAAAATCCCGATTCAAATTCACAGAGATCGTAATCTATTTTTTGGCCATACCGACTACCTACCTCTTTAAGTACCGACAACCCTTTCTCCTTCTTCTCTCACAACCGTGCCTATACCATACAAAATAAAAAAAAAAAATTATACAGATACTCTGTTACTCATTTTGTCTAGATGAATACAGTGTCAATGCTTTTTATGTAGATATTCAAATCAACGTTAAGGGGGAAAAGCGTACAATTATCTTTCGCATTACCGTAAAACAGCTTGATAAACGTACCATTCCTTGCACTTGTATTTCATTCGTTTTACTCCTTCCTCTATGTAAATATAGGAGAAGTAACCAAGAGATTGACGCTCGGCACCCTATATAGCTTCTATCTTTCGTCTGGTTTTTTCCCAGCGCCATTGTTTCCACTGTTTATGTTACTCTTCATTTTCTTCCATGCACCAGATTAATCCTCCATCCAGCTGCAGTTGATGCAACGACGGACTTTGTTGTATCACTTCTTCTTTTATCAACCAAAGTAACTTTCTTCATTTTCATCCTTTTTTACCGCAGCTGTCGCTATACTGGCAACGACAAAGAAAGGATTCCTGCATTTCTCTTCATTTTCTTCCACTGGCGCAGCAGAATAATCCTTTATCCAGCTGCAGTTGATGCAACGACCGACCTTTGTTTTAATATTTTCCTCTTTTATTAACCAAAGCAACTTTCTTCATTTTCATCCCTTTTTACCGCAGCTGTGGCTGTACTGGCAACGCCAAAGTCATTTACAAAGAAAGGCTTTCTATATTTCTCTTCATTTTCTTCCACCGGCGCACCGGAATAATTCTCCACCCAGCAACAAATGATACAACGACGGACCTTTGTTTTATCACTTCCCCTTCTATTAACCAAACCAACTTTCTTCATTTTCATTCCCCTTTCCTACCGCAGCTGCACCTATATACTACCAACGCCAAAGTCATTCACAAAGAAAGGATTAACTAGTTAATCATATAATCCTATTCCTACTATTGCAGCTGCATCTTTTATCAATAGGCCTAATCCTTTCCTTCCGTCGCCTTTTGTCACTCGTTAATCCTTCCATTCATACACTCCGCTTCAAACAATATCTCTTGCTAGAGAGCCTAGACCTACTACTTGTGTGTGTGTGGGGGGGGGGTGAGGGTGGGGGGAGCTGCATGGTATGTGTTGTGTATGATTTGTAGGTGCGTATAATATGTGACTTGTGTATGCGTTTGCGTATAGCCGTGTTAGTGTGTGCGTGTGTGTGTGTGTGTGCGTGTGTTTGGAGTATAATGATACAGTATGTAGAAACTGTGCATGTGTGGTGGTTGTATAGTGATAGTGGTTTGTTTGTCTGTGTGTATACGTGTGCCTGTATGCGTACATGTGTCTGTTTGTGTTTGCGTTTTGATGTTTCTGCGAACGAACTTTTTGAGCAGCAGGCACTACTGTGGTAATTAACGTGTATGAGCACGTGCTCATAGAGTTCACAGCAGTAGTCCAGTCAAAACATGTAATGACCCAAAACAAATTGCAACAGAAACCATTCCACTTGCATTCAACCTGGAAGAGCTATCAAAATAACATATTAAAAGTTCCCTATGATTCGAGTGGTGGATCAATGCCTAATTTGCATAAATTCAAAATTGCCGCCACGTAACCTATTTAAGCTTATATCTTGAGAAATAAAACCCATAGAAAGTTAGTTCTTGTTTCTAAACCTATGTTTTTTAAGGTCAAGGAACACAATTATGACACCAGTAGTAACTTTAAAGTATTCCTTTGTACATAATTGCATGAATTTGCATATAAATGTATCCAAAATGGCCAAATAATGGCCTGTTAATATTTCTGTACATAAAACCTGTAGAAATTCAAGTCTGTTGTCTATACCCATGTTTTTTCAGGTCAAGGAACGCAATTATGATGGTAGTTGTGACTTTAAAATATATATAATTTACATATATATGCATATAATTGTTTGAAAAATGGCCGCCATATGGCTTGTGCATGCCATAATAACAATCATTTCATCCGCAAGTGGGTCCCTTTGTGACTCTTATTGCTGAATAATTGCTGCGGTACTTACATTCAAGAGTAAGTCACCGAAAATCTGCATAAATACACATATACATACCCTTATTCAAATCACAAAGGGGATATACATAAAATACAACCTGCTCAATGTTGACTGTGATGTCTGTCTCTATTATTTCAAGGGCAGAAAACATTTACAGTTTACAACCTTAATGGTTATCTTTACACCTAGTTGCATGAATCTGCATGAATTTGCAAATAGGCCTACTTTGCCACCCATGATTTCCTCAAATAAAGCCTCTGAACATTAATCAATGTAAACAGCATTGAACAGAAACGATTTTCATTTAACTTTAACTTGAAATTAGCTTCCAAGTGTGCTCAATAGGTACAAAAGAAAGTGACGTCTTTGAATTGTTTTATGCATATGATTTTGCAAGTATGTTACAATACTTTTTTTTTTGCAAGAGGGAGGGTACATCATATTCATATGTCTGCTCACGCACCAGACAAAGAGGATGTACCTGTACGTGCCACAAATAGCGAAGAAGGTGATAACCCTGATATGATTAGTTTTTTGAACTCACAAGCTCACGAACTGATACTTGATGTTGATGTAAACGACACCAGTCCTCAAATGCCACCCACAGAATACCACATCGAAGACACAACACAACACAAGGAGCATAAACAAAAACTTTGATCAATTCAATACGTTCGTGAATCAAGTTAAATTTGATAGTCAAGTTATCGGAATCAGTGAAACCTGGTTAAAGGAAATATCACCTTCTTCGCTATTTACCATTGATGGCTTCACACTTTCGACTAACAACAGGGCAGGTAAAAAAAGGCGGCGGAGTTAGGCTTTACGTCAATCAAAATTTGAATTATCAACTCTTAGACGAATTTAGTTTAATGTCTGAAGTTATTGAGAGTATTTTTTTATTGAAATTAGGGCTCCAAATAGAAAAAAATATTGTTGTAGGTGAAATATACAGACATCCAAATACCAACCCCACTAAATTTACTGAATCATTATCCGTACTTCTAGCTGATACATATTTTGTGAACAAGAGCTGTTTTATCATGGGTGACTTTAATTTCAGCCTTTTAGATTGTCATACCAACTCCACATGCCAAGATTTCCTCAACGTGATGCTATCCGAGTCTTTTTCACCTCTTATAAAGAAGCCCACTCTAATTTCTGATGTTACAGCAACTCTACCTGACAATATTTTTTTGAATAGTCCCCTTTCTAATATCACGTTTGGTATAATAGTGTCTGATGTATCCAATCATTTTTCGATTTTCGCTGTTATGCCCATTTTTAACATAAGTAATGCCTCTTTTCATACGCCCAGTTCTGGTTTCGAGAAATGTCAGAAACTAATCTTAGTAGACTTAGGGAGAGACTAAGATCCGTTGATGGGTCAATTGTTAATAACCAAAGCGATGCAATCTTAGCTTTTGAACACTTTTCACAAATGCATGTACTGTCATCTGCATATGACTCCAGTATACCCGTTTAGCCATTTACTCGTTCAACCCGAAAAAAAAAAAAAATGTTCCCAAAAAACCCTGGATTACAAAATCTCTCCTTAGGTCTATTAACCGTAAAATACCCTTTTTTAAAATAAATACAGAAGTGATCCTAACAGTCGAACTCGGTCTCGGTATGTGCATTATCGCAACGTTTTTACATCATGCATATGTTTAGCCAAACGAATGCATTTTTCAAAGCAATTTATCAAGTATAAAAATGACATCAAGAGTACTTGGAAGGTGATAAATGAAGCGCTGAACACTAAAAAGAGCATTGACCCCCCCCCCCGGCATATTATTTATAATGATAAGTATATTGAAGATCAAGCTGAGGACCTAATCTTGTCAGCAGTATTGCACACTCAAACACTGATTTTTATTACTGTTTAAAAGACCAGAATCAGCAGTCTCTTTTTTCGAACCAGTCATTGAAGAAGAAATCAAAGATATCGTGCAAAATTTGAACAATAAGAAAAGCTCTGGATGTGACGGAATCACCAATTTCCTCTTTAAAAACATCATTAATGAAGTAGTTAACACCATTAACACACATTTTTAATTTTTCGTTATCTACTGGCATAGTTCCACAAAAAATGAAAATAGCTTAAGTTGTACCAATTTATAAAGAAGGAGAAAAAGAATCTGTGATAAATTATTGCCCTATTTCTTTGTTAACTTCATTTTCAAAACTTCTTGAAAGGTTGGTATATACGCGCACAGACAAATTTCTCGAAAAGTGTGAAGTTGTTTGTAACTCCCAGTTTGGTTTTAGGAAAGAGCACAGTACGACCCATGCCTTACTCACTTTTATCCATAAAGTTGCTAATGCTATAGATGATATCTCCCACACTATTGGAGTTTTTCCTGATTTTTCAAAGGCCTTCGACATAATTGACCATGATATTTTGATTTACAAGCTACGACATTATGGTATACGTGGGAAGGCTTTGGACTGGTTTCGAGATTATTTATCAAACAGAAAACAATTTGTGAGTATGGTCGTGATTCTCAGTTAAAGTTAATTTCATGTGGTGTTCCAAAGGCCACTTACTAGGCCCACTATTGTTCATTTTGTACATTAACGATCTTCCTAGTTCCTCGCCAGTTCTTTCTTTTATATGTTTTGCTGACGACTCCAATCTGTTTTTTACACACAGAGATCCTTATACTCTCGTTAACACAATGAATAAAGAACTTAAATCTGTGCAATCTTGGATATACGCCAACAAATTGTCACTTTATATCAATAAAACTCATTGTAGGCTTTTTAGCAACTGTCTTAAAACCCTTCCTTGTAACAGTAAGTTTAATGAAACTGAATTAAATCAAGTTAGTAGTATAAAATTTCTAGAGCTTTTTATTGACAGTGATTTGTCTTGGAAATACCACGTCAGTAAATTTAAGTAAAATTCTTTCCAAAATTACGGGTGTTCTTGATGAACTGAAGAATGTTTTTCCAAGTCAAATCCTGCTTATTCTTTATTCTACTTTGATTACTCCGTACCTTAATTATGGTATTCTTGTTTGGGGGGAATGCACCTAGAAATCTTCTCGACATACTGTTCCGTGTTCAAAAAAGCGCCATCAGAAATATCAACCATGTTGGATATTTGTCCCACACGAATGATTTATTTTTCAAAAATAAGATACTCAAAATATCAGATTTATTTAGTTACAATGTCGGCATATTTATGCATAAATTTTCTGCCAAGGAGTTACCAGATGTTTTCACTCGCATGTTCAGCAAAAACTATTTGATTCTCAAGTCAAAACCGTCAGGCAGAAACCAGAAATATCTTAATCAGCGGCGCATCAGAGTGTACGATAGTGAGTCTAACGATATATACCAGGGCATGTTTCAGAAAGAAGTGAGTTTGATTATATATAAGACGCTACTCACAAAACATGAGTAAGTTATACGCTCAATCTTAAGCCCTCTTGAATGAGATTTAACTGAAGTGTAATTTCATAGAAATATCTTTCTTTTCACAATCGCAAAAGTTATGTCATACCATATTGAGTACTTTCGCCACTAAGGGTAGCTTATTCAGACTGCGTCGTAGATTGCAGTGTGACGCTGGAAGTGAGAGAATGGTATCATACATGCAAGACAATATATTGGCCCAAGTCTCCTTTCATTGTGTTAGGTTTTTTTCCTGATGTGTTATGTGTATTGACTCCCTTATCCGTCTTGATGGGCGATGATCTTATCTAATAATAAATATAATAATAACCAGTATTCATATAGCGCTTTTTCTAAACAGACACAAAGCGCTTCAACAATTGTAACAAAATACAAAAAATCAACAGTATTTACAAATCAAAACAGAGAAAGTACAAAGCAAAACAAATAAACATTGACTTTACACTTGTCAGATCACTAGCAGTGGAGGCCTTACTTCTGGAACAAATAAGTTTTCAACAGTTTTTTTTTTTAATTGATCGGTTTTAACCGCTGATTGGACATATGTAGGGAGACTGTTCCAGGATTGAGGTGCTGCAATATTGAAAGCGCGACGTCCGGCTGTTGTTCGGGTTCTTGGGGTAGTTAGCACAATACGCGTGGTGGACCTGAGGTTATAAGTTGAGTGGCGGATGTGGAGGAGCTCAGAAAGATACACAGGTACTTCATTATGGAGGGCTTTGTATGCAAGTGTAGCAGTCTTGAATTCAGTTCTCTTAGAGATAGAAAGCCAATGCAGATCATTCATGAGGGGTGTTACACGGGTGAACTTGAACTTATTGTACACTAATTTAGCAGCATGATTTTGGAGAAGCTGTAAACGTTGGATATTTTGTGATGTAGTGGAATATAATAAACTATTACAGTAATCAAGTCTGGAGAGTACAAGTGCTCTCACTGCGTCATGTGCAGAAGACTCATCGAGGTATTTTCTAATGCGACCCAGGTTCCTGAAATGATATCTGATATTGCACGACACATTGGTGACCTGGTCATCGGTAGTCAGTTGGCTGTTAAAGACAACACCCAATATGCGAACTGATGGCGAGGGCTTTAGCACTATATCATCAAGTGAAATGCTCACATTTTCAGATGTTTTTGGTGTGATCTAGAAGATATGACACAGAACTACGTCTTCTCTTGGTTCAATTTCAACTTATTCGTCAGCATCCACTCCCTAACCTCAGACATAACAGTTGACATCTTCCTTGATGTCTGGTTTACATCGTCTCTTTGAGATGGGTCACAAGTCAGGTAGATTTGTATGTCATCTGCATACATGTGATAACGAACGTTGTGCCTATTTAAAATATCAGCTACAGGTTTGAGATACAAGGTAAAGAGGAGAGGACCCATCACCGAGCCCTGTAGGACTCCAAATTCAAGTGGAACATCTACTGATGACTCGCCATCAATTCGCACGTGGGACCTTCTATGAGCGAGATACGTCTTGAGCCATTTCAAAGCAAGGTCTGTTACACCATAAACTTCTTCCATTCTGGACAACAACAATGAATGATCCAGCGTGTCGAGGCTGACGACTGGTCAAGGGATAGAACAAATACTGCCTTCCGGTTGTCAAGTGCCTGTAAGAAGTCATTTTGGAGATATAAGAGCGCTGTCTCCGTGCTATGATTCAACTTATGTGCTGACTGCAAGGGAAGGTTGAGCTTGTGTTCATCAATGTAACCTGTCAATTGCTTGGACACTGCTTTCTCGATTAGCTTCGCCAGTAACCGAATATTGGAGACAGGCCTGTAGTTCTTTAGCTCATTTTTGTCCAAGTTTGGTTTCTTAAGAATTGGAGTGATAGATGCTGATCCAAGACATGAGGGAAATAGTCCTGATGTCAGCGCCTCATTGATGATTTCTGTCAGTCTTGGTAGTAGAATCTCGAGAGCCAAGGAGCCAAGTTGGTATAGGGTCAAGATGGCAAGACTTGTTTGAGGAGTTGGTGGCGAACTTCTTGACTTCATCCGACGTTACAGGATGAAACTGTGGTAGACTCACATCTGGTGAACGTAGACCTGACATATCAGATTGATCAGACGATATATTCAGGTCATCAATGTAATTCCGAATGTGTTTGACTTTGTTTGAGAAGTACATTGCAAATGATCTAGCCAGCTGTTCAGAAGAGTCAACATCAGGAAGAAAGCGTTGGTCCTTATTCAAAAGGCCTTGAAGTGTTCTAAATACCTCCTTAGGGTAACTGCTTGCAAACACACTTCTGTAGCATGATACCTTTGCATCCAGGAGTGTTTTTGCCATATGTGATTTAGCTTCCAATTATGGTGTCTTATGACAATCTGGATTAGACTTTGGTGATTTGTGGAGTTTCCTTTCTTGTCTCCTCTGTTCTCTTTTAGCCTGCTGCACTTCAACATTGTACCACTTTGGCTTGTGACGGACAGTAACTTTACTCTCACAAACAGGAGCACGAGCGTCCAGAACAGAGACAAGGATCTTATGGAATGACTGGATGGTGTCATTGAGGTCTTTGATGTCACTTGACCCCTCTAATCCTGAGCTTAAGTCTTGCGCAAAAGACATCTGATCTATACGAGCAAATTTGCGATACTCTTTTGTCTTTTGTTGCACAGGCGGTTTGTCGCAATTTATTTTGCAACTGATTGCCGCATGGTCGGACATGAGATCTCGATCAACAGAAAGAGACTTTACTAGGTTGTCATCATTTCTAGCAATCACTAAATCAAGAATGTGTCCTCGTCTGTGTGTTGCTTTGGTAACATACTGTCTTAGTGCAGTTGATTGCAGAGAGCGTTTGATGCGAAGAACATCAGATCTTGATGGGCAGTCAAAGTGAACATTCAAGTCGCCAAGCAGCAAACGATTTTCCCGGGAGATGGACAAATATGTCATTGACATCGTCAAGATCAGCCAGAAATTCAGAAGTTTTTAGACCATTTCGGCGGGAAGGGGGGGGGGGGTCTATAGACATTAGACATAGACTATAGACATAGCATTGGATAGCATAGATCACGTCCTAACTAATAACATAGTCAGCCAGGATTAGTGATTTGTTTTTCAGCGACCAAACATTCCAGTGGCATACTGTCAGCAATATTGTGTCATGACAGTGTTCATCAATAATCACTCGCGATGGCTCAACTCCAGTGGAACATGCAGATTTCTTTCGTCGAGTTCTTTGTCCCGCACGCCGCCCACGACATTTAAAAATTCCATGTTTCTTCAACACAGACACCACACTGGGTAGCAGTGCAAGTTTAGAGCCATTATCTCTCAAAGCGATGAGGCTTGACCTTGAGTACTGTAGCCCACAGCCATGATCATCAGCCATTGTGAGGGGGCAATGAAGTACAGCATACCTCCTGCAGCAAACAAAAGTTCCTTGGTACAGCTCTTTTTTGAGATGGTCAATCAAGTTGTATACTCCTATTGTTGCTTGTGACTGCTGTCCCATGGAAGCTGCTGAGCTACTACCATGTAGCACTTGCAAGCCAAGCAGGCAAGTGAAGAAATGCACCAAAAACATTGCGAAGATACAACATTATCCACTCTTGAAAATATCTGAAACTTCAAACTCCTCGACGACTCGTTGAAGGGCTTCCGTAGTTCCCTGATGTAGGGAAGAAGTACATGACCCCTCTTTCTTTGATGGTCTCTGTCTTTAGGGGTTTTTGATTTAGCTGGCATTTTTGATAAACTTTCTTGAAACTTCAAGGAGGCATCTACACTTGTCTTCTTCAGAGTCGTGGTGACATGTTTTAGCTAAGTTTTGACATCTCCTTCCTCTGATGCTCTAAACCTGTGCGTAAAGTGCGCAAGTCAGATGTTTAGTCATTGCACTGCTCAAACTAAAGTGGTATTCAGTTTACCAGCGTATTAACTCTTCAGTTCACCGACTAACCAACTAAGATATAAAGCTACTCTACACTAATCATTTAACAATGATCCTATCAAATGCTAGACCAACAACATTACAATCAAATGTGTTTAATACATTGGGTTGTACAGTTTACCTGAATTCTTCGTTTCTTCTTGCGTTCTATTTTGTTTTTACAATTTACACTTTTTTTCCTGGTTGAGGATCTTTCACAATGTAACTTTAATTGCTAAACTGTTTTCATACCCAAATATGCATTTTACGAATAACTCTTTACAATGCAGAAAAGACATACATGGCAGACGTTAATTACATCGTCTAGAAATACTATTTCTACTACCCAGGGCCGGCGCAGCCGTGGGGGTCGGGCCCCCACACTTTTTGTGCTCCATACAAAGGAATACATAAGTGTCATCACTTTAGGCCCCCACACTTTTTTCAACCCGGAAGTACGTAAGTGGCACTAAAATAGAAATAGATGTATAGAGATATTGAAGTATGACAGCGGTAAGGTAAGGTTAAATGTTTTCTCTGAAGACTTTTTTTTATAACACCCGGAAATGGGAAGGGAGAGAATGAGCTGAGGACCTTTTTTTTTTTTTTTTCTTATTTTGCTTGTTAGCTCATGAAACCCGGAAGTGGGCCCCCACACTTTTGAAAACACTGCGCCGGCCCTGCTACCTACTGCTTAATAGCCGAGTGCCTCAACTTTCTGAGGTATTCTAACTAACAGGAATTTTGCAATAAATTTTATGTCTCCTACAAGCCGATCGAGCGAAAATCACCTCTTGAACAAAACCAAAGCTGCGCATTTTGTTCAAAATGCAATTAACATTAGTTTCTACGCCTTGTCAATTCATGCAGTTTCCAAATGCATGGTGCTTCTTAATTGGACTTAGGCGGTTCTAATAAAACTATGTTATAGTTTTTAGTACAATAAAATAATCAGAAAGTAAATTAAAAGCCACATAACATAAAGCATTTTCACGTTGTGTCATACTGATTATAACAGTATTTTTTGTTACATCAGTGTCGTTTGTTAACAAAATTGACGAGTTCGATTTCAAAAGGTACTACATCCATAATATCAAGTTTTGAGAAAAGCTCTATTTTTCATTATCATATTTATCATTATGTATCATTTATTATCATGCTCAGAATGGAATGATACTTTCCCCATTCATACTGCTATATAATTCAAGACGAAAACCACTCTTTAAAAACGAAAAAAAAAAAGGTCCGTACATTTTTCTTTATGCCTCCGCCACGAAATGGTGCCGGAGGCATTATGTTTTTCGGTTGTCCGTCCGTCCGTCCGTACGTCCGTCCGTCCGTATGTACGTCCGTCTGCATTCGTTTACGCGATAACTTGAGTAATATTGACTGGAATTTCACCAAACTTGGTCTAAGTACATGTATACAGTGTGATAGGGCAAAAACTGGATTAGATTTTGGGTGAAATCGGCCAAAGGTCAAAGGTCAAAGGTCAGGGTCAAATCATTAAATTGTATCTGTTTACGCGATAACTCAAGACTGGATTCAGCAAATTTCACCAAACTTTGTCTGAGGATGGTGTATGATAGGACAATTACTTGATAAGTTTTTGAGTGAAATTGGACAGAGATTAAAGGTCAAAGATCAAGGTCAAATCCTAAAATTGATCTGTTTACGTGATAACTCAAAATTGGATGAAGCAGTTTTCACCAAACTTGGTCCAAGGAAGATGTATAATAGGGCAATTAATTGAGTAGATTTTAGCGACAATGGCAAGAGGTCAAAGGTCAAAAGGTCAAGGTCAAATGCAAAAAATGTTGCTATTTCCCCCATATCCATGAATGCCGGAAGGTATTTTCTTAAAACTTAGTGTAGAAAAATGTACTACTGCATAAACATTCTTCAGACGAGAGTTTCATGTCATAAGGTCAAAGGTCAAAAGGTCAAAGGTTAGGTGAATATGTCACAATTTCACTTTTCGCGCAAATGGTTCAATGTATCTTCATGGAACTTGGTATATACGCATGTACTGACTGGCAGGGATTTTCTAGGGAATGTAGGGGTCATGGGTCAATAGTCAGGGGGTCAAAGGTAAAGGTCAATTCCTCAAAATTTTACTATTTCCCTCACATACTATTATATGCAATGCTTGCGTTATTGTTTTTAAAACTAAAACTTGATAATAACATGTATTCCCTAATGGAGATTCTCTGGGAAATTTCCAGCCAGAAGGTCAAAGGTCAAAGGTCAAAGGTTAACGGTCAAAGGTCAGGTTTAAATGCAAAAATATATATATTTTTTATACTGTAATTACACTCTTTCTTCATACTTTGAAAATTACTCAATGCATAAACTTATAAAAGAGTCATTCAGAAGTCAAGTACAAATCCTCAATTTCCCAAATACATGTACCTGAACTCTTTCATAGACAATTATAGCAAACCTAGTTCAAGGAAAGTGAACATTCAAGATATTTCTGACAAACCGGTAATTTCAATATTTTGCCAGTTATGTGGAACTGTCATCACACATTTTGAAGACATTGTCCTATACACCTATTGGGAGAATCATGCAATATGGCGGAGGCATCAGTCGCCATAGCGACATTTCTAGTTAATATATTAATCATTTTCAAATTTTTGTGGATGTAGTACTTTTGAAACAGAAAGTGGATGTGGCCCTTTTTGAAACCGAAATTTCACATTCCAGAGATTGATTTATGTTGATGTTATAGATATTTCGATGATAAATATCATTTTCCAGCCATGGAGTTGCTGGGGATGGGATACGAGGTCAAAGGGGCCTGGATAACTGACAATGCCTTGCCCCATTTAACAGCCAGAATAACAAACCAAAGTGCACACCTATAACCCCTATCCCAAACCTTCCCCCTTGCTGACCAATATCTTGAAAGAATGATTGTAATTGATCATACGGATTCAAACAAATTTCGCCCACTTTACTGACTTGGATCCATCGAGCAAGGGGGGAGGGGAGGGGGTCCACCATGCATTAAATGTAATGATAGAGGAGGGGATCACAAAGAGACAGAGCACTTATACAGGATTATCTAATCAGGACGCGAGGACAGTTTGAACATACGGTGAACGCTATGTTTCCAAACTCTTTCTTTTTCCCACATGATTCATTTCTCCTCTTCCTTCTGCACCATCCATTTTTGTTTCTGTTTTCTCATTTGCTCTTGCCCACTCATTTTCAACCCAGATCCTTTTGTTGGGATGGTTTGTTATGTAACTGAATTTTCCTTCATTTTCTTCTATTGCTTGATAAAAATATGATAAGTTTTTCCAAGATATTTGCATGGTGATTTTAAAGGGCGGGTCTTTTAGGGTGAACATTGGGGCTACAAAGACTCCATCTACATGTCCACTAACACGATTTCGGCATTTTTAGATTTTAAAAAAGGAACCAGTAGTCAGAAATCGCTCTAAAACCACCCAAATGTGGGAACGCCCCCTAAAATTGTCCGCTGATTGGCTAGTGCGATTTGGCGTACCAAAAAGGAATCCCCCGCGAAGGCAAGAAGTTCTCACCATTGCCCTAGCGTGTTAATGATAGATAGAGTTTCAACTTTTGAATAACACAATACCCATTTTTTTGCAAGTAGCACATCCCAAGAAAGTATTTAAATATGTTGTTTATGTATTCAAGTAGCGACTTAATGGCGACTCGGACATTTTTCGAGCATTTTACCTATAATGATTAGTCATTTTGGATCATGTTTACATTTTGGAAAAAACTAAACATTTCCTTCAGGAAACAAGACAAGTGGGCGTGTGTGACAGCCTCTTAACTGCTGAATGTACATTGCAACTGGTGAGTGCGTGTGCAGATCGTAACAACATATTGTTACGGGAGACTGGTTAACAGTCTAAATTTATATCGCGATCCAAGGTGAGAGATGTTAGTATACAAATGTGCGTTAGTGGAGATGTAGCGCACTCGAGGGTATTTACAATTGTAAAACATGCACGAGGCGAACGCCACGAAATAATCCTGTGGATCATTTGTTTTATAAAATGGGTCGAAAACTAACAGCATTTTTCACGTACCTTTGTGGGTCAATACCAGTCAGCTACATGTAGCACTCGCAAGATGTCAGAAGATGTTCGTCCCAAACATTTACGCACGTCGCACTCGGAAATCCCGCACATGTAAGTACTGTACGTATAAGAGTATACGTACGCCACACAAGTTATGCACACAAGAAAGGCCGGCCGGCAGCCCGAACTAGAAGTTGTTTACAGGATTGACAGCGCGTATAGTAGCGCGCGACGCACTTGTAACAACGGATTGAGTGCGCACTGCTAGTGTAAACATTGTGACGTCAGGCCGTACATGTTAGTGAGATATTAGTGAGAAAAAAACGCACACGTGACTCATTTAAGCGCTTCCAATTGGCTACATTCTTGAACCCATTTTATAAAATTTTATATCGATCGTGAGTATCTTGTTTGCTAGCGCTACCGCTCGCCTCAGCTCTAGCTCTGTCGCTGACCTGGTAGCTTGGTTCTAAGATACGTGTGAATAAATGATGGATTCAGACGACGAAATCGAGTCGCTCATTTCAAGCCCCGCTACCGTTTCGAGTGAGTCAGAGCATGAGTCAGAGTCGGATGTCGAGCGAGTTGGTGAGGACGAAGATCAAGCAGGAGAAGCAGCCGTTGGCGTTGGTCGGCCTCAACAGCGATTGGGTTTACTCCCGTATCACTACAATCAGTATGGGCCAGACGCTGCACCTCCCGCCCCCGGAGCAGTCGGCGGTGAGGAAGTTCAGGGACGAGGTGATGACAACGACCCCGCAAGATAGGGGAATAACAATTGGTAATTATCTAATTGAGAGTCTATATTCAATAAAACCTTAGTAACTCACTTATTTTAGAAGTATATCTATACGCCAAATAGTATAAGTCATAAATATTGGAAGTACAAAACTGCTGCTTCTAAGTTGTAATAATATTCTAGACTCTCTACAAGTCTTTACCAATAGGCTACCACAGTTAGTTACTACTTATTGGCTTACTGCTATTTGGAATGTGTGGACAAGAGAGTAAAGTCACTAAAGACTCAAGTACCGAAGAGGCTGGTGTAGATGTAAATCTCTGTGGCAATAGTTGACATGTTGAACTTGAAGGACTGGTCTCAATTTATCATTGTATGACAGCTCAGTACTACATGAGCAGTACAATGACCGACATGCAGATGCTCAAATAAACTGTATAACAGCACACCCAGGATTTTCCACCGTTTGCCTTGATGAATGGGTGTTGGAAGCTGCTTCAATCGCCAATATGCTCAACAGTATGGAGAAGGTGCCAGAACAGATGCTACAGATAATGAGTGAGTTTGCTTGTCAAATTTTTCAAGTTTTCCTCTGAAATAATGCAAATTTGCCATTCTATATTCCCTTGACAACATGCTGTTTATACTGCCAATTTGCAATTGCACCCATCAAAAGAATGCAATATCTCATTCACAATGTGTGATTTCAGTCCTGCACTGCAGTAAATTATTCAAGTATATTGGACCCGTCTTGGTAAATTATGCAAAAAGTATATGTAGGATATATTTCATGCTGCCATAATACAGTTGTACCCAAAATAATGACTACCATACTCCATGGGTCCCATTCACATTGTCTAATTTAAATCCTATTCTCAAGATAAATGTCTAGATGAACACATGATGTCATATAAAGGGATTATCAAAGTTTACTCCTTTTGCATTCAATTTCGTTTCACTTTTGTTTCAGTATCAGGTGATCAAGACATGTTGCATACCGGCAACTGGTGAGATGATGCTGGAAATTTGTGGGCCAAAATGTGAGAGTCCTACTGCCATCGTCTGCTGTGAGGAAAATCTGATAAACTTATCCATCAGAAAGAGTGACATGTTTTCATTTTGCATAGGCTGTAATGAGGCTGTATATGCAGCACTTATATTTGGTGTAGAATGTGACAACTTGTCACATTGCGATCTGCTTAACGGGAACGTGGTTGTAGAAATGCATCAGATAAGTTTGTACATTGCGAAATGTGACATGTATACTTTGTCAGACACCTTGTCCATTATGTTGGTCATACTGATGATATGCAGCTTCCAACACCCACTCATCAAGGCACACAGCTGGGAAACATGCTGTTGGACTTCAACCTCTCTGTACAAATGATCATGTATTATTTTGTTGTAATTTATTGATGCATGTTCAGTGGAACCTCAATATTATAAGCACTGATATGACAAACTGTAATCATAACAAGATCTTGATATATAGGGGTGATATCTCTGGTCCCATGGACCTCATTATAAGAAGGTTCGACTGCATGTCAAATGCACTCTTGTCTCAATTCTTATTCTTGCTATGCTCTCCCTCTCTCTTTTGTAATGTAGGCCTACTTCATGTTTTAGCAATTGGAAAATGACGCTTTCACAACCATATACAACTGAAGGTAATTTTGATTGTGAAGAATTGACACGTTGAACAGCTATGTTGTCAATCATGGTCAGAAGAAATAAATAATGATCTGATACAATCAAGATGCTGTGGCCTTTCCGGCAATAGCTTCACAGCCTCTATTTAGAGAACAGGACCAAGTCTAGTTACGAACTCATTGAACTGGAATGTAACTGGCTCATATAGTAGTGTTCTGTCATGAACCAGTATTCATTTGTCAAACATTCCTTCCAGCTGATTACACTAATTATATTTTGTAAGCAAATGGAAATTGATGTGTGCATAGATAGGAGACCGAAGAAAATTAGTCACAGGGAATGAGGAAAAGATGTGGGAGTGTACTTACAGGAATGAGATTGTAAAACCCTACCAGTGTGTGTTATCTCCATATCCTAATGTTGGAACAAAATAGGATTTATTCCACTGGAACAATGACAGCTGGTCAGTTAAGCATGCATTAGTGGCATCCACATTTGAAATCAAATCAGCCCAGAAGAGTTATCTTTTCTACATACATATACATACTGTTTATTTCATATCAATACTATGAGACATTCTCATGTAACATTAAATCAAAAGCTTTGTGATTTTTTCCTCATTATACATAAATCTATCAGTGAAATTACAGAACTCAAATTCAGGATAGCATAATACATGTATTGCAAGTGTAAATATACAAAACAATACAGGTGAGTGATGTTATTCAATCTTTCACACAATATTTAAAAAGGGGTAAAAATGTGTGAATGTATATGTGAACATATGTGCATGTGGGTGTTTGCTTGTGTGCACGTTTTCAGAAGTACCTTTGCATACAGATGTGATATGAATAATTATTATGAATGTCTGAGTCCCGGTCATAGCAAGATCAATTCATACCAGATTTTCTTAAACTGAGTGACCTAGCAACTGTTCTTTCATAAAGAGACCTGACACCATATGAAAAACAATGCTTATTTAACTTTTAATGCTTGATTTCAATGATTATGTATGGAGAACCATTATAGAAATCAACAGAATAATTCCCCAACTAGACTTAGCATTGCATTATGAATTTGGATCCCCCCTGTGGAGGCATTCCAGGTCTCAGAACTTGAGTAACAGAGCCTCAGTCTGTTTCAACACAGATGAAGATTATATGAAATGCTAATGCTCAGACACACATCTTGTGCTCCTTTTTCATAAATCTGTGAAGCATATACCAAGAGTAAATTATTGCATTCCTTCCCAAAACTACATTTTCCCCCTCAATCTCTTTTGAGTGTGTTGTGTTCTATAATGCATGCTCATGTAATTCTAAATGACCTTGTCAAAGATATTGATATTTGATCGGAAGAGTGAGCCCTAATCTTAACAGCAAACATTCAATGATAAAATCATAGTGAGGGACAGCATTCATGTAGAAATCTTCTAAACTTACCATTACAACACTGAATATCTCTAGAGAATTGTGTTAGCATGCAAGCTCATCCGTCCATAAAAATGGCCATGTATGCTTCAAACATCAACAAAAAATACAGTTTTCTTTTTGCATCCACATGAGTGCTGTATTGTAAATGAATTATGATTTTGCTATTAAAAGGACAATATTCAATTGGCAAATAAATGATCTTTGAAACACTATATCAAGTTGGCACCATATTGTTTGTGATGAAATGAAACATACACGTTAGACAGATAGAATACAACAGTAACCAAGGTGATCTTATCTTGTCCTTAAATGATCACTCATGAGTAGAAGGTATAAGAATGCAGGGTATGTTTAACAACATTTTGAGTGTTTGTATCCACCATCTGACAGAAGAACAGATGAAAATAGTCTTCTGAAACATAATTCTGCAACAATTAAACGCAATTTGGACAGTATCATGTTGTACATGTATTGAATATGAACTTCAATCTCAATTGCAAGGATTCCTGAACCCATCAAATCGTTTGTCAGACTGTGCAAATTGTCTCCTGTGATGTTCAATAACTTCCTCCCTTGGATGATACTCAAAGGCACTCACAAGGGGAGGCGTTGAAGGCTGGCAGGGTGCAGGAGTTTTACATTGTACTCCACAACAGCAGAAAGGACATCATCAACCTGTGCTGTAGAAAATTCAACAGAAAGAAACAAAGGGACACACAAAATAGATGTAATTAAGTTGCTTGCACTGGTTTTTAGCAACAAAGTTCTTGAGGTGTCATGAACAGACACCACCACTTTGATAATGACATCAAAATTTTTTGCAAATTCCTATAAAAATTGGGGGTTTGCCCTCCTCAATGCAAAGACTTGACTTGAGAATAAAGTAGCCATTGGTCATTGAAGGTGGAGTGTTGGTCTTCGGAATGACTGCCTCCCTTCTATTACTTCTGATTAGTGGAACAGGCATTAGCTTGCCCCCTCCCCCCCCCCCATCCCCCCCCCCAAAAAAAAAAGAGAAAATGTATATCTAGACCTTTTAAAATTGATCATTTTATGTGTACTCAGTGGTCAAGAAAGATATGCTTCTACAGAGACAAACAAATAATAAAATGTATAGTTGACAAATTGTGCCATTCTAATATTTTCATCTTCATTGGTCTTGTAACGTGAATTCATTTTCTTCCAAATATTACATAAAATATCTACGAAGTTCTTTACGAACCTTTACGCTAGAAGAGCCAGGCTTGTATTTCGTCTTCACAATCTGGTAGAGCAGATCTCCTGTTGCACCTCGAGCTCGCTGCCTGTCAGAATTTATGTTGTACACTGTAGTGCAATGCTACAGATGAACCCTGTAAGTAGTAATGGCACAGAGAGGAATTGATTTTTTTTTTAATTGTCTAGGTAGGCCTGTAAGAATGTGGTTAACTAGATGCATGTAGGAACTCTTGGGAGAAACAAATACCTGTAATCACAAATAATAACTGCCATTAGTACTTCCCCACATAACCAGGGCAAGTGAAATTGTAATGATGACTAGTGAAAATAACTGACTGCAGAAAGTTTTTTGACTGATAGGAAAGTAACATTTTTTTTTTTTTTTTGCACATGTAAAATATGAAATCGCATTACATAAGTTAACTAATAATAGGTAACATTTTGGGGCAAGAAAAAATGGACATTGAAGATTTCACTTGCCTAATGGGCAAGTGAAGACAAACAATAATGGCCAGTCATGGATCAATTCAATCTAATAATTTGTTTTGGAACACACCATCCAACCATTCGGCTACAAGCTTTAGAGCTCAATGGGGAAACAAGGCTGTCATAGCAGAAGTCAGAGTCATAGAATTACTGTATATATATGATTGATACAGGCGTGTAAGCCTTCTAAAGTAGCAACGATGAAAATATACAGAGCCAGCCAGCCCGGCTGGCTGGCTGGTACGTGGTCGCAGTTGGTAACTGTTAGACCCCATATGCCCATACAAGTACTACGTGGTAGAATCGATAGCTAACACGCAGGTACCGATGTAACTGTGTTGTAGTGAATGTTTTACTAATTTTTTAGGTCCAGTCTAGTAATGTAACGTTATAGAGGTGTTCACTTCATAGTACATTTAATGAGCATACAACTTGACTACATTAAAATCCCTCCGTGATCATAATCTTACCGACATTGAGTGATGTTGCACTCAAAACGCTATAACGGTTAGACGGGGCCTAGCTTATCAACCTATCGAAACCGTGAAACTGTTAGTAATGTAGTGCTATAGCAATTTTATAAGATGGGTTCAAGAATGTAGCCAATTGGAAGCGCTGAAATGAGTCACGTGTGCGTGCATTAATTTCTCACTAAGATGCGCGGCCTGACGTCACAATGTTTACACTAGCAGTTGTTACAAGTGCGTCGCGCGCTACTATACGCGCTGTCAATCCTGTAAACAACTTCTAGTTCGGGCTGCCGGCCGGCCTTTCTTGTGTGCATAACATGTGTGGCGTATGTATACTCTTATACGTACAGTACTTATATGTGCGGGATTTCCGAGTGCGACGTGCGTAAATGTTTGGGACGAACATCGACGAGTGCTACATGTAGCTGACTGGTATTGACCCACAAAGGGACGTGAAAATGCTGTTAGTTTTCGACCCATTTTATAAAACAAATGATGCAAAGGATTATTTCGTGGCGTTCGCCTCGTGCATGTTTCACAATTATAAATACCCTCGAGTGCGCTACATCTCCACTAACGCACTCTATCCTGTGCATCATTTGTATAATATAGGCCAACCAGACGCCGTGCGAACCCTGTCGCGATTATACAGCGACTGGGCTGTGTATAGACTTTACGGTACATGTACGATAGCTACTGTAATATAAAGAGTCGTCTACAGTGGCAAAACATACCCACTTTCTCTCCAGCTTCAGAACTGCTGATCCGCTTTGTTTTTCAGCTCCATGACGATGAGTTTGGCTTCCATTTCCCAGCTTGATAACAGGGATAGCTATTAGCTGCAGGATCCTCTTTTTGGGCGCAAATCCTGGCCGAGTATAGAACTACAGCCCTTCTTGTACTACTTAGCTCCACTACAACTTCACAAGCGATCACTGCATACGAGGCTGTACAACCTTGTACGTAGTACATGTAGGCCCTACATCGTACTCGTAGTAGAAAGGACTATCCCACTGGGCCCGCGTCAGCAGATGATTCTCAACGAACCCAATTCGAGTGGCGTCATCTTTAGGGAAGTTGTGCAGACTTACACCCATCTTTTGTGTCTTTGCTGCGGTGACGACACACTTCCTCGGCATTTTCTTCAAATACTTTCTCCAACTTTCCTACAAATACAGTACAACGATCCCCTGCACTGTGAAGTACGGTTTAGGCGAGACAGTCGCACTATGAGTTCCGTTGGTACGTCACAGTGCAGTGTCACCTGACAAGGCACTTGACAGGTCCTTGCTTTTTCTGGGGGGCGTTCCCGACTTCCCGAAAAATGAGCGATTTAGGCGATTTCAACTGAGTTTTTTGAAGTTCACAGATCTCGTTGAAGAAATGTATATGCGATTTCTAATAGTATTGACACAGTATTTTCATATGATCTTGCATTATAACATTAAAAGACCCGCCCTTTAAAAGGAAGACAAAAGCCAGGAGCCAACTTCAGATTTGGGCAGTAGATAATGATAGAGGGGCCAGTCAATACTGCTCTCTGATTGGTCAATTTCCCTATGATGTCATTGGAATGGATTTACCGTAGTGATTTTAATGTAATTTTTGAATACTCTCTCGTTGGAAATTCATCTTTTAGTCAGTATTAGTGTAAAGAGGTTCTAAAAATGAGTGCATTAAAACCAGAAAGTAAAGTTGTTGAAAAATAGATGTAGTATCTTTTGCAACTAAGCTCTTCAATTATGTTGAATGCGTAGGCCCTAACTGGAGTATGTTGTGATGTATATATCTGCTGCACAGAACACAATTTGTTGATTGTTTTTTTTTTTTATATTACTTCGTCACATTTGATTTATATCTATGAAGAGTTTTGTTGCAAAATGAGCTGAGCGTCTTTTCAAAAACATTTCAAAGTAGGTCCAACATCACACTATTGTAGAGCAAAATTAAGCCTCTCCACTTATATGTCCCCCGTGACATAGCAAGGAATATTCTAGAAGTTAGAATATTCCTTTGCGATAAAACTAATATATATATATATATATGTATAGGTATATATATATATATATATATATATATAATGTATGAATAAAAGCTAATGGGCTTTGATATATATATATATATATATATATATATATATATATATATATATATATATATATTCGGTAAATTTCATTCTCCTGTCATTTCAGTTCAAAATCCGGTCATTCGATTTCAGTATTGGAGCATTCAGATTCACTATCGGTGCATTCAAATATAAAGGCCGTGTCAAACCTTTTTTCTGGCAAGCCTTGCGTGCGACTTGGGGAAAAACAATTTTTACTACCCGGTGATATCCGCAGATGACCCGCAAATGACAGTACCTAGCACGTATCTCACCCGTTGTTACCCGGAGTTGATCACGCAAGTCTGCAAGACAATATTTTTGCAAGCGGAAAAGGATTGGGCAAGTTAAGCACACGTCTTACTTTCAGGACCCGTGCTACATACGTTACACTTCCGTGTGACCTGCGTGTCAGGCGCATGGGTAGCAAGTGAGGGTTGACAACTCGATGAATGAATCCCTCTGAAGGAATGGCAGAAGTCCCACAGAATGCCATAATCTTGACCGCATACGAGGGCTGCGAAAAACTTGCGTAATAGCTGCGAAGTACCTGCGTGGGAGATGCCTGCGAGGTGGTGCCGCTAAGGGCCTTGTACTGGTGTTTTGCATGGACCCCTATGGGTAATCCTCGCCACTCACCCTGAAAAAGTTTTGGCCATGCTAAAAATTTGGCTGCCGGTAAAGCGGACTTGCGTGCGCATCTGAGGGCAACTACGGGCGAGATACATCCTAGGTACTGTCAGTTGCGGGCCAACTGCTGGAGGGTTTGGGTAGCAATTTTTTTTTTCCCCGCAAGTCAACCCGCAAGTCTTCCCCAGACACTGTGTGACAAGGCCTTGAGCATGCTCACAACTCATTCCGGGTGAGTCGCAGGGGGGGGGGGGGGGATCAAAATAGAACCCCCATAAATGAAATTGATCGCTCTCATTCTTAATTTGAATGTCCGAATATTTCATCGTGGGTGCGCTGCGTGAATTTGAATGCACATTAATGAATTTGAATGACAAATGTATGAAATTGATTTATTTTTGCTCGAAATATCAAAATTACTATCAGGCGAGCAGTACCACGACATCTATTGACTTATTATCGATTTGGTACATAATACACTAGAGTATTAGTGCCCGTTAACCTTTCCTTTTTATGCCTCCGCCACGAAGTGGCGCCGGAGGCATTATGTTTTCGGGTTATCCGTCCGTCCGTACGTCCGTCCGCATTCGTTTACGCGATAACTTGATTAATATTATCTGGAATTTTACCAAACTTCGTCCAAGTATAAAGTATGATGAGGCAATTACTTGATTAGATTTTGGGTGAAATCAACCAAAGGTCAAGGTCAAATCATGACATTGTATCTGTCTACGCGATAACTCAAGACTGGATCGTGCAAATTTCACCAAACTTTGTCCGAGGATAATGTATGGTAGGACAATTATTTGATTGATTTTTGAGTGAAATCGGACTGTGGTCAACGGTCAAATATCAAGGTCAAATCCTAAAATTTATCTGTCTATGTGATAAATCAAAACTGGATGGAGCAGCTTTCACCAAACTTGCTCCAAGGATGATGTATGATAGGGCAATTAGTTGAGTAAATTTAAGTGACATTGGCAAGAGGTCAAAGGTCAAATGCTAAAAAATGTTGCTATTTCCCCCATATCCATGCCGTGCCTAAAGATATTTTCTTGAAACTTGGTGTAGACATGTACTACTGCATACACATTTTCCAGAGAGAGTTTCATGTCATAAGGTCAAAGGTCAAAAGGTCAAAGGCTAGGGGAAAATGTTACAATTTCACTTTTCTCGCAATTAAATGATTCAATGTATCTTAATGGAACTTGGTACATACGCATGTACTGCCGGGCAGGGATTATCTAGGGAATATAGGGGTCATGGGTAAATAGTCATGGGGTCAAAGGTAAAGGTCATATAAGGTCTTCATATGGTAGTATACATATGCAATGCTTGCATTATCATTTCTAAGATTCAATATACAATATGCACATGTATTACCAAATGGAGATTCTCTTGGAAATTTTCTGCCAGAAGGTCAAAGGTCATATGATAAGGGTCAAACAAGGTTTTAATGCAAAAAAAAAAAATCTATTTAATTACACTCTTTCTTCATACCGTTGAAATTACTCAATGCATAAACTTATAAAAGGGACAGTCAGAAGTCAAGGAGAAATCCTCAATTCCCCAAATACATGTATACCTGAACTCTTTCATAGACAATTATAGCAAGCCCAGTTCAAGGAAAGTGAACATTTAAGATATTTCTGACAAACCTGTCATTTCAATATTTTGCCAGTTATGTTAAACTGTCATCACACATTTTGAAAACATTATCCTATACACCTACTGGGAGAATCATACATTATGGCGGAGGCATCAGTCGCTATAGCGACATTTCTAGTTTAATTTTTCTTTCACCCTTGCCTCTTTCAGGAGAAGGAAACCTAACACACGTCTTCTCTTCTATTGGAGACAACGTCGAATTACCCTGCTGCTCCGACCTTTCGGTTCTGAAGGTCACCTGGAAGCTTGGAATCGATGACTCTGTGTTGATTAGATATAGACCAGGAGCCGAGGGTCTGTTCAACCTGCCGCGTTTCGACTTAATGCGATCAGGTGATGACGTGGTGTCGTGCAACCTGATCATCACAAATGTATCTTTACATGACGAAGGAATTTATAGGTACACCGCTTCCGAGCCAGAGGCTTTGCCCATCACATGTATGGCAAATTTATCTGTTACAGGTAAGTTAACAGTTTTGCAGGATACCATTTTCCATGAACTTTTAGTAAAAAGCAATCTCGAAAACACATCAAAGGCCTCATGTATCAACGGCAGATGTTTACTACTCATTCCTGTAGAAAGGTACCAAAAGCAGTTCAAATGAGTAATCATATTCACACAAGGAAGTATTCGTTCTTTATGACTCCTTGGTCCACTTCCCGTGAGCTGTTTAACTGGGCATAATAAATACTGTCCTTTCCGTGTAGAGCAGCTGGGTAATTGATCTCTTGCACTGCCATCAAAGAAAGAAAACCATAAAATGAAAATGTAATGGGGCTGGAATCTTTTATTTATTTATTTATTTATTTGTTTTGTGTCAGTAGGGTAGCTCTGTCAGTGGCTAAACACTGTTATTCTCAGAGGCCCTACACATACTTATTATTAGTTATGAAGTAAAAGATATCATTATGAGTTTGGAAAGTAAAAGAAGCTCGGGACCTGATTGTATTGATAACGTTATTTTGAAAAATATAGCTGAGAATATTGTTGAACCTTTAACTGACATTCTTAATTTGTCATTAAGCAGTGGTGTTGTTCCGCTACGAATGAAAATTGCTAAAGTAATCCCAATTT
This sequence comes from Diadema setosum, assembly GCF_964275005.1. Classification (NCBI taxonomy): domain Eukaryota; kingdom Metazoa; phylum Echinodermata; class Echinoidea; order Diadematoida; family Diadematidae; genus Diadema; species Diadema setosum. The sequence goes on along the minus strand of NC_092690.1, from coordinate 17,624,498 downwards.
ATAAGAAAGGTAATAAGGAAGATATTAGTAATTATAGACCAATTTCATTGTTGTCATCTTTTTCAAAATTGTTAGAAAAAAGTTGTTTATTCTAAACTCCTTAAATTTCTTGATTTTTATGATATCATTTCTGATTCACAATTCGGTTTCCGCAAAGGGCGTAGCACTTCTCAAGCAATTCTCTCCTTTATTGAAAAAGTAGCCAAAGCAGTAGATAGGGCTCATCACACAGTGGGTGTCTTCCTGGACCTCTCCAAGGCCTTCGATACCATTGACCATAAAATATTACTTCATAAATTATGTCACTATGGTATACGTGGCAAGGCCTTGGAGTGGTTCAGGAGTTACCTCTCTGATCGTAAACAGTACGTTTTTCTATCTGGTCAAAACTCCTGCAACCAATCTGTCACCTGTGGTGTTCCTCAGGGTAGTTTACTGGGACCTCTTTTATTCATTTTGTATATAAATGATATAACAAATGTTTCTAATATTTTATCTTTTGTACTTTTTGCTGATGACTCTAATGTTTTTCTTTGTCATTCAGATCCTCATATTTTGGTGGATTTGTTAAATTCTGAATTAAAGAAATTGTTATGTTGGATAAGGTCAAATAAGTTGTCTATAAATCTTCTTAAAACTAAATGTATATTATTTAGTAATACTTTAAACAATCTTCCTAATAGTATAAAAATAGATGATATAGTTATAGATGAAGTTGCATCAATGAAGTTTTTAGGTTTGTTTATTGACAATAAACTTTCATGGAAGTCACATATTGATAGTATTTGTCACACAATATCTCGAAATATTGGTGTTATTAATAGAGTTAAATATTATTTTCCTATTCCCACCCTTTTAATGTTATATTCAGCTTTGATTTTACCTTATTTGAATTATGGCATCATAGCTTGGGGGAACACACATCCAACATATCTCGACAGACTGTCCCGTCTCCAGAAAAAAGCTCTTCGAATAATTTGTCATGTTTCTTGGAGAGCTTTATTTTCTGAAAACAAAATCTTAAAGATAACAGATATTTATTATTATTGTCTTGGCCAATTTATGTAAAAACTTTCTAATAATTTGTTGCCGTCTGTTTTCACAAGCATGTTCGCGAGAAACCGCTCGTTCCATAAATATCCAACTCGTCACTCAGATGAATTCCATCTGCCTTTAACTAGAACAATGTTTACACAATCTATATTTACATTTGCTGGACCTAAATATTGGAACAACCTTTCTAACAGTTTGAGGACATCTCCAAGTTTAAGTTCTTTTAAGAGTAATCTGAAGAAAAATATTTTGAAATAGTTATAAGAATTGTTGATTTTTTATTGGTTGCAAAGAAATGTAAAATCCAACCTTACATTCTATTGAAATTACAGCTAAGCGGCTCCATCCATCCACTTCCACTCGTATCCTTCTATTTTTTTTTGTCTTTTATCTTCACTGCACGCATTAAGCTGCTTTCTCCCCCCCCCTCTCTCTCATACACACACACACACACACACACACACATACTACTTTGTTTCTCTCCTCTCTTTTCCGGCATGACAGCGACTTAGTGTAGGGATTTATTCAGGGTTTTTGTTTCGGAGAAGTTAGGTTATAGGTCTTTTTGTCTTAGTTTCTTTGTTTCATCCATTTTCAATGCTTATCAGTCTATCGATCATATAATTTCTTGTATTACGTGTGGGGGGAATGCAGCCTACAAGCTCAGCTTTTTAGCATTCCTCCCCATTTCCAACATTTTCCTATACCTACAAGTTTTCTGTAAATTCATCCTTTACTTTGTATGATGAAATTTATGCACTGTATTAAATCTTTGTAATATATTTATATGTTTTTGTTGGAAATGAAAAATAAATGAATGAATGAATGAATGAATGAATACAATAACGTTCATCACGAAATATACACATTGTAGACACATCAAACAAATAATATACTGTGCAATTACGGTACGCTTACAACATGTCCAGATAGTTGAGTATTGCGGAGGTATAGAAATATACATAAATAACTTCACCATATATAAAAATTGCATTTCATTGCACGTTGATCTCAAATCAGACACGTATCAAACAATTTATAATTGTATATTTGTAATTACAATTAACAATGTCAGTATCTCAGTAACATCAGTTTATTAGCCCTACTATTTCAGCTGTGAAATGAAGAATGTATACCGGTTTTGTAGCTTCTAAAATATCATTCACGTGGCATGTTTTCCATTAATGCCTTTTGAACATATTTTATGACGCTCTTTGATAAGTGCTGTGATTGTTTGTGGATTGCAATTTGGACGATTCTTTTTCTTTTCGTGTAACGCTAAAGAAGATTGGAAAATATTTCAGTGTGAAAGGGAAAATCACATGCGAAATTAAAAAAGGCAATGATACGGTTAGCTCTCCTGCTACATCTTTCAAATCGTCTTCTATATAGGTAGAGGAAACTTGACACACGTCATCTCTGCTATTGGAGACAATGCCGAATTACCCTGTTGCTCCGACCTATCGGTTCTCAAGGTCACCTGGAGGCTTGGAATCGATGACTCTGAGTTAATTAGATATAGACCAGGAGACGAGGGTCTGTTCAACGTAACACGTTTCGACTTAATGCGATCAGGTGATAACGTTGTGTCATGTAACCTGATCATTACAAATGTATCTTTACATGACGAAGGAAATTATCACTATATCGCTACTAGACCATCAGACTCGCCTATCACATGCATGGTTAATCTAACTTTGAGAGGTGAGTTAACATTTTGGTTTTCCCATGTTGTAAAGAAAAATTGCGAGCCAAGTCAAGTAGAAAAAAAACAATCAGTGTTCCAATGTTGGTCAGTCAGTGCACTGAGCAATATAAGTCAGTAAAGCTTTGTCAATAAAAGGGAAAATCACAGGAAATAGTGTTTAAAGGGGATAGATGGTAACAAATCAGTGGGAATCAGTGGGAATGCTGAGGGGATGATTGTTCCAATCCTTGTGGGATTCATTGAAGAGTATATTATATATCTATTGCTGTGTGAAAATTATTTGCTTCAGAATGGTCTCATATTCAAGTAATGTGCGGTTTAATGTTTCCATGTTAGCATGCCTGTACAGTGACAAGGCATTAAACTGCACATTACTTTAATATAAGACCGTTCTGAAGCAAATAATTTTCACACAACAATATATATAATGCACTCTTAAATGAATCCCACAACAATTGGAACTATCATCCCCCAGCATCCCCGCTGCTTTCCATTGATCAGTTTCTAGCCATCCCCTTTAACATGTTTAATTGTTACAATATCGTTTTTAAAGTGTTCTTTGGCGTTCCTGAGCTGTATAAGATAAAGGTGAAGTAAAAATCAATTCAATCAAACATACATTACGACAATTTCAAAGAAAAATCAATAGTGACAGTGCGTTCGTTCGTTCGTTTGTATTTTGCTGCTCAAACAAATGAAATGAAATCAAATCAAATCAAATCCAAATGAATCACATTGGTGTGACAATTTTAAACTGCAGAATTTGGGCAAATTAAGACCCTCTATACAAAATTGAACGTTGCGCAGGAACCAATGATGTGTGAGTGTGTGCTTATAATAACCCAAAACAATAGACATGAATACCACAAATACGGGTACCAACTTTTCGAGCTCTGCTGACTAGACTTCTGGTCTCTTGGTCCAAGACATATGAATGCTTTATCATATAATTCATGATGAATTGCCCTGGGCACTACTAGTCTGAGTTCATGCTTAAAGGATAAATGCAATGACGTGGAAAAAAAAAACAACCAAAAGTACATGTCTTTATGTGCTTGCATACTCTACATTTCAGGATGAATAAAGACGCTGTGATAGTGGAATTTCTCATGAATAGGTAATTGAGTATTCAAACCCTGGCTATTGTTCAGGACCATTGCCTGGTGTTAACCACACATTCCCACACACACCAATTGACCCCTGTGCAAAGTGAAAGTTTTGTACAGAGGTTTGAAAATAGAGCAAAATCTGAAACCTAACTCAAAAGTAAATCTTGAATTTAATAAAACTGATTTATGCTTTCAGTTTTTAATTGCCTCAAATTAAATTGCACGCTATTCAGTTATTGCTCCTATCAATGTCAGTGTTCTGTGATATGCGGTTTTTGAACTATTAAGGATCAAAAGTGGGAAAGTTTTTTTTTGTGACACCTAATATTAGTAATACATTTGTTATCGCGAAGGAACGCGTTTGTGCGAATCGTATATCATTTCAAGTGCTTGTAAAACTACCACCTGACACGTGCCTTCTGTTTTAACAATTAGTAATGACATATTTCGTTACTCCTTACAGAGGCAGTGAAACCTATTATACTCCGCGTAGGACAAGAATATGTCGAGGAGGGGGGAATTTTGATCGTCTCTTGCATCGCGCAGGCATACCCACTTCCTTCTGTATATTGGCGACATGGAGAAAGTCAAGGTTCTGATTCAGAAGACATGGTGACAACTCGCGCTGTCGGGTCTGGCTTTGATGTAACCATCGTCAATTCGACACTAGCTATTACCCAACGCGAGTTAAAGGGGAAAATCAGTGGAACCATTGAATGCATCGCTAACAATAGCCTTGGAAACGATAGAAAAATTCTCAACCTTGATTCAGAAACTACGAAAGGCAAGTTTTTAGCTTAATATGTCAGAAAATATGTTTTTTTTTTCCATTGGCTGAAATAATTCATTACAGTCATGTATATCTTGGAGGACACGGTGTTAATTCGAATAAAAAAGAAAGTGAAAGAAGAAAGAAGTGTAGAATTAGAAAGTGCAAACGACAACAAACTCGAAAAGTTACTTTTAATAATTATCAAATAAGACTGTGGACTGATTATCTTTTATACGGCTGCGTCTGCCATCTGTAAAATGTCAATACCTTACCTAATACCTAATACCGAAAAAGGAAGAACGTAGGACTTCATTCCTGCATGTATTAATTAATTTATTCTTTCATTCATTCATACATTCATTCGTTCATTTATTCATTCATTCAGCCAGTCAGGCAGTTATGCATTCATCCATTCATTCATTCATTCATTCATTCAGTCAGTCAGTCAGTCAGTCAGTCAGTCAGTCAGTCCGTCAGTCAGTCAGTCATGCATTTATCTATTTATTTATCCTTTCATTCATTCATTAATTCGTTCGTTCGTTCATTTATTCATTCAAGCGCGTGGCACAATGGGCGGGATGCATAGAAGCTAGCAATTACTTCTGCTACTAGCCTTTTACTTTAATCAGTATAATATATAAAAAAGGCAATTGCTTGCGAGCAAAAGTTTGTTGTTTCCAAGGACAAGCAATTGCTTGCTGCTTGTTTGCAAGCACAATCAATTGCTTAGAGACCAAGCATTTGCTTTAAAACGTATGAATAAAACAGACATTCTGCGTGATCTTCCTAACAATTGCTTATATGGTTTTCCTAGCTCTGTAAAGTTATCATTTTCATATTCATAAAAGAAAGACCGCACTTGTGCAGGAGGGGTATAAATCTGAAAAAAATTACTCCTTGAAGTCAAAGTAGTGTAAGAAACTTTTCGTTTCAACAACGGGAATGCCCAGTGGTAAACTCGCAAGATGAGAAGCAAGTAGGATGTCTGGAATCGGTGGAGAGCAACGGGACCTCCTTTCCACGTGTGACCTGGCACATCTGGGCTACTATTGGATACACAGTTATGGGAATTAGCCAGTGTATGTGTATAGATGTGTGTGTGTGTGTGCGTGTGTGTGTGTCTGTTTGTTTGTTTGTGTGTGTGTGTGTGTGCCTTCTGTTTTAATAATTAGTAATGACATATTTCGTTACTCGCTTTAATTGGTCCTTACAGAGGCAGTGGAACCTATTATACTCCACGTAGGACAAGACTATGTCGAGGAGGAGGGAATTTTGATCGTCTCTTGCATCGCGCAGGCATACCCACTTCCTTCTGTATATTGGCGATATGGAGAAAGTCAAGGTTCTGATTCAGAAGACATGGTGACAACTCGCACTGTCGGGTCTGACTCTGATGTAACCATCGTCAATTCGACACTAGCTATTACCCAACGCGAGTTAAAGGGGAAGATCAGTGGAACCATTGAATGCATCGCTAACAATAGCCTTGGAAACGATAGAAAAATTCTCAACCTTGATTCAGAAACTTCGAAAGGCAAGTTTTCACCTTTATATGTCAGGAAATATGATTTTTTTTTTCCATTGGCTGAATTAATTCATTACAGTCATGTATATCTTCGAGGACACGGTGTTAATTCGAATAAAAAAAAGAAGGTGAAAGAAGAAAGAAGTGTAGAATTAGAAAGTGCAAACGACAACAAACTCGAAAAGTCACTTTTAATAATTATCAAATAAGGCTGTGGACTGATTATCTTTCATACGGCTGCGTCTGCCATCTGTAAAATGTCAATACCTTACCTAATACCTAATACCGAAAAAGGAAGAATGTAGGACTTCATTCCTGCATGTATTAAATAATTTATTCTTTCATTCATTCATACATTCATTCGTTCATTTATTCATTCATTCAGCCAGTCAGTCAGTAATGCATTCATCCATTCATTCATTCATTCAGTCAGTCAGTCAGTCAGTCAGTCAGTCAAATCAGTCAGTCATTCATTCAGTCAGTCAGTCAGTCATGCATTTATTTATTTATTCATTCATTCATTCGTTCGTTCGTTCATTTATTCATTCAAACGCGTAGCACAATGGGCGGGATACATAGAAGCTAGCAATTACGTCTGCTACTAGCCTTTTACTTTAATCAGTATATATAAAAAAGCAATTGCTTGCGAGCAAAAGTTTGTTGTTTCCAAGGACAAGCAATTGCTTGCTGCTTGTTTGCAAGCACAATCAATTGCTTCCTGAATAGAGACCAAGCATTTGCTTTAAAACGTATGAATAAAACAGACATTCTGCGTGTTCTTCCTAGCAATTGCTTATATGGTTTTCCTAGCTCTGTAAAGTTATCATTTTCATATTCATAAAAGAAAGACCGCACTTGTGCAGGAGGGGTATAAATCTAAAAGAAATTACTCCTTGAAGTCAAAGTAGTGTAAGAAACTTTTCGTTTCAACAACGGGAATGCCCAGTGGTAAACTCGCAAGATGAGAAGCAAGTAGGATGTCTGGAATCGGTGGAGAGCAACGGGACCTCCTTTCCACGTGTGACCAGGCACATCTGGGCTACTATTGGATATACAGTTATGGGAATTAGCCAGTGTATGTGTATAGATGTGTGTGTGTGTGTGTGTGTGTGTGTGTGCGTGTGTGTGTGCATTTATGTGTTTGTCATTTCATAGCTCCATTGCTATGTCAGGGAATGTTTCCGCACTGCTTGAGTGGGACTAGCAAAAGATATAAGCACAAGCAAACGGTTAAGTTTGTGAATTTAAGCAATTGCTCGAGCTAGACCTTTTGCTAGACGATCTTGTGCTTTTGCTTGAAGCAATTGCTATTTTTATGCATTCGGCCCAATAGGCCGAATGCTAAAACAATTCAAGGGAAAAGCACAAGCTCGTCTAGCAGAAGGGCACCTGTTGCTTGTGCTTTTACATTTTGCTTATCCCGCACAAGTCCAGGCTAGGCTCCATAGAAAGTGCACCTAACCTTGTTTATATATATATATATATATATATATATATATGAAGAGTTTGTTCGCAAAAACCGATATGTCCTTTTTTGAAGATTTTGAAGTACGGTCTCTGTCATAAAGTACAAAATAATACCTTTTAATTGACATATTGGTCGCTACATATAAAGGTACATTTTTGAAGTTTTGGTCAAAAGAAGCAAATATTTTCTTATTATCCTCTTTATTTTTCTTGACCTTTAATCTCAAATATCTCCGTTTGGCAAATATGGACTTATCGGTTTTTGCGAACAAACTCTTCATATATATATATATATATATATATGTATATATATATATATGTAATGTTTTTTGATGGTTTGTTGTCAATTCGAGGGTGCTGATTCCAAATCCGCGTAATCTTGAGCACTTTCGGCAGAACGCAAAAATCCAAAATGGCCGCAAGATATGCTAATTTGGCCATGATAATCCCAGTTATGTGAGTTCTATGACAAATCATTCCATCAAAGTTTTTTAAATTTTTGTTCCTCGAGTGATTCTACTTGCACATGCAAGAATTTTTTTCATTTGAAGAGGTACATTTAGTATTTTAAGCTTATTTTCCATTCAAAATGGCCGCCACTCCTATACTCATGTATTATATAGTAGGGTACCTAAGGGGGGGGGGGGTCACCGTGCATCACCTCAGGACTCCTAGAAACTTACATTTTCAGGATCCTCATGACATACCAAAACATAATCAAGATGTTAAAAGGAACAAAAAGTCGCTGTTCTAGGTGAAATTTAACCCTTAAAGGGCCGCACTTTTTTGAATATGCTCAGACCGCAGGGGGGGGGGGTGGATTACCCCCCCCCCAAGATCTCGGCCATCAGTGGTGCGAACGCGATGAAATTTCGTATGTGTGAGACCCACGTCATAATCTACAAGATTGTGTCATAAGATTTTTTGAAATAATCAATTTCTAATTTTAATTTGCTAATTTTGCAAATTGAGCTCAAAATCATATTTTGGCCTGATTAAAAGCATTGAGAGTCTTATTTTTGACCTGTAAATGTGTTTTAGCATGTTTAATAATTGTACATCACAAAAACTTCCAAAGCTCATTTCAATTCTTATGTATTCTATTGCTTTCAAAATTTCTTATGTACTTCTTTGTTGTTCAACTTTTCTTTTTTTCTTTGTTTTTCGATTGGAAATTGTCACTGACCACTTTTCTACCATAATTAGCACAAAACTAATCAATGAAAGTGATTGATTGTAAAATAATGAGGTTTTCATGACTTTCATATTGAAACAGAGCACCTGTTTCCCATAGGAAATGCACACAAAATCACAAAATTGTGCCCGTTTTGGGGCGACATTCCATTACAAAAATTCAGTTCAGTTCAGTTCAGTTTTATTCACCATCAATTTAGGAATATACAATAAAAAAAAACATACACAAAGATACATAACTATATACAAAGCAAACAAAAACAAAACAGAAAACAATTAAACTTGATGGTGGGAACCCCAGGAGAAGCAGTGCTTATAAATAGGGGCCCCAGTAATGCTTAAATATTAATATACATGTAAAACAAACAAGCAAAATAATTAATATACATTTCAAGGTTGTACATTTGGTATGGTGGGAATGGGAAAGGGAAAAAAAAACCCAGCATGCATATATAAATACATATATATGCACAGATACCATGGAAAACAACAGCGAAAATCCAGGAGAGATGAAAGAAGAGTAGAAAACAAGGTGAGTATGATTTGAAAGGTGAGAGTATATAAGCGATAGATGGACTATAGACAATAGACGTAGTGCTCGCAAGCAATGATTTTCATTCATGTGAGTACAAGTGTGACTAGGATGACAGTAGATTTTTTTTTCAGTTTTCCCTCGGAAGGAGCAAATTAAAGGACAATCTCTTAAATCGTGATAAAGTAGAACTATGCTTTATATCTTCTGGAAGAGCATTCCATAGTTTTGGGAATTTTACTTGGAATGAGTTCAGGGCTAATGTTGTGCGTACCATTGGTTGTCGCAGTGAGTTTCTCTGACGGGTATCATACAAATGAACAGAACTATTTAATACGAATAAATCATTAAACACATTTGGTAATAATCCAGCGTGAAGCTTATACATAAAAACTGAAGAATTAAATGGTATCGAATCAGTAATAGGTAATACACGAAGCTGAGAAAACAGGTTGCTCGTGTGGGCATAAATACAAGAATTAGTTTTAATTCTGACTGTCTTTTTTTGGAGTATTTCAATTTTTTTTCGAAGTTGACTTTTGTATGTATGACCCCAGATAATATTACAATAATTCAAATGTGGCATTATGATACTATTATACAATATTTTTAATACAGTTTGGGGTAAAATGTGCTTCAATCTTCTAAGAACACCAAGGCTTTTTGCTATCTTGAGTGAAATGGCACTGATGTGAGGCCTCCAGGAAAGATATTCGTTTAATACAACACCAAGAAATCTTATATTATCCACCATTGACACAGCGTGACCTCCTATACATACATTTGGGTGGTTACATGGTATTTTTCTGTTTCTTGTTCTAAACAAAACATATTTGGTCTTATCAAGATTCAAAAATAATTTGCTACAATTAAACCACTCATATGAATTAACCAGTTCTGCGTTAACTATTGTTATAAGATCATTCAGATTTTTGTGGGATACGAGAATTGTGTCATCGGCAAATAATAAAAACTTGACTATATTAGAAGAAGATACAATGTCATTAATATGAACAAGAAACAAAAGGGGTCCCAGAACTGATCCCTGTGGGACGCCACAACAAAGATTACCAAAACTGGATTTAACACCGTCCACCGCAACGTACTGTTTTCTATTCGTCAGGTAATTGGTGAACCAATCAAGAGCAATACCACGTACACCATAACATTGCAGTTTACGTAACAGTATGTGGTGGTCGAGGGTGTCGAACGCTTTTGAAAATCCATAAAGACCCCCACACAATAGTTACCAGCATCTATTTCGCGAGATACTGAGTTCACCAAGTTCAGTACACCGAGTTCGGTTGAGTAGTTTTTCCTAAAGCCGAATTGTTGTGGTATCAACACGTCATTGCGAACAAGGTGACCGTGTAGTCTGGCGTGGAGTACTTTTTCAAGGAGCTTGGAAAAAATGGGTGAAATGGCAATAGGTCTGTAGTTTTCTATACTGTTTTTGTCTCCTTTCTTGAAAATGGGAACTACTTTGGCTGTTTTCAAACTATGTGGGATCGTACCTTCAGTCATGGATTGATTAGAAAATAAAACAAAGAGGATCAGCAATATAATGGATACACTTCTTAATAACTTGACTGCTGATTTCGTCAGGTCCAGACGATGCTGATGATTTCATACAGCGAGCAATATCTATTATTTCGGAGACTGCTGTGGGTTTCAAAAAAAGAGAAAAGAAGGATTGTTTTGGGAGAAATTTATCAAAATTCTTACTTGTCATTGGGATATGCTGACGGATACGTTTTCCAGTATTCAAAAAGTATTTGTTAAACGCTTCGGAAATGGACTTTTTGGTGTTCAGTTTATCTTGATGATGATACATAGTTGTAGGAAGATTATTACTCTTTTTGCCAAGCAGATTGTTTATGTGTCTCCACGTCTTATTCATGTCACCTTTTACAGAGATAAACTTGTTGTGAAAATACTCTTTTTTGATATTCTGATAATATTCGTCAAACTGTTTTTATACATGACATAAACCTTGCGTGTTTTATCAGTTGGGTTTCTGATATAAGTTCTATACAATCTCTGCTTCCGTTTTATTGATTTCAAAATTCCCGGAGTTATCCAAGGCTTTGACATATTCTTTATGGCAACTCGAACTAACGGAAAACACATTTCATATAAGTGACAGAATTTGTGAATAAACATTATATATTATATTATTATATTATTATACGACTTGTTAACATTGTCAGTGTCATAGATATCAAACAAATCAACCGACTGGAGCCGCTGGATAAAATGATCTATCTTATTCACGGTTATTAATTTTGTCTTTGTCCATTTTTTTGTTGGACATTTGGGGTTTGTTGCGGTTACTGACATGAAATATAGGAAAATGATCTGAAATATCAGAATAAATAAGACCACTTTTGTAACTTATATCAATACAATTACAAAATATATTATCAATCAAAGTAGCTGTATGGGGCGTAATTCTTGTAGGTTTTGTAATAGAGGGAAACAAACCAAACTGAAAGAGTGATTCAAGAAAACTATTTGTTTTGTTATCTGTTTCATAATTGAGTAAGTTAATATTGAAGTCGCCCATCAAATAAAAATCTCTGTTGACAATATTGGTATCTCTTAGGTAGTCGGAGAGAATCTGCGTGAAAGTAGAGATGTCAGTATTGGGTACGCTATAGCAACAATCTACTACAATGGCTTTATTCGTTTGGGGTATTTCAATAAACACTGAATCACAAACACTACTACTGGCTGGCATTCTAGAACAGAGTGTGAATTCCACACCGTTTCTTACATAGAGGGCCACGCCGCCACCTTGCCTGTTCGGTCTGTCAACATGAACGAGTGTATAGCCATTCAGAGAGAAAGACTCAATTGATGTATCATTACGAAACCAGGTTTCTGAAATACCAATGACAGTAAATTTGTAGTCGACAGCAAATAAGAGTAGTTCCAATTCTTCATGGTTTCGGACAAGGCTTCTTGCATTTACGTGTAATAATGCAAAATCATCAGAAGTTGCTTTAGTTTTATGAAGGAAATCTTCACAGAACAAATAATCACAAAAATTGGAGTCATTGACACTGTCGTAGGCACTCAATGCAGCATTAAAATCATTGGTTATCGGATTAAACTTGTTCATGCTCATTGGATTCACAGAGAGGGAGCAGAATCTTTCTTCATCAACAATTTCATTTAACTTAAAATATGATAATAATGACCATAGAAATTGATCATTACTATCGTAGTGATTAAATGGAAACAATTCAGAATAACATGTACAACAGAATGAATTATAACGTAAACAGTTCTGTTTGGAACAATATATACAAGGGTATAACGGATTCGATTTGACAATACCAGGATTTCGCTCAGCAGTGGAAAAAGGTAGTTCACAAAACAAACATTTGTCACATATCCAATCACATGTTTCATCAAAAATGGTGAGGCTTGAGGGTGTACATTTCAAATGGCACCATGACTTACACGAGACACAGAGGAGTGCGTTTTGATTGTTTCGCACGGAGGTATTACAAACGATACACGGGTATTTCGGAGGCATTTATGAAATTGAAACCAGGTGGACGAGAATATAACTACAAAATGTGTATGTACAGTTGCAAATATAGAGAGAGTGAGAGAAGTAGAAAAAGGTAGAGAGGGGAAAAGAAGTCTCAGACTTACACGTTTCCGAGTTTTTCGAGGTCGTTTACAGTGTTTATTGGTATTTTCTTGTTGTCTGTGGTTAGAACTGTGATTCGTCCGTCTTGGGTCCACGTTCTTTTTACGTTCTTGCGACGTTTTGCTTGCATCAAGAGTCGCTGCCTGTAGGAAGTCAGAGATTCGTTGATGTAGATTCCCTTCCCTTTCAGCTTCGCTTTGGACTTGTATACGAGTTGCCTCGCGTTGTACGTGGCGAAGCGGACAATGACGGCTCTCGGTTTCGGAGGTCGACTTGTTCGCGCGTTGTCGGCTTGTTGTCGAGGTCGCTGTGTAAGTCGATGGCTGCGGTCGATGTCCTTGGCGTGGAGGTCGATGCCCAATTTAGTCTTGGCGAACTGCGAGATGACGGTGTCTGTGCTCTCGTTCTCGTTCTCGGGGAGACCATGGATGACTAAGCAGTTTCGACGACTATACTGCTCCTGGTCGTCGATTTCCTCGTTGACTTCCTCAAGTCTGCGATGAAGTTGTTTTAGCTGATTGGAAAGAGCCTGAACTTCTTTCTCTTGTCGTTCCATGTCCAAGCGGAGGGACTCGTATACCTGTTGAGTGACGTCCTCCAAGATGGCCTCTTTCACGGCTTGAATGAGGGCCGCCATGACAGGTTGAGAAAGGAGGGCACGCCGTATCTTTTCAGATAGGAGACAATCAAGGTCATTGTCTCCTTTGTCTGTTGACTGATTGTCCGTGGTGTCGGTTGGATGACCAGCTGAACTCCCTTCAGGACCGGTGGGAGTGGAATCTACCGCAGAGTTGCCGGGGCCAGTTGTGGTCCGATGTCGTGCTTCCTTGCCTTGTCGTGTCACAGGCATCGTCACCACTTCAAAGTTGTCACAAAATTCAGTTATTTGAACGGAGTTGGTGGTAACAGAGCTTATCCAATGTTTCTTGAGCTCGACATCGTCGACGTCAGGCTGAAAATTATTTCTCAGATGTCATTTCAGCCACGTTGTCAGAGAGAAAACAGTAATTTTAGTGGAGCAACAAGCAGTGCATGACCCTGCGATGCGATGCGATCTTTACATTTAAATGGGCGTGACTTCGCAAAAGTATGCGCGGATGTTGCAAATTTGGTCTCAAAAGTTGCGCGAGACTTGAACAAACAAAGTCAAGAAGCCTCGCGACGAGGCCTTCTCGTGTTACAGAATTATAGCGCGAAACGTCGAGGGGAGGGGGGGGGGATTCCTCCCCGGTCCTTTTAGGGGTAATGTTGCATTCACATATTTTCATTTTTAATTAAGGAGGTGGTATGGTATGCTTTACTAAATGCTTATTCCATATCTTTCTTTTTGATGAACCGAAAGTCACTTAACTTCGTGGGTGCGTTCGACATACCGTGCCCTACATGTACATTGAAAGCCATTTCATTAGGTGAAAGTATGCTGTCTTCGCAACGCACAAAATATTTCGCTGTAAATCTTGATTTGTTTGCATAAAATTTTGTTTTTTGGAAAAAAAATAATATGTACTAACATAACTCTTTCCTGTGCAAACATTTGGCAACGTCATCATGACGCATTAAACATACAGAAAATCTAAATAAACAGTAATAAGCTCAAATGTAAAAAGAAAAAAAATGTATTTCTTCTGTTTCCACGACAACAGGGTGTGCTATTATAACCTATTTACATTGAATCTTCAGCTGGTTATCAGCTCTCATAAGCCCCAAATTGTGTACATTATCACTCTACTTGTTACGGTCATATCTATGCCAATCACTGGGCCCATTTTGAAATTTAGAAAATATTTATTTTTTGTTACAGTCTTATACTATTTATGTAAAAGAAGTTAGTGCCGTTGAAACATCAATGTTCAATTTCCTTAGGTTGTCATAACGGGGCGTTTTGAGAATAATTATGATAACACACAAAGAAATTGTTCACAGATGTATGCTGAGATGTAAATCTTAAAAAAATCTTATCACTAAAAGTCATACTATTAACTGAAGTATTATGAAATACATTCATTACTTAACCGTAATAATTTCTCGTAAGAGTCCCTCTGAGTTGAGAGAAATCCTACGTCGATCAATAGACGGCACTCTACATATCTCATTTTCAAGATATTCATAATTAACATTTTTTTCACACCCAGAAATACTAATATTTGTTACTCTGATAGTGACCCTGTGTGAAATAGCGGTAACTGCCTCTGTCTCTGGGGTGTCGGGGTGGGGTGGGGATGGGGGGGGGGGGGGGGCAGGGGATGTTTGTGCCCCAGGCGCCACTGTCAAGGAGCATATTTTTCCCTGTGTACTTCATCTGGTTGCGGATTATAACACCCCATAGACATTAGCAGGGTGCTTCCATAATGTATACCTAACTATACGTAATGCTTTCATGTATATAGGGCCTACATGTTTGCTAATAAAACACAGGCTATCTTGACTACATAGGCAATGAGTTATGTAACTTGTAATATCACATAACAAATGCAGAGCGCTTTGTGTAATTTGTACTGGGATATAATACTCTGTACACACTTCTAAATGTTTTCAAAGAAATGTGCTCCCCTTTTTATATGTCTTGATATAACTTTATGGTCACTTGAAGATATGTTTAACTGACTTATGACATGATGACGGAAGCAGCGGTTCAAAAGTGGTGCGAATCCATCTTTGGTATAAACAGTAGTTCTCCAGGATTCCTGTAGGTCCTGCGCCACCAACACCTGCACGAGACTTTGCAAACTTCATGAAAGTCTCTTCCATGGTCTTATCCACAGCACATCGATGTCCATAGATGAGAGCGAGCAACAGAGATGGCTCCATTTTAAAGTAGTTGTATTACCCCTGGATGACTTGCCTCAATGTTTGATAGGAACACGTCAAACCAAGTCAGATACCTTGCGTAGTTATGCTTCCAAAGCTGAAGAAAAACTCTGCCATGTCTCCCATGCATTTGTGGTACACCTTGAAGTTTTTTGTCTTCACGGCATAGATCAGCATGAAGAGAAGACGAAAATGGTCTAGGAAGATCATCCAGAATTTGGCAGTCTTGCCCAACTCACCATTTCGGACTTTCTCTTGGTAGATGACATAGTCTCTCAAGTACAAGAGAAGAGATGGATCTTGTAGGGCAGCAAGAAGATTCTCTTTGTTACACTGCCCAATAAGAGCATCCATTACATCTGCGCCAGATTTCTCATGGGCTGGACTTCGTTGCGTCGTGACGTTTCGCGCTGTAATTCTGTAGCGCAACTTTTGAGACCAAATTTACAACGTCCGCGCATACTTTGCGATGTCACGGAATGTCGCCCCGAAACGGGCACAATTTTGTGATTTTGTGTGCATTTCCTATGGAAAACAGGTGCTCTGTTATGAAAGTCATGAAAACCTGATAATTTTTACAATTAATCACTTTTATTGATTAGTTTTGTGCTAATTATGGTGGAAGTGAGTGGTCAGTGACAATTTCAAATCGGAAAACAAAAAAAAAGAAAAGTTGAAACACACAGAAATACATAAGAAATTTTGAAAACAATAGAATACATAAGAATTGAAATGAACTTTGGAAGTTTTTGTGATGTACGTATTGTTAAATATACAAACAGATTTACAGGTCAAAAATTAGACTCTCAATGCTTTTAATTAGGCCAAAATATGGGGCCGAATGCATAAACGCTAGCAATTGCTTGTACTAGCCTTTTACTCGAATCCGTACGCATAAAAAAAAGCAACTGCTTGCGAGCAGAAGCTTTTGGTACCAAGCACAAGCAATTGCTTGCTGCCCTCAAGCAATTGCTTAGAGACCAAGCATTTGCTTAAAAACATATGCATAAAACATACCTTTTGCTAGTTCTTGCTAGCAATTGCTTACGATTTTCCAAGCTCTGTAAAATGAGCTTGAGCTTTTGCTTAACCGGAACGTTCCCTTTTTTAATCATTTTCATATTCATGAAAGAAAGACCACACTTGTGAAGGAGTGGTATAAATCTACAAGAAATTACTCCTGAGTAGTGTAAGACACTTTTTCATTTCAACAACGGGAATGTCCAGTGGTTACGACGCAAAATGTGATGAAAATCAGGTAGGATGTCTGACTTCGGTAGAGAGCAAGGAGACCTCTCTCCGCGTGCGATCTGGCAGATCCGGGCTACTATTAGCTGCAGTGATGGGAATCAGCCAGTAATACGTATGTGTGTATAGCTGTGTGTGTATGTGTCTGTGTGTGCATTTCATAGCTCTTCTGCTATGTCAGGAAATGTTTCCACACACACATGCCCTTTCAAATACATGCTGTCACACTCGCCTTTGTTCTTGTGTTTGCACAGGCGTGAAGTCCCTTTTGTTGAAAACACAAGCAATTGCTTGCGCGGGACAAGCAAAAGGTGTTCGCATAAGCAAAAGGTTATGCATATGGATTTAAGCAATTGCTTGAGCTAGACCTTTTGCTAGACGAGCTTGTGCTTTTGCTTAACCCTATAAAGCCCAAGGGGGGGGGGGCAAATTGTGCCCCCTACCATATTTTCGTTTGCCACTCCTTCACCCTTCACCCGATTTCAACCAAATTTGGTGACTTTTTTTGGTGAATTTAGCTATGTCTAGTATTGTTGGTTGCCATGCAACCATAAACTGACAACCATGTTCGTCAGATTTTGCATGATTTTCCGTTCCAAGTTCAGTTAACAATATAATAATGGATGAAATGGGGGTTTTCTTGGCTGTAATTTGCTGAAGGACCAAATTGTGAAGTAATTATGGTTGTGAATTACCCTGAAATGGTCTTCTTATTATTTCCTTTATTTTTTGTATGACACAGGCATCAAACAATAGATATAATAGAAATAATCGAAAATACAGCATTTTCCAAAGACTACCCTTTTATTTTGTGTTATTTTCACACAAGCTTTGCCGGTAATATCATTTGTATATCTTATTATCAATCTGCAAACTCAGAATTTCAATATTTTGGAAATATGATATGTGATGCCAATATCATGTACCCATTCCAAGCAATACATGATAGGTTTCATATATTTCTTCATATTGTAATGAATAGCGCCCCCACATGTTGACCTTGAGAAATTTCAACCATAACAAAAAGTGAAAGTTGACTTGCTTTTCCTTTGTGGCAAATATGAAAATGATTGAACCATAAAATATATATACTGGGGATAAAGAAATACAAAGAAAAAACATGATTTTAGCGTATTTCCTATGTATTTCTTTATATTTTGGTAAATAGCGCCCTCAGTGGATGACCTTGGGAAATTTCGAATGTTGGGTCATGTAGAGTATGAGTTGCTCTACCCACGTGCCAAATATAACGGTCATACATCATATAATAAAGAAGTTATATAGGGGGGCACAATGTGCCCCCCCCCCCCTTGGGCCTGGAAGGGGTCAAAATAGCTTGGGCTTTATAGGGTTTAAGCAATTGCTTGTTTTATGCATTCGGCCCAATATGATCTTGAGCTCAATTTGCATAATTAATTTATTAAAATCAGAAATTGATTATTTCAAAAACTCTTATGACACAATCTTGTATATTATGACGTGGGTGTCACACATACGAAATTTCATCGCGTTCGCACCACTGATGGCCGAGATCTTGGGGACGGGGGCGAGTCCACCCCCCCCCCCCCCCTCCGGTCTGAGCATAAGCAAAAAAGTCTGGCCCTTTGAGGGTTAAATTGCACCTAGAACAGCCACTTTTTGTTCCTTTTAACATCTTGATTATGTTTTGGTATGTCATGAAGATCGTGAAAATGTAAGTTTCGAGGAGCCCTGAAGGGATGCACGGTGACCCCCCCCCCCCCCTTTAGGTACCCGACTAATATGAATGGCAAAGAAATATGCATAGAAGCAGAAGACGAATACTTAGTCACATAGCTAAGCTTTTATCAAGTTTTGCATGTGCAATGCAAAACTAATGAGTGCCACTAGCAAAACAAGCAAACAAAAAATCAGACAAACAGAAAGTTTATTTTATTTAGGCTTATTATATTCTTTTTGATACGAAAAAAATGTATACTCCTGCACAACGGCAGTGCGTGTGAAATAAGCATTTTTTTTTTTCTGTCACTCAGGTACACTGTTTACCAATTTGTGCGCTGATTATAAATCAGAAGGTTGTTACTAACAAAGGCTTTTTGATGCAAACATCCAAATTTGCTACCTCAATCTGAATTTTTCCCTAGGTATTTGGAAAGATCCACCAAAACTTGAATTGATGCCAACATCAAGATCGTTTATCAGGAATTATTAGATATGAACATTTGATACTTACTTGCCTTGAGATGTTCAACATCAAAATATTCATTCTGATTTCATGAATTAAAAGGCTGAATCCTAGATGATGACACAAATGAAAATTAAGATTAACTGTCCTCGTCTACATTATCTAAAAGCGATATTACACAAACTTTTCAGTCCCGTCATCCGAGAAAGAACATGAGGCAGGGGAGAGTGGAAAATGGGACCACCTCACTTCCTGTTGTCAAATCTCTGAAATGAAAACAATGCCCCAAAGTTTTTAATGTTAATCCAGATGAATTATGAATGGTAGATGAATTTTACCACCGTTTTTTTTTTTTTTTCGGAGTGAATGTGTTTGAGTATAGGTCTATGATGTCGACGGAGACTCTGAGATCTGTACAGTGCTGCCTCATTCTGAAAGCAGTGTTTTAACAACTTCACACTACTTGTCTTTAATCATCGGCATTTGCAGATTCAGGATTGCTCTCGGTAACCAGAGCAGCTGTGTTTAATAGGACTCTGAATGATGGCCTCCTTAATGGTGGCTATAAACTAACTCCACTGGAGGTCTTTTTACATATCATATGTGGTGACATTACATTCACTTCACGTAGCAAGTTTGCAGATGATCTTGACTTTACGTCTCATAGAAAGTCCTTGGATGACATGATCCGAGTCCTGACCCATCTCAAGACAATAGTAGAGTACGTCATCTTCTGGAGACTTTGCCCCAACCTTTATTAGATTATCATCAGACCCATGCCTTCCATCTTAGTAACCATCTTGCCAACGCTATGTTCAAGGTAGCCCTCTGTGGCAAGCCTTCCAAGCATAGGCTAAGGAAGTCCACCCTCCTTCACTGGCACTCGATCACTCTCCCTCACACTGGAAGGAAAGGATGGCAAGTGTCACCAGTACCGTCAACGCATACCCTGACCTTCCGAACACGATAGCATGAGGGGGAGGGGGGATTTCATGAAGCGTTTTGTCTGACAAATTTGTCTGACAAATTTGCTCTCAGCCAATCAGATGCAAGGTTTTCATAGCTTATAACAGTTTGTCAAAAAGAAAAGATCTGACAAAACACTTCATGAAAGGCCCCCTTGAACAACCTGCCATTAATGCGCCTGAAATCCCACAAGCCTAGATTTCCCTGTTGTAACTTGGAAGCTTTGACCCCAAAACAGGTTGGTGCAGATGCTGGTCTGATGTCATCTCTGATACCACCCAAGTTACCTACAACACTGTCTCTGGTCTGGCAACAAAGCCACAGGGCTTCAACGGTTGGTGATCAAGCAAGTCTTCATGACTTCATCCTGTTTCTATGGCAAATAATCGTCCTCTGACTCCTGAGGAAGTGCTGAACATCACCAGATGTGGTTAATTAAAACAATTGCGGGACTAATGTGCATCTTTAGCCTGAGAATCCTGCAAATTAGAGGCTGATGTCGCCTGCTGCTAAACATACAATTAAAGGGTTCTTTAAAGACAATAAAAATGACAGCTTTAGTTTTAAGACAAGACTGAATGAGATCATGATGTCAACTTGTATTATTATCAACACCTAGGAACTGTGAGAGAACTGAAAGAGGTATCTCACATTGCTCTTAATTGTTTAATGTTTAATGAACAGTTTGTACGGTATTGCATTAGGACAGTTTCGTTTATGCCTTCAACAGTTTTTGTTGTTTTCATTTAATTCTGCTCTTTCAGAATATGGTCTTAACTAAAAATTCATGTCTGGCGACTTTTTGTTTGTTTTGAGGTGCAGGGTCACATATTATCAACACCTAGAAACTGTGAGAGAACTGAAAGAGGTATCTCACATTGCTCTTAATTGTTTAATGTTTAATGAACAGTTTGTACGGTATTGCATTAGGACAGTTTCGTTTATGCCTTCAACAGTTTTTGTTGTTGTTTTAATTGAAGGAGAAAATCGGGTTTGCTCGATAATATCAAGGCGGCACTTCTAAATTAAATCATATCAAAGTGATGGAGGTTATGATCCATTTCGAACTCGTCTCACACTCTTAAAACATCCGAGTCAGAACTGACCCGGAACTGGGTTCGTTGGGGTCACACACCATTCCGGGTCAGAAATGACAAGGAATGGGGTCAGATATGACCCATTCAGAGTCATGAATTGGGTCAGGGTGACCCCATTCGGGATCTTCATGACCAAATTCCAAGTTATTTTTTACCCAGAACGGTGTGTGACCCTAACGGACCCAGTTCCGGGTCAGTTCTGACTCGGATGTAGGACTGCCCCCCCCCCCCCAACTCCTTGCTGGAAAAAAATCTACAATGTAAAGGGGTTTTAGTTGTGCCATTAATGTCCGATGTGTTTTTGTCTGCAACCATGTATCTCTGCACTTACTGTAGAGGATTTTTTTGTACTTTGTGAATATGGTTTTTGGGAATGCATATTACAAGCTTTACTTTCTAGCTTCCCCTCCATTTTCAACATTATTTGATAAATACCATGTATCTAGGCTCCTTGATATATTGTGTTTAGTATTACATTTTTATATCCAACCGGCATGTAGAATATGATGGTATATTGATTCCTTGCGAGACGTTTAGTGAACGTATATTGTTGAGACTTTTGTTGAGACAAAATGAAATATATAAGAAATTGTGTTCAACATCGTAAGGTTTATGAATATTAAATGCTCATATATGTAGGCCCCCTGTATATTGTAAGTGACACCCAACATATTGCACATGCCACACTTTATGATAGCGTAAGTACGGGACTGGAAATACAGTAAATTTGTTCTATATTTCCATGCATATGTTTTGCCATTCATATCGTACATAAGCATAGGAATGGCGGCCATTTTGAATTAAAAAATGAGCTTTTAATGCTAAATGAACTTATATGAAATGAAAATTCGCTTGCAAATGCAGATGGAGTTACTCTAGGAACAGAAATGTACAAATTTTGGTGGAATAATTGGTCATGTAATGCACATTATTGTGTTTATCACGGCCGAATTAGCATATCTGGCGGCCAATTTTGATTTTTGCATTTTGCCGAAAATACTCAAGGTTACGCGAGTGGCATCAATCGGATTTGGAATCAGCACCCTCGAATAAGCCAGTTCGGGGTTAGCTCATGGGCACATGGGTACAAATGACCTTTCTTCTTTCTCAGTTGATTAGGCACTCCACTAGTTTCAAGCGACAGAAGGCATGAGCTTGCCCAACGTAACATTTTATGGAATTCATCAGTCATGTTCAAACAAAGGATGAACTTGCATAGACCAGGTGACCAGAATGATCCTTCCATTAACATTTTGGAAAGCATCCATTTCATTATTTTGCATTGAATGTATTAACAATCTCTTTCCATTGACATTGTCAGACACCGCTTTTGCTGTCACGTGGATGTGCTGGCAAGCACCACTTATGGGGATCACTTGAATAATCATTACATTACAGATGCTTATCTCGGTGAATTTAAAAACCACCATGCTCTGCTGGTACAGATGACCTTTTTCTGCTCATGCTCAAAGTGGAACCCCGAACTGGCTTATTGACAAGAAACTATCAAAAAATATTGTATATATCAAAAAACAAGGTTTGGTGCCTTCTAGCCTGGACTACTTGGGTATGATTCATGAAGCGGACGTGTATTCACATCGACTTCTCAGTGCTGCCAGTGAACATGGTGATTCGAGATCGAGCATCACGAGTACACTTTCGAATTACAACGATAACGAGATATGAAACTCGTCACCGTGAGGACGAGTTAGGTGATACGCTGGGGTCATCAGATGTCGGTCATCTGTGATCGACAAAGAAAAGAATGTGATATAGCACCTTGAAGTTATATTGAGATATTTAGTTGAACTTTTTTTGGACCTACATTATTCAGATCATTTTTTTTTTCTGTCACACAAACTAAGTGGAAATTCTGTGCGTGTGCGACTAAGTCGATTGACAGGCTTTTGAGTACATAGGGCTACAGTGTATTCACCCAGTGATCCTCGACACGAACAAATTAAACATGACGAGTGTTTTAATAATCATCTTGGTATTAACATTGGCCTTTTAAAACATAACCTTTGACACTTATTCACATAACCAATATGATTCCTTCTAATCTTGTTACCATAATTGGTCAGTTCAGAGAGCTCTTACAGCTATATACAAGCCTGTGAGATTTACCAGCAGTACAAGCAATGAAGCCTCCCATGGCGATAACCAAAAATATCCATGAGCAATAGAAACACTCTAACCTCTGATACAAAACAAGGGAAATTGCGTGTTTATGTTGGTGGGGTGTGTATACTTGATGAAATAGTAAAATAAATGACATCGGAGTGAAGCTGAACTGCCTATAGAAAAAAGAAAAATAATGAAAGTCCTTACAGCGACAAGCCTGTGAAATTTTCCAGCAGTAAAAGCGATGAAGCGTCCAATACAAAACAAAAATAAGTAGAGTGTCTGTTTGTTTACATGACAATGTGAATTGTACCTGGACGAAAGCGGTATTACCTCTATCAAAATAAAGAAAGAGACATCGCTTCTAACCACGTAACTAAACGGTAAGTCTCCTCGAACCAAGATTGTGGAACGCAAGCTTCTACGTAAAAGATGAATCATGATGATCAACCGTGACCGACACATCTTCAAAAGGGATAATTAGAAGTGGAAGGAGTGCCAAGCACATTGTCTCAGCAATTCGAAAGCAATGTCACCCTTACATTTAGGCACAGGGGCGGATCCAGGAATTCCGTAAAGAGGGGGCGCGTTTACAAAATTAAAGGGGGGCGCACGCACCCCTCCCCCATTTTTTCCTTTTCATTTCTTTTGTTTCAACAAAAAATAAAGGGGGGGGGGCGTGCGCCGGTTGCGGTCTTCCCTGGATTAGCCCCATAGGCATATCATAATTTCGCCTCTGAAATGAATGGTATTAATCATGCACCATTGCTTCATATTCCATAAATTTTGCTTTACAAACTTTCAGTGAGACGATTCAAAAAATAATTCTGCGACTCCGTTTGCAGTGATTGACTACATAAAGAAAGATATATCAAATTGAACGTTTAGCACGTATAACCCAGGGAGATTTTAGCCTGATATTCTGTTCTTCACTGCCCAGATGCCAACAGCACTCATCACCCACGGCTACGTATAGAGAAATAGCCATGCTGAAAATAAAAGTTTTGCCTTTTCTTTGGCAGAACGACACACAACCCCTTCAAACACACTATAATATTGGCAGGGAGTGACAAGAAAAAGTTCATTACTAATACTAAGCAGCATATGCATTCCACTCATATGGCGCGAGATACCCTATAGCAACATAAAGCCTGTCTACAACTCCGTTGGTCGAACAATGACAACCTAAAATTTCAAAGAGATGAGCGAGACGCTATACACCTGGCCTAGAGTTAATTAATTCAATTTTCATTCCTACTTCAAGTTGGATTATGCTAATGTTATCATTCCCATCTGCAGTATAACAAAAACAAACGGAGTGAAAAGATATAGAAAAAAAGTTAAAGATATAAGTATTTTGTTTCGTGCTCTTATGGGGTTCGAACCCGTACGTGTGCAACCTCACGTCTCTGGTGACGTCGCCTTTATACTCTCGGCCATGTACGTCTTGACGAGAAAATATGAGGAACGTAAGCTTATATGTGAAAGATGATTCAAGAATCGTTTGGTCCACATTCCATTCTCATTTTCAGTTTTTAGCTGCAAAATTATCAACCTGATGAGGAGATCTGAAAAAAAAAATAAAATGCATGATTACTGCAGCTTAATGTCTCAGTTACCACATACTTAAGTTACAGAGGAAATGGAGCAAAATCAGCTTAGATAAAGGTGCTTAAACGTTGTCAAGTCAATGCATGGTTTAAAAAAAATCACCTCCCATAGACATAACACGTCAACTTGTCTGATTTTGAGTCTTTAATCCTTTAATCACAATTTGAAGTATGATGGTAAGTCTTCTCGAACTAAGAGTGTGGAACGTAAGCTTCTACGTGAAAGATGAATCATGACGATCACCAGTGACCGACACATCTTCAAAGGGATCAGTTATTAGAAGTGGAAGCCCTCGTGCCAAGCATATTGTCTCAACAATTCCAAAGCAATGATACCCTTACATTTAGGCATTATTTCCCTCTGAAATCAATGGTATTATTCATGTACAATTGCTTGCCTTGTCCATAAACTTTGCTTTACAAACTTTCAGTGAAACGTGTCATAACATAATTCTGTAACTCCATTAGCAGAGACTGACTACATAAATAAAGATTATATCAAATTGAACGCTTAGCGCGTATAACTAATGGGGATTTTAGCCTGATACTCTGTTCTTCACTGCTCAGATACCAACAACACTCATCACCCACGGCTACGTATAGAGAAACAGCCATGCTGAAAATAAAAGTTTTTCCTTTTCTTTGGCAGATAGACACACAACCCCTTTAAACACACTATAATTGACATGGAGGGACATGAAAAAGTTCATTACTACTACTAAACAGTGATGGCTTCTACTCATGTGGCACAAGATACCTCTATGGCAACATAAAACTTGTCTACAACTCCGTTATTGGGTCAAACAATAACAACCTGCAATTTCAAAGAGATGAGCGAGACGCCATACATCTGGCCTAGAGTTAATTTATTCAGTTGCCATTCCTGCTCCAGTTGAGTTATGTAAGTTATTTTCAGACCTGTCTTGTGACAGTGTAACAGGAACAAACGTAGAGAAAAGGAAAGAGAAAAGGAAAGGTGGCAAGCGGGGCACTGTACCAAGGGCAATTTAAACAATACGTATGATAAATGAAGCAAATCCAACCTCCAGCCTCCGACAAAAAAAAAGGGGGGGGAACTTGAGTGACTGTGTGTCGTGGGGTAGTATACTTGATAAGATAATACGATAAATGACATCGCCGATCGGAATAAAGCTGAACTGCCAAAAGAAAAACAAAGAAAGAGAGAGAGAAACAAAAATGATAGCGTCCTGCGGGTCTCGAACATCTCGTCCTAAGGTAGTGCATAAGGCTGCGTTCACATAGAAGTATATTATTCGGGTATTCGGGCTCGTTTTTCGAGGGCACGCGAATAGCTTGAATCGAACGACAGGATTTCCTCACACCGGTTCA
Source organism: Diadema setosum (assembly GCF_964275005.1). Lineage (NCBI taxonomy): Eukaryota > Metazoa > Echinodermata > Echinoidea > Diadematoida > Diadematidae > Diadema > Diadema setosum. Next base: position 17,598,107 of record NC_092690.1, on the reverse strand, counting down.
CATAGGAGGGCACTATTCGAAAGTACCGAATAGCTGCGAAAAGTATAGCAAAGTGGGAATCGAACTTGTTCGATTTTCTTGCAGCGTATACCGTCTCTCGTTTATGAAATAATGACAATTTTGGTCTGGATTTGCCCTTTAGAAAAAATAAGCATGTAGACTGACATTCTGATGCAGTTTAGAAATTGTTAATAAGATTTGCTAGGATGTAGGAGGAAGAAATCCTCACTGCATGGGATGGTGAGTTGACGGTGCGGGTGATGGTGTATTCGGGGCCCGAATAGCGAATACCGAATACCGAATAGCGAATAGCGAATACCGGATACTTCTATGTGAACGCAGCCTAATGACCATGCAGCGCGCTAAGCGACTATAAAGCCACACAGCTGTCCCGAAGATTGGATGTGAAATTTATATCTTTATACCATATACAACATGAAAAAGTTCATTACTACTACTAAACAGTGATGCCTTCCACTCATCTGGCACAAGATACCTCTATAGCAACATAAAATCTGTCTACAACTTCGTTATTGGGTCAAACAATAACAACCTGGAATTTCAAAGAGATGATCGAGACGCCATACACCTGGACTAGAGTTATTCAATTCAGCTCCTATTCCTGCAAGTTATTTAAACGTGCATGTTCCTACCTATCCTGTTACAGTATAACAATAACCAATGAAGAGAAAAGGGAAGAGCAAACCAAATGTGGCAAGCGGGACACTGTAACAAAGGGCAATTTACAACATTAAGTGTGACAAAATTAATGAAGCAAACCCAAACTCCAAACTCCAAACTCCAATACAAAACAAGGGAAATAGAGCAGCCGTGTTCACGAGTTACGTACACTTGATGAAATAATACGAAAAATGACATCGGAGTAAAGCTGAACTGCCCCCCCCCCCCCCAAAAAAAAAAAAAAAAAAAAAAAAAACAGAGAGAAAAAGAAAGAACGGAAAAAAGTCCTGCGGGAGTCGAACTTCTCACATTCCGGTAAGGCGTTATGAACATCCAGCGCGCTAAGCGATTATGCCACACGGCTGTCCTGAAGATTGAGTGCGAAACTTAAATCTAAATACTGTCGTGAATGTGTTGAAATGTGATGGCGCTATTCAACTTCTCACGAGTGGCAGCGTGTATTCGATCAATATACAGTTGCAAAGAAAAATTGGGAATCGTTCTGTACAGATTGCATTCTCATTTTCAGTTTTAAACTACAAAATTATCAACCTGATGAGGAGATTTGAAAACATAAAATGCATGATTACTAAAGCTTATTGTCTCAGCTACAACATACGTATGTTTCAGAGGAAATGGAGCAAAATCAGATGAGGTAAAGGTGCTTAAACTTTGTCAAGCCAATGCATGGTTTAAAAAAAAAAATCACCTCCCATAGACATAACACGTAAACTTGTCTGATTTTGAGTCTTTACCTTTAATCACAATTTCTAGTATCATGACGTCATCATATTTCAAAACCATCACATGGACTTGAGAGGCAAATGTTCAAAGTACAACATATCTGAATTTGGGATAATATTAAGCTTAAACAAGAGAGATACGAGCAAATGAATGTCAGAAACAGTACCTCAAAAAAAATCAATTCCACTTTTTTTATTCAAAATGACGATATAATGACGTCATCGCGTTTTCCTGGCAATATTGATACTTGGAATGTTATTTACAATTCATATACTTTTGTAATATGCAATAGAAATATAGGGTCAACGGACGATTTAAAGAGCTATGGCGAAATAAACAAAAACATGTTTTTTCACTATATTTGCAGAAAGACGCGCACGCGGAATTTCAACTTTGACGCCAGTGCATTCCTTTGTTATAGGTCGAAATCGATCGGAAATCAATGGATATTGTTACTCAAAGTATCAGGAATCCAAATCAGTCAACAAAAAAAAATGCATTTTCGTGTTGCTTACGGGCTCTGCGCGCGAAATTGCGCGGACGGACGCGCACGCGAAAAAATGTTTGAAACGCTTAAAATTGTCTGAAACTTCGAGATTTCCCATTGGGAAGTCGTTTTGAGCCTTTTAAAATTTTGACTTGCGCTTACGCGCGCGTAATGATGACTTGTGTAACTAGCGTTAAAAAGTAAGATAGAGGGTGACCTGAACTTCATGTCCACCGAAAATGATACAGAAATGACATCTAGTTATGAAGTTATGATCGATCATGTGACAAGGTCCGAAAATCACAAAATGGCGTCTAGATGACGTCATAGATATGTTACTGTCATGAAAACCTTATTGTGGCTAGATTTTGTCATGAGACATGTTGACTGAAAATGTCATGTTATTTCGTAATGTCATTCTTGAGATATTGACGACACAAAATTGTCCAGAAAGAAAGAAGAATAAAAAACGAGATATGAAACTCGTCACACTGAAGACGAGTTAGGTGATACGCTTGGGGTCATCAGATGTCGGTCATCCGTGATCGACAAAGAAAAGAATGTAATGTAGCACCTTGAATTTATAATGAGATAGGCCTACTTAGTTGAACTTTTTTTGGGGGGCCTACATTATTCAGATCACATTTGTTTTTCTGTCACACAATCTATGTGGAAATTCTGTGCGTGTACGACTAAGTGGATTTACGGACTTTTTGAGTACGTACAGTGCATAAACTTAGACCCTGTTTACAGTGCGGGGCTGGGCCGAGCCGCGGCCAACCTCAATTGCGCGGCCGAGCCCCGCAATTTAGTCCGTTTACACTGCCGGGCTCGGCCGCGCTTTTGATTCAAACCTTTCAATATTGTGTCGTAGTGGCGCTCTACTTGTAAACAAACGCAATTTGGTATTGTCTGGTTTTCAGATCCTTTGCCAACTAAATTCCGTAGCGACAAAGTCTCCGTTCGGGCAAAGGCATTTGCCGAAGGAGAAAATCCTTTGCAGGATAAAACCACCTTAAACTATACTAGTTTTCGACGTTGAAGTGGTTAATATCCTGAATAGCGAAATAGTACAGGCGAGGGTTTGGAAGCCACACTAAAATTGGCCGCGCATTTAGCCCAGTTTGCGTTTACACTGAGAAAAAGGCCGGGATCGACCGCGGCTCGGCCGCGGCCGAAACCACCTCCAGAGCGTGGCCTAATGCGAGGCCATTTTGGCCCCGCATTGAGCCTTTTGCGCGTTTACACCGAAATGAAGGCGGGCTCGGCGCGGCCGAGCCTCGGCCGAACCTCGCACTGTAAACGGGATCCAAGTGATCCTCGGCACGTTCAAATAAAACATGACAATTAAGTGTTTATAACCATCCTAGCTTTAACAGTGGCCTTTTAAAACATGACCTTTGACCATTATTTACATAACCAATATGATTCCCTCTAATCTTGCCATCATAGTGATCAGTTCAGAGAGCTCTTACAGCTATATACAAGCCTGTGAGATTTACAAGCAGTAAAACCAATGAAGCCTCCGATACAAAACAAGGGATATAGAGCAAGTGAGTCTGTTTACATGAGAATGTGATTTATACCTGGACGAAAGTGATACCTCAATTGAAGAGAAAAGGGCAAAAGAAAAACGGGCCAAACGTACGGCTCCAGCGAAAGAGACATCGCCTTTAACCATGTAACTATAGGTCTCCTCCAACTAAGAGTACACTTCGAACGTAAGCTTACACTTGAATGATAATTTATGACGATCTCACATGATCGACACACATTCAAAGGGGACAGTTAGAAGTGGAAGGAGTGCTTAATCGTTTCATTAATTCCTAATCAATGACACCCCTACTATAGGCATATCATAATTTCTCATCTAAAATCAATGGCCTATAGGACTCATGCACCATTACTTGTATCGTGCATATACTTTGTTTTTTAAGCTTTGAGTGAAACGTGTCATAACATAATTCTGTAATTCCATCAGCAGTGATTGACATAATAAAGAAGAAAGATATATCACCGTATTGAACGCTTAGAACCTAACGGGGGGGGGGGGTATTATAGCATGACACTCAGTTCATTACTGCCCAGATGCCAACAACACCCATCACCCACGGCTACGCATAGAGAAACAGCCATGACGAAAATAAAACTTTGCTTTTTCATAGCCACAATGACACAGAACCCCGTCAAACACATTTGTATTGGCAGGGATGGACATGAAAAAGTTCATTACTAATACTTAACAGCGTATACATTCCATTCATGTGGAGCTAGATACCTCTATAGCAACATAAAGCCTGTCTTCAACTCCGTTGATCGAACAATGACAACCTGAAATTTCAAAGAGATGAGCGAGACGCTATATACACCTGGCCTAGAGTTAATTTATTCAGTTCTCATTCCTACTTCAAGTTGGGTTATGTCATTGTAATCATTCCTATCTGCAGTATAACAAAACCAAAGTGAGGGAAAAGGGGAGAGAAAAATGAGAGGTGGCAAAAGGAAAACTGCATGCACAACTGCAATCCATATATCATTGCGTGTGACAAGTGAAGCAAATGTATTAGTTGTTATAGCAGTGTTTTATGAGCATAAACAGGCAAATAGACAGACAATGTCAAATTTAAAAACCATCAATTTAATGTCAGAGAAGATGGTAAACAAGATGCATTGAAACTGTAACTTAATCGCTGCTCTTCTACGTCCAACTTTATATCCAACAAAAAAGATGTTAGGAGAAAAGAAACAAATTTAGATATAACATTCTTAAATTAAAAAACAAGAAAAAGAAAATGTCCACGTCAGGATTTAAAAAAAAAACGCCGCACGAACATGCATTATATTCTAGATGGGAATACGGCCTTGATGCAATCAATGGTAGCACATTTATCATTGCATCGTGCATTAACTCCCTTTCCCTAAACTACCAGTAGAACGTGTCATATTATATTGTGTATTTCGATCAGTAGTGACTGACTTTAAAGAAGAAAGATAATGCAAAAAATTGAACGCTTACCACATTGCTTATCGGGCTATTCCAGTTTGGTACAGATCTGTTCTATTCTCCCAGATGCCAACAACATATGTCACCTATAGCTGAACTAGTGAAACAGCCATGACGAAAATAAACGACAGAGAACCCCGTCATAATCACTACGCTTGGAAAGGTGTTGCCCGAAATTCCTCATTATGAAGCAATATCAAGTCACTTCCTTCCCTGCCTGTCTTTAACTCCGTTATTTGGTCAAACAATAACAACCTGGAATTCCAAAGAGATAAGCGAGACGCCATACACCTGGACTAGAGTTAATCAATTCAGTTCCCATTCCTGTTAGTTATGTAAACGTACACGTTCCTAAATATCCTGCTACAGTATAACAAGAACAAAAGAAGAGAAAAGGAAAGAGAAAACGAATGGTGGCAAGCGGGGCACTGTTTCAGGGGGCAATTTACAACATTACGTGTGACAAAATTAATGAAGCAAACCCAACCTCCAAACTCCAATACAAAACAAGTGAAATAGAGTAGCTGTGTTCATGACATCAGAGTGAAGCTGAACTGCTGAAAAAAAAAGAAAAAAGAAATAAAAGGAAAAAGTCCTGCGGGACTCGATTATCTTCTCTCCTTCCGGTCGGGCATTATAAACACGCAGCGTGCTAAGCGATTCTGCCACACGGAAGATCCGAAGATCCTGTGCGAAACTTAAATCTATCTATGTATGCTATACACAACACAAATTTACATTGATATTCAGTTTTTTTGGCGATATACGTCAAGTGACTGATAGCGCTATTCAACTTCCCACGAGTGGCTGCGTGGATTCGATCAATATACAGTTGCAAAGATAAATCGGGAATCGTTTCGACCAGATTCCATTCTCATTTTCAGTGATCGACAACGGAAATAATGTTAAGTAGCGACTTGAAGTAATATTGAGAAATATTCGTGAAGTCCAATTCTTTATACAGTCCTACATAATTCAGATGAAATTGTTTCTGTCATGCAACCAATTGAAAATTTCGTGTGGTGTCGGCGTGTCCAAGTAAATTGATTGGAAAGGATATGTGAATGAATATTTACCAATCGGTCTTTACATTGTAAAAAAAAAAAAAAAAAAAAAAAAATCAAACATGGCCATGCGGTCTTTTAAGAGTCATCTTCACTTGAACATTTGTAATTTCAAGTCCAAGTTGCCAGTCAAAGCAATGTGGTCTCCAACACAAAACAAAGGGATATTGTGTGTGTGTGTGTGTGTGTGTGTGTGTGTGTGTGTACGTTTACATGAAAACGTGATTTCTACATGGACGAAGGTGAATACTCCATAAAAGAAAAAAAGCAAAAGATGTAAGTATTTTGCTTCGTGCTCTTATGGGGTTCGAACCCGTACGTGTGCAACCTCACGTCTCTTGTGACGTCGCCTTTATCCTCTCGGTCTTGTACGTCTTGACGAGAAAATATGAGGAACGTAAGCTTATATGTGAAAGATGATTCACGAATCGTGTGGTCCACATTCCATTCTCATTTTCAGTTTTTAGCTGCAAAATTATCAACCTGATGAGGAGATTTGAAAAAATAAAATGCATGATTACTGCAGCTTATTGTCTGAGCTACCACATACTTAAGTTTCTGAGGAAATGGAGCAAAATCAGCTGAAATAAAGGTGCTTAAACGTTGTCAAGTCAATGCATGGTTTAAAAAAAAAATCACCTCCCATAGACATAACACGTCAACTTGTCTGATTTTGAGTCTTTACCTTTAATCACAATTTGAAGTATGATGGTAAGTCTTCTCGAACTAAGAGTGTGGAACGGAAGCTTCTACGTGAAAGATGAATCATGACGATCACCCGTGACCGACACATCTTCAAAGGGATCAGTTATTACAGGTGGAAGACCTCGTGCCAAGATATTCTCTCACCAATTCCAAAGCAATGATACCCTTATATTTAGGTATACCATAATTTCCTTCTGAAATCATTGGTATTATTCATGTACAATTGCTTGCCTTGTCCATAAACTTTGTTATAAACTTTCAGTGAAAGGTGTTATAACATAATTCTGTAACTCCATTAGCAGTGATTGACTACATAAATAAAGATATATCAAATTGAACGCTTAGCGCGTATAACTAAGGGGGATTTTAGCCTGATGCTGTGTTATTCACTGCTCAGGTACCAACAACACTCATCACCTACGGTTACGTATAGAGAAATAGCCATGGCGAAAATAAGGTTTTCCTTTTCTTTGGCAGATAGACACACAACCCCTTTGAACACACTATAATTGACATGGAGGGACATGACGAAGTTCATTACTACTACTAAACAGTGATGCCTTCTACTCATGTGGCACAAGATACCTCTATAGCAACATAAAACCTGTCTACAATTCCATTATTGGGTCAAACAATAGGAACCTGGAATTTTAAAAGAGACAAGCGAGACGCCATACACCTGGCCTAGAGTTAATTTATTCAGTTGCCATTCCTGCTCCAGTTGAGTTATGTAAATTATTTTCCGACCTGTCTTGTGCAGTGTAACAGGTACAAACGTAGAGAAAAGGAAAGAGAAAACGAAAGGTGGCAACCGGGGCACTGTATACCAAGGGCAATTTACAACATTACGTATGATAAATGAAGCAAATCCAACCTCCAGCCTCCGACGAAAAAAAAAAGGAAACTTGAGTGATTGTGTGTCGTGGGGTAATGACATCGGAATGAGGCTGAACTGCCAAAAGAAAAACAAAGAAAGAGAGAGAAAAAAAAAATAATAGCGTCCTGCGGGTCCCGAACATCTCGTCATAAGGTAGTGCATAATGACCATGCAGCGCGCTAAGCGACTATAAAGCCACACGGCTGTCCAGAAGATTGGATGTGAAATTCATATCTTTATATCATTTACAACATGAAAAAGTTCATTACTACTACTAATAGTGATGCCTTCCACTCATGTGGCACAAGATACCTCTATAGCAACATAAAACCTGTCTACAACTCCGTTATTGGGTCAAACAATAACAACCTGGAATTTCAAAGAGATGAGCGAGACGCCATACACCTGGACTAGAGTTAATCAATTCAGCTCCAATTCCTGCCAGTTATCTAAACGTACATGTTCCTACCTATCCTGTTACAATATAACAAGAACCAATGAAGAGAAAAGGAAAGAGCAAACGAAAGGTGGGAAGCGGGACACTGTAACAAGGGGCAATTTACAACATTAAGTGTGACAAAATTAATGAAGCAAACCCAATCTCCAAACTCCAATACAAAACGAGGGAAATAGAGCAGCCGTGTTCACGGGTTACGTACACTTGATAAAATAATACGATAAATGACATCGGAGTAAAGCTGAACTGCCGAAAAAAAAAGAAAAAGAAAGAAATAGAAAACTTCTGCGGGAGTCGAACTTCTCGCCTTCCGGTATGGCGTTATGAACACCCAGCGCGCTAAGCGATTACGCCACATGGCTGTCCTGAAGATCCTATGCGAAACTTAAATGTATGATAATACTATCGTGACAGTGCTGACTGAGATGGCGCTATTTAACTTCCCACAAGTGGCCGCGTGGATTCGACCAATATACAGTTGCAAAGAACAATCGGGAATCGTTCCGTACAGATAGCATTCTCATTTTCAGTGTTAAATTGCAAAATTGTCAACCTGATGAGGAGATTTGAAAACATAAAATGCATGATTACTAAAGCTTATTGTCTCAGCTACAACATACTTAAGTTTCAGAGGAAATGCAGTAAAATCAGATGAGGTAAAGGTGCTTAATCGTTGTCAAGTCAATGCATGGTTTAAAAAAAAAAAATCACCTCCCATAGACATAACACGTAAACTTGTCTGATTTTGAGTCTTTACCTTTAATCACAATTTCTAGTATGATGACGTTATCATATTTCAAAACCATCACATGGACTTGAAAGGCAAATGTTCAAAGTGCAACATATCTGAATTTGGGGTAATATTGAGCTTAAACAACAGAGATACGAGCAAATGAATGTCAGAAACAGTACCTCAAAAAAATCAATTCCACATTTTTGATTTAAAATGACGATATGATGACGTCATCGCGTTTTCATGGCAATACTGATACTTGGAATGTTATTTACAATTCATATACTTTTGTAATATGCAATAGAAATATAGGGTCAACGGACGATTTAAAGAGCTATGGCGAAATAAACAAAGACATGTTTTTTCACTATATTTGCAGAAAGACGCGCGCGCGGAATTTCAACTTTGACGCCAGTGCATTCCTTTGTTATAGGTCGAAATCGATCGGAAATCAATGGATATTATTACTCAAAGTATCAGGAATCCAGATCAGTCAAAAAATTGCATTTTCATGTTGCTTACGGGCTCTGCGCGCGAAATTGCGCGGACGGACGCGCACGCGAGAAAATGTTTGAAACGCTTAAAATTGTCTGAAACTTCGAGATTTCCCATTGGGAAGTCGTTTTGAGCCTTTTAAAATTTTGACTTGCGCTTACGCGCGCGTAATGATGACCTGTGTAACTAGCGTTAAAAAGTAAGGTAGAGCGTGACCTGAACTTCATGTCCACCGAAAATGATACAGAAATGACATCTAGTTATGAAGTTATGATCGATCATGTGACAAGGTCCGAAAATCACAAAATGGCGCCTAGATGACGTCATAGATATGTTACTGTCATGAAAACCTTATTGTGGCTAGATTTTGTCATGAGACATGTTGACTGAAAATGTCATGTTATTTCGTAATGTCATTCTTCAGATATTGACGACACAAAATTGTCCAGAAAGAAAGAAGAATAAAAAAACGAGATATGAAACTCGTCACACTGAAGACGAGTTAGGTGATACGCTTGGGGTCATCACATGTCGGTCATCCGTGATCGACAAAGAAAAGAATGTAATATAGCACCTTGGAGTTATAATGAGATACTTAGTTGAACTTTTTTGGGCCTACATTATTCAGATCACATTTGCCGCGGCCAAGGCCAACCTCAATTGCGAGGCCGAGACCCGCAAGTTAGTCCGTTTACACTGCCGGGCTCGGCCGCGCTTTTGATTCAAACCTTTCAATATTTTGTCGTAGTGGCGCTCTACTTGTAAACAAACGCAATTTGGTATTGTCTGGTTTTCAGATCCTTTGCCAACTGAATTCCGTGGCGACAAAGTCGCCGTTCGGGCAAAGGCATTTGCCGAAGGATAAAATCCTTTGCAGGACAAAACCACCTTAAACTATACTAGTTTTCGACGTTGAAGTGGTTAATATCCTGAATAGCGAAATAATACAGGCTAGGGTTTGGAAACCAGACTAAAATTGGTCGCGCATTTAGCCCAGTTTGCGTTTACACTGAGAAAAAGGCCGGGCGCGACCGCGGCTCGGCCGCGGTCGAGACCACCTCCAGAGCGTGGCCTAATGCGAGGCCAATTTTGGCCCCGCATTGGGCCTTTTGCGCGTTTACACCGAAATGAAGGTGGGCTCAGCGCGGCCAAGCCGCGGCCGAGCCTCGCACTGTAAACGGGGTCCAAGTGATCCTCGACACGTACATGATAATTAAGTGTTTATAACCATCTTGGCTTTAACAGTGGCCTTTTAAAACATGACCTTTGACCATTATTTACATAACCAATATGACTCCCTCTAATCTTGCTATCATAATGATCAGTTCAGAGAGCTCTTACAGCTATATACAAGCCTGTGAGATTTACCAGCAGTAAAACCAATGAAGCCTCCGATACAAAACAAGGGATATAGAGCAAGTGAGTCTGTTTACATGAGAATGTGATTTATCCTGGACGAAAGTGATGCCTCAATTAAAGAGAAAAGGGCAAAAGAAAAACGGGCCAAACGTACGGCTCCAGCGAAAGAGATATCGCCTTTAACCATGTAACTATAGGTCTCCTCCAACTAAGAGTACACTTTGAACGTAAGCTTATACGTGAATGATAATTTATGACGATCTCACGTGATCGACACACATTCAAAGGGGACAGTTAGAAGTGGAAGGAGTGCTTAATCGTGTCATTAATTCCTAATCAATGACACCCCTACTATAGGCATATCATAATTTCTCATCTAAAATCAATGGCCTATAGGACTCATGCACCATTACTTGTATCGTGCATAAACTTTGTTTTTTAAGCTTTGAGTGAAACGTGTCATAACACAATTTTGTAATTCCATCAGCAGTGATTGACATAATAAAGAAGAGAGATATATCACCGTATTGAACGCTTAGAACCTAACGGGGGGGGGGGGGCATTATAGCATGATACTCGGTTCTTTTCTGCCCAGATGCCAACAACACCCATCACTTACGGCCACCCATAGAGAAACAGCCATGGCGAAAATAAAACTTTGCTTTCTCATAGGCAGAATGACACAGAACTCCGTCAAACACTCTTCACTTTTATTGGCAGGGATGGACATGAAAAAATTCATTACTAATACTAAACAGCGTATGCATTCCATTCATGTGGCGCGAGATACCTCTATAGCAACATAAAGCCTGTCTTCAACTCCGTTGATCGAACAATGACAACCTGAAATTTCAAAGGGATGAGCGAGACGCTATATACACCTGGCCTAGAGTTAATCTATTCAGTTCTCATTCCTACTTCAAGTTGGGTTAGGCTGCTTTCACATAGAAGTATACTATTCGGGTATTCGGGCTCGTTTTTCGAGGGCACGCGAATAGCTTGAATCGAACGATAGAATTTCCTTACACCGGTTCACATAAGAGGGCACTATTCGAAAGTACCGAATACCTGCGAAAAGTATAGCAAAGTGGGAATCGAGCTTGTTCGATTTTCTTGCAGCGTATACCGTCTCTCGTTTAGGCTGCTTTCACATAGAAGTATACTATTCGGGTATTCGGGCTCGTTTTTTGAGGGCACGCGAATAGCTTGAATCGAACGATAGGATTTCCTCACACCGGTTCACATAAGAGGGCACTATTCGAAAGCACCGAATACCTGCGAAAAGTATAGCAAAGTGGGAATCGAGCTTGTTCGATTTTCTTGCAGCGTATACCGTCTCTCGTTTATGAAATAATGACACTTTTGGTCTGGATTTGCCCGTTAGCAAATATAAGCATGTAGACCGACATTCTGATGCAGTTTAGAAATTGTTAGTAAGATTTGCTGCGATGTAGGAGGAAGAAATCCTCACTACATGGGATGGTGAGTTTACGGTGCGGGTGATGGTGTATTCGGTGCTCGAATAGCGAATAGCGAATAGCGAATAGCGAATACCGAATACCGAATACTTCTATGTGAAAGCAGCCTTATGAAATAATGACACTTTTGGTCTGGATTTGCCCGTTAGCAAATATAAGCATGTAGACCGACATTCTGATGCAGTTTAGAAATTGATAATAAGATTTGCTGCGATGTAGGAGGAAGAAATCCTCACTACATGGGATGGTGAGTTGACGGTGCGGGTGATGGTGTAGTCGGTGCTCGAATAGCGCATAGCGAATAGCGAATAGCGAATAGCGAATATCGAATACTTCTGTGTGAAAGCAGCCTTATGTTATTGTAATCATTCCCATCTGCAATATAACAAAACCAAAGTGAGGGAAAAGGGGAGAGAAAAACGAAAGGTGGCGGAAGGAAAACTGCATGCACAACTGCAATCCATATCATTGCGTGTGACAAGTGAAGCAAATGTATTAGTTGTTATAGCAGTGTTTTATGAGCATAAACAGGCAAATAGACAGACAATGTCAAATATAACAACCATCAATTTAATGTCAGAGAAGATGGTAAACAAGATGCATTGAAACTGTAACTAAATCGCTGCTCGGTCACGGAACGTCCAACTTTATATTCAACCAAAAAACATGTTAGGGGAAAGAAACAAATTTAGATAAACATTCTTAAATTAAAAACAAGAAAAAGAAAATGTAGACGTCAGGATTTAAAAAAAAAAAAAACGCCGCACGAACATGCATTATATTCTAGATGGGAATACGGTCTTGATGCAAAGGTCCAATGATTGTCTCATTACTTTAAAAACAATCTATGGTTCCCTTACCATCACCAGTACCACACCACAATGACGTCTCTAAAATCAATGGTAGCACATTTATCATTGCAGCGTGCATTAACTCCCTTTTCCTAAACTACCAATGGAACGTGTCATATCATATTGTGTATTTCGATCAGTAGTGATTGACTTTAACTGTTTATGTGCTATGGTGGAAACCCCCCGTGTGCCACATTATTCTGAGACATCAACGTAGTCATGCGTTGAGAAAACATTCTGTTTTTCATATCTATATAACTTTTATATATTTATGCTAAATAATACAGGAAGTGAGCAAATTTGTAGAGAAAATGCCAAGCTTTTCATCGATGTAAATTCTATGACAAGTCTATAGTTGCTTTTCTTTCAAATGCCCAGTAGCTGCATTACCGTAAATGTATGACTTTTGCACACAAATCAGTGACAGAAACTCAAAATTTTCCCGTAGACCCAATATGAAACACTGCTTGTTAGTCAGTCACCACGTAAAATGCAAGCTATAGAGGAACGGAATCACGAAATATGCTTCCATTGTACTGTGACATTTTGCGATTTAAAAAAATCGATCGGTTTGGGCGGGTTTGTGCGTTTGAGCGGAATATGCGAAGTTGGCACGCCGTCGACTGAGTCGGAGGTGCGAACGTGGCACATAAAGAGTTAAAGAAGAAAGATAATGCAAAAAATCGAACGCTTACCACATTGCTTATAGGGCTATTCCAGTTTGGTACTGATCTGTTCTATTCTCCCAGATGCCAACAACATAATATCACCTATGGCTAACCTAGTGAAACAGCCATGACGAAAATAAACGACAGAGAACCCCGTCATAATCACTACACTTGGAAAGCTGTTGCCCGAAATTCCTCATTATGAAGCAATATCAAGTCACTTCCTTCCCTGCCTGTCTTTAACTCCGTTATTTGGTCAGACAATAACAACCTGGAATTCCAAAGAGATAAGCGAGACGCCATGCACCTGGACTAGAGTTAATTAATTCAGTTCCCATTCCTGTTAGTTATGTAAACGTACACGTTCCTAAATATCCTGCTACAGTATAACAAGAACAAATGAAGAGAAAAGGAAAAAGAAAACGAATGGTGGCAAGCGGGGTACTGTTTCAAGAGGCAATTTACAACATAACGTGTGACAAAATTAAAGAAGCAAACCCAACCTCCAAACTCCAATACAAAACAAGGGAAATAGAGTAGCTGTGTTCATGACATCAGAGTGAAGCTGAACTGCAGAAAAAAAAAGAAAAAAGAAATAAAAGGAAAAAGTCCTGCGGGACTCGATTAACTTCTCTCCTTCCGGTCGGGCATTATAAACACGCAACGTGCTAAGCGATTCTGCCTCACGGAAGATCCGAAGATCTTCTGCGAAACTTAAATCTATCTATGTATGCTATACACAACACAAATTTACATTGATATTCAGTTTTTTTGGCGATATACGTCAAGTGACTGATAGCGCTATTCAACTTCCCACGAGTGGCCGCGTAGATTCGATCAATATACATATATACATATATATCGCTTCGACCAGATTCCATTTTCATTTTCAGTGATCGACAACGAAAATAATAATAAGTAGCGACTTGAAGTAATATTGAGAAACATTCGTGAAGTCCAATTCTTTATACAGTCCTACATAATTCAGATGAAATTGTTTCTGTCATGCAACCATTTAAAAATTTTCATGTGGTGTCGGCGTGTCCAAGTAAGTTGATTGGAAAGGATATGTGAATGAGTATTTACCAATCGGTCTTTATATTGTAAAAGAAAATCAAACATGGCCATGCGGTCTTTTAAGAGTCATCTTCACTTGAACATTTGTAATTTCAAATCCAAGTTGCCAGTCAAAGCAATGTGGTCTCCAACACAAAACAAAGGGATATTGTGTGTGTGTGTGTGTGTGTGTGTGTACCTGTGTGTGTGTGTACGTTTACATGAAAACGTGATTTCTACATGGACGAAGGTGAATACTCCATAAAAGAAAAAAAAAACAAAAGATGTAAGCATTTTGTTTCGTGCTCTTATGGGGTTCGAACCCGTACGTATGCAACCTCACGTCTCTTGTGACGTCGCCTTTATCCTCTCGGCCATGTACGTCTTGACGAGAAAATACGAGGAACGTAAGCTTATATGTGAAAGATGATTCAGGAATCGTTTGGTCCACATTCCATTCTCATTTTCAGTTTTTAGCTGCAAAATTATCAACCTGATGAGGAGATTTGAAAAAATAAAATGCATGATTACTGCAGCTTATTGTCTGAGCTACCACATACTTAAGTTTCAGAGGAAATTGAGCAAAATCAGCTGAAATAAAGGTGTTTAAACGTTGTCAAGTCAATGCATGGTTAAAAAAAATCACCTCCCATAGACATAACACGTCAACTTGTCTGATTTTGAGTCTTTACCTTTATCATAATTTGAAGTATGATGGTAAGTCTTCTCGAACTAAGAGCGTGGAACGGAAGCTTCTACGTGAAAGATGAATCACGATGATCACCCGTGACCGACACATCTTCAAAGGGATCAGTTATTAGAAGTGGAAGCCCTCGTGCCAAGATATTGTCTCAGCAATTCCAAAGCAATGATACCCTTACATTTAGGTATACCATAATTTCCCTCTGAAATCATTGGTATTATTCATGTACAATTGCTTGCCTTGTCCATAAACTTTGCTTTACAAACCTTCAGTGAAAGGTGTCATAACATAACTCTGTAACTCCATTAGCAGTGACTGACTACATAAATAAAGATATATCAAATTGAATGCTTAGCGCGTATAACTAAGGGGGATTTTAGCCTGATGCTGTGTTATTCACTGCTCAGATACCAACAACACTCATCACCTACGGTTACGTATAGAGAAATAGCCATGACGAAAATAAGGTTTTCCTTTTCTTTGGCAGATAGACACACAACCCCTTTGAACACACTATAATTGACATGGAGGGACATGAAAAAGTTCATTACTACTACTAAACAGTGATGCCTTCTACTCATGTGGCACAAGATACCTCTATAGCAACATAAAACCTGTCTACAATTCCGTTATTGGGTCAAACAATAACAACCTGGAATTTCAAAGAGACGAGCGAGACGCCATACACCTGGCCTAGAGTTAATTTATTCAGTTGCCATTCCTGCTCCAGTTGAGTTATGTAAATTATTTTCCGACCTGTCTTGTGCAGTGTATAACAGGAACAAACGTAGAGAAAAGGAAAGAGAAAACGAAAGGTGGCAAGCGGGGCACTGTATACCAAGGGCAATTTACAACATTACGTATGATAAATGAAGCAAATCCAACCTCCAGCCTCCGACAAAAAAGAAAAAAAAAAGGAACTTGAGTGACTGTGTGTCGTGGGGTAATGACATCGGAATGAAGCTGAACTGCCAAAAGAAAAACAAAGAAAGAGAGAGAGAGAAAAAAATAATAGCGTCCTGCGGGTCCCGAACATCTCGTCCTAAGGTAGTGCATAATGACCATGCAGCGCGCTATAAAGCGACTATAAAGCCACACGGCTGTCCCGAAGATTTGATGTGAAATTCATATCTTTATATCATTTACAACATGAAAAAGTTCATTACTACTACTAAACAGTGATGCCTTCCATTCATGTGGCACAAGATACCTCTATAGCAACATAAAACCTGTGTACAACTCCGATATTGGGTCAAACAATAACAACCTGGAATTTCAAAGAGATGAGCGAGACGCCATACACCTGGACTAGAGTTAATCATATCAGCTCCCATTCCTGCCAGTAATCTAAACGTACATGTTCCTACCTATCCTGTTACAATATAACAAGAACCAATGAAGAGAAAAGGAACGAGCAAACGAAAGGTGGCAAACGGGACACTGTAACAAGGGGCAATTTACAACATTAAGTGTGACAAAATTAATGAAGCAAACCCAATCTCCAAATCTCCAATACAAAACAAGGGAAATAGAGCAGCCGTGTTCACGGGTTACGTATACTTGATAAAATAATACGATAAATGACATCGGAGTAAAGCTGAACTGCCGAAAAAAAAAAGAAAGAAAGAAAGAAAGAGAAAACTCCTGCGGGAGTCGAACTTCTCGCCGTCCGGGTATGGAGTTATTAACACCCAGCGCGCTAAGCGATTACTCCACACGGCTATCCTGAAGATCCCATGAGAAACTTAAATATATGATAATACTATCGTGACACTGCTGATTGAGATGGCGCTATTCAACTTCCCACAAGTGGCCGCGTGGATTCGACCAATATACAGTTGCAAAGAATAATCGGGAATCGTTCCGTACAGATTGCGTTCTTATTTTCAGTCTTTAACTACAAAATTGTCGACCTGATGAGGTGAAAATATGAAATGCATGATGACTGCAGCTTATTGTCTGAGCTACAACATACTTAAGTTTCAGAGGAAATGAAGCAAAATCAGCTGAGGTAAAGGTGCTTAAACGTTGTCAAGTGAATGCATGGTTCTAAAAAAAAAAAATCACCTCCCATAGACACAACACGTAAACCTGTGCAATTTTGAGTCTTTACCTTTAATCACAATTTCTAGTATGATGACGTCATCATATTTCAAAGCCATTACATGGACTTGAAAGGCAAATGTTCAAAGTACAACATATCTGAATTTGGGATAATATTGAGCTTAAACAACAGAGATACGAGCAAATGAATGTCAGAAACAGTACCTCAAAAAATCAGTTCCACTTTTTTTTTATTTAAAATGACGATATGATGACGTCATCGCGTTTTCCTGGCAATATTGATACTTGGAATGTTATTTACAATTCATATACTTTTGTAATATGCAACAGAAATATAGGGTCGACGGACGATTTAAAGAACTATGGCGAAATAAACAAAGACGTGTTTTTTCACTATATTTGCAGAAAGATGCGCACGCGGAATTTCAACTTTGACGCCAGTGCATTCCTTTGTTATAGGTCGAAATCGATCGGAAATCAATGGATATTGTTACTCAAAGTATCAGGAATCCAAATCAGTAAAAAAAAAAAATGCATTTTCATGTTGCTTACGGGCTCTGCGCGCGAAATTGCGCGGACGGACGCGCACGCGAGAAAATGTTTGAAACGCTTAAAATTGTCTGAAACTTCGAGAATTTCCATTGGGAAGTCGTTTTGAGCCTTTTAAAATTTTGACGCGCGCTTACGCGCGCGTAATGATGACCTGTGTAACTAGCGTTAAAAAGTAAGATAGAGCGTGACTTGAACTTCATGTCCACCGAAAATGACACAGAAATGACATCTAGTTATGAAGTTATGATCGATCATGTGACAAGGTCCAAAAATCACAAAATGGCGCCTAGATGACGTCATAGATATGTTACTGTCATGAAAACCTTATTGTGGCTAGATTTTGTCATGAGACATGTTGACTGAAAATGTCATGTTATTTCGTAATGTCATTCTTGAGATATTGACGACACAAAATTGTCCAGAAAGAAAGAAGAATAAAAAACGAGATATGAAACTCGTCACACTGAGGACGAGTTAGGTGATACGCTTGGGGTCATCAGATGTCGGTCATCTGTGACCGACAAAGAAAAGAATGTGATATAGGCACCTTGAAGTTGTATTGAGTGTGCATGCGAAACCGTTTCTCTAACCACTCGGCCACAGGACATCCACGGAAATGGAAAGACAAAAAAAAAAAAAAAACAATGTACAGATATAACAGGGGAAAAGTCAATGCACACTCAACAAACGTGGCCGCGTGAACATGTATTGTATTGCTAGACGGAAATGCGGAATTGTAACGATTGATGTCGCTAGGCCCTTTCTGGCAACTTGGGAAAAATACGTCCCGCAGACATAAAACCTAAAATCGGCTGGTTTTTATATCTTGCCTTTAATCACAATTTTCAGTGTGATGACGTCATCAAAGTACAAAACAATGACATGGACTTGAAAGACAATTGTTCGAAGTACAACACCTCCGTTGTCGTCATTACATACTATGATCGGTTTGACAAAGTCAGCCTGCAAAATTTTGCAGCAGTCTAAGCAATGTGGTCTCCAACACAAAACAGAGGGATATTGTTTGTGGGTGTGTGTGTGTATAGGTGCGTTTATATACGAACGTGATTTCTACATGGACGAATGTGTAATACACCATTGAAGAAAAAAAAGTAAAATAGATAAGTATTTTTTTTCGTGCTCTTATGGGGTTCGAACCCGCACGTGTGCAACCTTACGTCTCTGAGACGTCGCCTTTAACCTCTCAGTCATACGTCTCGACGAGAAAATATGAGGAACGTAAGCTTATATGTGAAAGATGAATCAGGAATCGTTTCGTCCACCTTCCATTCTCATTTTCAGTTTTAAGCTGCAAAATTGTCAACCTGATGAGAAGATTTGAAAAAAAAAAATAAAATGTATGATTACTGCAGCTTATTGTCTCAGCTACAACATACTAAGTTAAGTTTCAGAGGAAATGAAGCAAAATCAAGTGAGGTAAAGGTGCTTGAGCGTTATCAAGTCAATGCATGGTAAAAAACAAAAATCCCCTCCCATAGACATAACACATAATCTTCGCTGATTTTGATATCTTGCCTTTAATCACAACTTCTAGTATGATGACGTCATCAAATTAGAAAACATCGACATGAACTTGATAGACAATTGTTCAAAGTATAACATATTCATCGTACGTCGTCAGTTTGATATTGACATGACGATCAAACACAGGAATATGAGGCAACTATTAGTACCTGTGTGAAATTATTATAGGCATGGTTATCCAATTCCCCTAAAATTTCCTTATAATTGCTTTACTTTTACACAGAGTTAAGCTATCCCTTTAAACTCGTCATATATAATTTATGACGATCTCACGTGATCGACACACATTCAAAGGGGACAGTTAGAAGTGGAAGGAGTGCATAATCGTGTCATTAATTCCTAATCAATGACACCCCTACTATAGGCATATCATAATTTCTCATCTAAAATCAATGGTCTATAGGACTCATGCACCATTACTTGTATAGTGCATAAACTTTGCTTTTTAAGCTTTGAGTGAAACGTGTCATAGCATAATTCTGTAATTCCATCAGCAGTGATTGACATAATGAAGAAGAAAGATATATCACATTGAACGCTTAGAACCTAACGGGGGGGGGGGGTATTACAGCATGATACTCGGTTCTTTACTGCCCAGCTAGATGCCAACAACATCCATCATTCACGGCTACGCATAGAGAAACAGCCATGGCGAAAATAAAACTTTCCTTTCTCATAGGCACAATAACACAGAACCCCTTTGAACACACTATAATTGGCAGGGAGGGACATGAAAAAGTTCATTACAAATACTAAACAGCGTATGCATTCCATTCATGTGGCACGAGATACCTCTATAGCAACATAAAGCCTGTCTTCAACTCCGTTGGTCGAACAACGACAACCTTGAAATTTCAAAGAGATGAGCGAGACGCTATATACACCTGGCCTAGAGTTAATTTATTCAGTTCTCATTCCTACTTCAAGTTGGGTTATGTTATTGTAATCATTCCCATCTGCAGTATAACAAAACCAAACTGAGCGAAAAGGGGAGAGAAAAACGAGAGGTGGCAAAAGGAAAACTGCATGCACAACTGCAATCCATAGCATTGCGTGTGACAAGTGAAGCAAATGTATTAGTTGTTATAGCAGTGTTTTATGAGCATAAACAGACAAATAGACAGACAATGTCAAATTTAAAAACCATCAATTAAATGTCAGAGAAGATGGTAAACAAGATGCATTGAAACCGTAACTAAATCGAACATATTTAGATATAACATTCTTGAATTAAAAACAAGATAAAGAAAAATAATGTCCACGTCAGGATTAAAAAAAAAAAAAAACGCCGCACGAACATGCATTATATTCTAAATTTTAGATGGGAATACGGTCTTGATGCAAAGGTCCAAGGATTGTCTCATTAATTTAAAAGCAATGATTCCCTTACCACCACCAGTACCACACCACAATGAAGTCTCTAAAATCGATGGTAGCACATATCATTGCATCGTGCATTGAATTAGCTCCCTTTTCCTAAACTACCAGTGAAACGTGCCATATTATATTGTGTAATTCGATCAGTAGTGATAGACTTTAAAGAAGAAAGATAATGCAACAAATTGAGTGCTTACCACATTGCTTATAGGGCTATTCCACTTTGGTACTGATCTGTTCTATTCTCCCAGATGCCAACAACACATATCACCTATGGCTAAACTAGTGAAACAGCCATGACGAAAATAAACGACAGAGAACCCCGTCATAATCACTACACTAATTGGAAAGGTATTGCCCGAAATTCCTCATATAATATGAAGCAATATCAAGTCACTTCCTTCCCTGCCTGTCTTTAACTCCGTTATTTGGTCAAACAATAACAACCTGGAATTCCAAACAGATAAGCGAGACGCCATACATCTGGACTCAAGAGTTAATTAATTCAGCTCCCATTCCTGTTAGTTATGTAAACGTACACGTTCCTACCTATATCCTGCTACAGTATAACAAGAACAAATGAAGAGAAAGGAAAGACTGGAGAATTCGAATGGTAGCAAGCGTGGCACTGTTTCAAGGGGCAATGTACAACATTACGTGCGACAAAATTAATGAAGCAAACCCAACCTTCAAACTCGAATACAAAACAAGGTAAATAGAGTTGCTGTGTTCATGACATCAGAGTGAAGCTGAACTGCAGAAAAAAAAAAGAAATAAAAGGAAAAAGTCCTGCGGGACTCGATTATCTTCTCTCCTTCCGGTCGGGCATTACAAACACGCAGCGCGCTCAGCGATTCTGCCACACGGCTCTCCCGAAGATCGTGTGCGAAACTTAAATACTATACACAACACAAATTTACTTTGATATTCAATTTTTTGGCGATATACGTCAAGTGACTGAAAGCGCCATTCAACTTCCCACAAGTGGCCGCGTGGATTCGATCAATATACAGTTGCAAAGACAAATCGGGAATCGCTTCGACCAGATTCCATTTTCATTTTCAGTGATCGACAACGAAAATAATAATAAGTAGCGACTTGAAGTAATATTGAGAAATGTTCGTGAAGTCCAATTCTTTATACAGTCCTACATAATTCAGATGAAATTGTTTCTGTCATGCAACTAATTGAAAATTTCGTTTGGTGTCGGCGTGTCCAAGTAAGTTGATTGGACAGCTATGTGAATGAATATTTACCAATAGGTCTTTATATTGCAAAAAAAAAAAAAAAAAATCAAACATGGCCATGCGGTCTTTTAAGAGTCATCTTCACTTGAACATTTGTAATTTCAAGTCCAAGTTGCCAGTCAAAGCAATGTGGTCTCCAACACAAAACAAAGGGATATTGTGTGTGTGTGTGTGTGTGTGTGTGCGCGCCTGTGTGTGTGTACGTTTACATGAAAACGTGATTTCTACATGGACGAAGGTGAATACTCCATAAAAGAAAAAAAAAAGCAAAAGATATAAGTATTTTGTTTCGTGCTCTTATGGGGTTCGAACCCGTACGTGTGCAACCTTACGTCTCTTGTGACGTCGCCTTTATCTTCTCGGCCATGTACGTCTTGACGAGAACGTAAGCTTATATGTGAAAGATGGTTCAGGAATCATTTGGTCCACATTCCATTCTCATTTTCAATTTTTAGCTGCAAAATTATCAACCAGATGAGAAGATTTGAAAAAAAGAAATGCATGATTACTGCAGCTTATTGTCTGAGCTACCACATACTTAAGTTTCAGAGGAAGTGGAGCAAAATCAGCTGAGATAAAGGTGGTTAAACGTTGTCAAGTCAATGCACGGTTAAAAAAAAAAAAAAAAAAAAAATCACCTCCCATAGACATAACACGTCAACTTGTCTGATTTTGAGTCTTTACCTTTAATCACAATTTGAAGTATGATGGTAAGTCTTCTCGAACTAAGAGTGTGGAACGTAAGCTTCTACGTGAAAGATGAATCATGCCGATCACCCTTGACCGACACATCTTCAAAGGGATCAGTTATTAGAAGTGGAAGCCCTCGTGCCAAGATATTGTCTCAGCAATTCCAAAGCAACGATACCCTTACATTTAGGTATACCATCATTTCCCTCTGAAATCAATGGTATTATTCATGTACAATTGCTTGCCTTGTCCATAAACTTTGCTGTACAAACTTTCAGTGAAAGGTGTCATAACATAATTCTGTAACTCCATTAGAAGTGATTGACTACATAAATAAAGATAATAAATATCAATTTAACGCTTAGCGCGTATAACTAAGGGGGATTTTAGCCTGATGTTGTGTTATTCACTGCTCAGATACCAACAACACTCATCACCTACGGCTACGTATAGGGAAACAGCCATGACGAAAATAAGGTTTTCCTTTTCTTTGGCAGATAGACACACAACCCCTTTAAACACATTAAAATTGACATGGAGGGACATGAAAAAGTTCATTACTACTACTAAACAGTGATGCCTTCTACTCATGTGGCACAAGATACCTCTATAGCAACATAAAACCTGTCTACAATTCCGTTATTGGGTTAAACAATAACAACCTGGAATTTCAAAGAGATGAGCGAAACGCCATACACCTGGCCTAGAGTTAATTCATTCAGTTGCCATTCCTGCTCCAGTTGAGTTATGTAAATTATTTTCCGTATAGAGAAACAGCCATGACGAAAATAAAAGTTTTTCCCTTTCTTTGGCAGATAGACACACAACCCCTTTAAACACACTATAATTGACATGGAGGGACATGAAAAAGTTAATTACTACTACTAAACAGTGATGCATTTTACTCATGTGGCACAAGATACCTCTATAGCAACATAAAACCTGTCTACAACTCCGTTATTGGGTCAAACAATAACAACCTGGAATTTCAAAGAGATGAGCGAGACGCCATACACCTGGCCTAGAGTTAATTCATTCAGTTGCCATTCCTGCTCCAGTTGAGTTATGTAAATTATTTCCCGACCTGTCTTGTGACAGTGTAACAGGAACAAACGAAGAGAAAAGGAAAGAAAAACGAAAAAGTGGCAAGCGGGGCACTGTACCAAGGGCAATTTAAACAATACGTATGATAAATGAAGCAAATCCAACCTCCAGCCTCCGACAAAAAAAAAGGAACTTGAGTGACTGTATGTCTTGGGGTAGTATACTTGATAAGATAATACGATACATGACATCGCCGATCGGAATAAGCTGAACTGCCAAAAGACAAACAAAGAAAGAGAGAGATAAAAAAAAATTATAGCGTCCTGCGGGTCTCGAACATCTCGTCCTAAGGTAGTGCGTAATGACCATGCAGCGCGCCAAGCGACTATAAAGCCACACGGCTGTCCCGAAGATTGGATGTGAAATTTATATCTTTATACCATATACAACATGAAAAAGTTCATTACTACTACTAAACAGTGCTGCCTCCCACTCATGTGGCACAAGATACCTCTATAGCAACATAAAACCTGTCTACAACTCCGTTATTGGGTCAAACAATAACAACCTGGAATTTCAAAGAGATGAGCGAGACGCCATACACCGGGACTAGAGTTAATCAATTCAGCTCCCATTCCTGCAAGTTATTTACACGTACATGTTCCTACCTATCCTGTTACAGTATAACAATAACCAATGAAGAGAAAAGGAAAGAGCAAACGAAAGGTGGCAAGCGGGACACTGTAACAAGGGGCAATTTACAACATTAAGTGTGACAAAATTAATGAAGCAAACCCAATCTCCAAACTCCAATACAAAACAAGGGAAATAGAGCAGCCGTGTTCACGGGTTACGTACAATTGATAAAATAATATGATAAATGACATCGGAGTAAAGCTGAACTGCCGAAAAAAAAAAAGAAAAAGAAAGAATGGGAGTCGAACTTCTCTCCTTCCAGTATGGCGTTATGAACACCCAGCGCGCCAAGCGATTACCCCACACGGCTGTCCTGAAGATCGAATGCAAAACTTAAATGTATAATGATACTGTCGTGACTGTGTTGCCTTGTGATGGCGCTATTCAACTTCCCACAAGTGGCCGCGTGGATTCGACCAATATACAGTTGCAAAGAACAATCGGGAATCGTTCCGTACAGATTGCATTCTCATTTTCAGTTTTTAACTACAAAATTGTCGACCTAATGAGAAGATTTGAAAATATAAAATGCATGATGACTGCAGCTTATTGTCTGAGCTGCAACATACTTAAGTTTCAGAGGAAATGGAGCAAAATCAGCTGAGATAAAGGTGCTTAAACCTTGTCAAGTCATTGCATGGTTTAAAAAAAAAAATCACATCCCATAGACATAACACGTAAACTTGTCCGATTTTGTGTCTTTACTTTTAATCACAATTTAAAGATGATGACGTCATCAAATTTCAAAACCATGACATGGACTTGAAAGGCAAATGTACAAAACAAAACATATTTCAATTTGGGGTAATATTAAGCTTAAACAACAGAGATACGAGCAAATGAATGTCAGAAACAGTACCTCAAAAAAAATTAATTCCACTTTTTTTATTTCAGATGATGATATTGTGACCCGCTACAACAAAAAGGTCCTAAAGTCGCGCACGGTGGAAGCCGTGAAAATCGAGTTTGAAGTCAGAGCATTAAAATTGGTCAAAACTTACGATTTTCTGATTTCGATATATTATTGGAGTCTAACATGTCTTCTATCATCTGTCGAAATTTTGAAGCAAAATGATCAAAGCAAAGACCAAAAACTAGCGTTTTTCTGAGCCATGTTTTTTGGCGTTTCAACGAAGCAGAAACTGGTTCGAAAATTTGGATTGAGCGCCACAGATAGGTTCCGCCCCTAACAACGACCAGAGTGATCTCATTGGTCAGTTTGCTGCTTGCTGCTAACCGAAGCGTGAAGCTCGCACACTGCCCAGTCGACTGGTGCGTGCGGGCGGGGTGCGCTATGCTCAGCCGCTTCTCACATCCTGGTCACTGATTGGTTGGTGAGGAGACCGCCGACGCTGATGTGTTTGAATGAACTCTTCGGGGGTTGCTAGGGCTTACCTTCTATTGTTCAGAGGTGAAAACTGACTTGCGTGTCCCTGATCGCGATTGCGTCGAAAGGAAGACTTTTAGGGCGCTTTTCTCGAAACAGTGATTTTCCAGACGCCTCGACATGCTCTCTTTTAAACATCGATACCTCCGCAGCCGATTATTTTTATAAAATATGTTATATATCAATTTAAAGCAGAAAGATTAGGAAATTATATCATGCAATTTTGAAATAAACGACCTCCCCCGACTTTAGGATCATTTTGTTGTAGCGGGTCACATATGATGACGTCATCGAGTTTTCCTGGCAATATTGGTACTTGAAATGTTATTTCCAATTCATATGCTTTTGTAATATGCAATAGAAATATATGGTCAACGGACGATTTAAAGAGCTATGCCGAAATAAACAAAGACATGTTTTTTTCACTATATTTGCAGAAAGACGCGCGCGCGGAATTTCAACTTTGACGCCAGTGCATTCCTTTGTTATAGGTCAAAATCGATCGGAAATCAATGGATATTGTTACTCAAAGTATCAGAAATCCAAATCAGTCAAAAAATTGCATTTTCATGTTGGTTACGCCCTCTGCGCGCGAAATTGCGCGGACGGACGCGCACGCGAGAAAATGTTTGAAACGCTTAAAATTGTCTGAAACTTCGAGATTTCCCATTGGGAAGTCGTTTTGAGCCTTTTAAAATTTTGACGCGCGCTTAGGCGCGCCTAATGATGACCTGGGTAACTAGCGTTAAAAAGTCAGATAGAGCGTGACCTGAACTTTATGTCCAGCGAAAATGATAGAGAAATGACATCTAGTTATGAAGTTATGATCGATCATGTGACAAGGTCTGAAAATCACAAAATGGCACCTAGATGACGTCATAGATATGTTACTGTCATGAAAACCTTATTGTGGCTAGATATTGTTATGAGACATGTTGGCTGAAAATGTCATGTCATTCCGTTATGTCATTGTTGAGATATTGACGACACAAAATGTGGCAGAAAGAAAGAAGAATAAAAAAAGAAAGAAATTTTGACAATCACAATAGGTGATACGCTGATAGCGTGATACGCTGATAGCGTATCACCTAAAAATAAAGAGAGATTT
This sequence comes from Diadema setosum, assembly GCF_964275005.1. Classification (NCBI taxonomy): domain Eukaryota; kingdom Metazoa; phylum Echinodermata; class Echinoidea; order Diadematoida; family Diadematidae; genus Diadema; species Diadema setosum. The sequence goes on along the minus strand of NC_092690.1, from coordinate 17,571,035 downwards.
TGACAATTACAATAGGTGATACGCTGATAGCGTATCACCTAAAAATAAAGAGAGATTTTGACAATCACAATAGGTGATACGCGGATAGCGTATCACCTAATTAGATCATTAGAAATCCACATATAAACTAATAATAGCAGACCGAACTTCAGTAGAGTCTAGTTCTGTGTTTTCAAATTGATCAGTTAATTAGAAGTACGTGATATATCAGCATGATTGTATCAGACGTACAATGTAATGTGTGTGTGCAATGTGATGTGTGTTGTAGAGCTATTGCAAGCGACAGTTATTTTCCAGCATGTTGCGTTGTTCATTGAGATCGGACGAACCTCGTCGTGAGTGCAGTGACCTGTTTAAGCAGAACGTATGTACATTATGTACATGCACAACACTCACACACACACACACACACACGCACACACACATACACAGGTATTACTACTACTACTACTACTACTACTACTACTACTACTACTACTACTACTACTACTACTTCTACTACCACTACTATAGGTGACTCGCTGCATGTGTACATAGAGAGTAGGGCTGTCCGAATCCACGTCTCACTAGTCGAGTCCATTCATTGTGTAGAAGTTGGCCAAGCTGGAAGTCAATGCGCTTGCGCACTTCAGTCTTTCGCTCAACTTATGAATAATTCATGTCCTGTAGCGTTTCCATATGTACGAAAAAAAAATAGCCCCTCGGATAGCTACCCCCGGATAACTACCCCCGGATAACTACCCCATAATAACCACCCCCTGGATAACTACCCCTCTGATAACTATACCCTCGGATAAATACCCCCTGGTTAACTACCCCCCCCCCCCCCGATAAATATTTCCCCCTCCCCCGACAACAACCCCCCCCCCCCCTACGGATAAATACCACCAGGAAAATGTCCCCAGGGCAATTACCCACCAGATAAACATCAACCGGGTGATTACTCCCTATAGGGCTCTCCCACCAATCTTGATAGCCTACAACTACCTCCGGATATCAAACTTACTTACCCTCCAGGGCAATTCACCAGGACAATGCCCCATCGGGCACCCCCGAACCCACGGCCCAAGACAATTACTCAGAGGCAGTTCTACCTGGGATGAAAGGTCATGGAGTAGCCGCAATATTCCATAGTTATGTCTAGTTGTAGAGCCACATTATATTACTTTCATTTCATAAATTAATGAATACATTACTGTATCTATTAAGACAATGCTTATCACTGCCTCCAGATGTGTCTAGGAGAATTTCGATGCAATTTTCTGTTTATTTATTATAACACAGAACATTATTTCCGTTTAAAATTGCCCTTCTATAAAATTAGGCCCCAAACAATCACCTCTACGCCAATTAATTTGCCACAAGAAAATTACCCCTTCCATTTTTATTTTCTAACATCGTTTGTTATTTCAGTCAAAAAAACTCATATTTTGTGAACAGCGACAAATAACGGGTATCAACTAAGTCTTAGCAATCACAGTGATTAATTCTTCTTTTCTTTCTAATGATTTCGGTATTCCCGAGCCGCATCCGAGCCGATAATACATTAACCATCTATGTTTTTGTCTTGTCCCTTTGCTTGCTTGCTTTACAAATAACAATGATGATAATGATAATAACATAATAATAAGCTCAATAAGCATGTCCTTCCTTCTGCATTGTGTACCACTTATGTGAAGAATATATTGAAGCATTGTCAAGTTACAGCAAAATTTGTAAACAAAGGCATAATAAACGTCCATTGAAAGAAAGATATCATTTTCGAATAGTAAAGTGCATGAAAAAGTTGCATCCGTCGTACTTTCAACACAAATTTGACTTCAAAGTATATAGGCAAATGTAGTTTTTTAGTAATGTATGGACACAAATTTCCCTTAAGAATATAGGTGAATACAGAGAGCAAAGCCAATTATATTCTTATGTTAGCTCTTTTGAGTATATACAGAGCGATGGTTATTCAAAACAATCCTGGAAAAGAGCAGAGGAAAGCAATAACTGTTCATGTTCGTAAAGGAAGTTTATTCAAGAATGCAGATAAATTCCTTTCTAAAGAAGGAATATACACGTGCGCTGGATTATCCATCAAAGAATTAAGCATACTTTTGTGTTCGTTAGCTTTTGTTAAAAAAAATTATAGAATGAAATGAAAAATCCTGATATGTTCATTTGTATCAAAACGTGCAGTAATGAATTAATGCTTAGGAGAAAATGAGGGAAAACTCTTGGGCGTCTTTTCCCTTTTATCCAGGCTAATTTTACAGTGTTGAGGTAGGTACTTTAAGATCCGATCTACAATGGGTGATGTGCACGCAAGGCAAAAGAAACAAACCTGTCTAAATTCCAGATATCTTCGGGGGTTACCAATCACCTGTAGGCATCCGGTTACCATGGTAACCATGCACAATATTATAACTTAAAATGAATCCCACTGTATTGCTGTCATCTCTAGCAACGTGTACATTTATAGTTTTATGCAGTTTTGATGAATTCTTCATGAAATAAATGCAAAAACTGTGATAAGTTTGTCATTTTCAGTGCCCCAATAGCGACAAGCGTAACCGACCCTAGTCTTAATTTCTAGCCGTTTTTATTTCGTCTTTATTTCTCTGAGTTGCAGCTTGTGTATTGTGCAGAAGCCCGCTGTATTGCGCTAAGCCGAGTGAGGGCACATACCCAGTGATTGCGATTCGGGCGTCGCAATCACTGGGTATGCGCTCTCACTCGGCTTGCTTTAACTCGGAGAAATACAGACGAAATAAAAACGTCTAGAAACTACACTACACCGAACCCACCTTGGCGTGAAAAGTTAGTGTGCAGGCAAAAACCCTTGTTTGTCGCCTAAAAAGTCTGTACGCGCTGAGACTACTACTCGCACCACTGGCATTGGCGCCTGTAGAAGTGCTAGAGGTACGGTTCGTGTAGTAGTCTTAGCGTGCGCAGACTCTTTCTCGAAGAATAAAGTCTTGTCGCAACTAAAGTGGCCTGTAAAATGTTATTGATACCACAATTTGGAATCACATACTACCTAGGGGTGTTCCAGAGGGTCAAGCCGACCACCCCATGCAGTCAAACCTTTTCTGCGAATGATCAGGGGGTCGAATCTCGGAGGGGGGGGGGGGGGGGGCAAAGGGACATTTGCCCCGCCCCTACGGAAATGTTGGGGGCTGACAAATCATTTGTCCCCCAAGCAATTCCCGAGATGAGGACAAATCTCGAACTTTCTTTATGGAAAATTGTCCAAATACCGCCAGAACTATGCAGCAGATCGTTGAATTGCAATCATAAACATGCAAAAGCTCCACTACTGGGTCCCTTTCGATGACTTTGTACACTTTTGAGATTGACGTATTTTCTTATATTTTATCAAAGAGTGTGCAGCAAATTTTTCACTTACAAAAGCTCCCTCAAATGCAGAGGCGTCGATGGGGGGGGGGGGGATGGTTCCATTAGAAAAGTAAAGGGGACAAGCATGTCATTTTGCTTCTCCTCGTGTAACTCCCGAGATGTGGATATGTTCTTACTTTTTTGATAGAAAACTGTCTAAATAATTTATTTCACCCAAAGGTGGCTGAATTTCAATTCTGAAAATGCAAACTCTCCCTCGCGTAAGAGGGGGATACCAGGTCTAAATCCTTCCATACCCTCCCCGTCCAGTCCTTTATACTTAATACACTTTAGATTGACAGATTTTAAATGTTTTATCTGAAGTGTGCACCAGGTCTGTCACTTCAGATACAAAAAAAGAACACTGAAGAGCCATCTTTTTTTCAATCAACCCTTTCCCCGCTTTGTTTCCCATTAAAAACTTTAGTACACCTTGGGGATTGACAGCTCTCCGAATTTTCCATCAAAATTTGACATTATTTTGTATTTGTATTCTGAGAATACAAAAACCCAACCCCTTCAGTACGGATTTACGCGGTTTATATCAGCTGCAGATTTTGACCCCCCCCCCCCCCAAAAAAAAAAAAAAAAATCTTATGGAACTTAGATTACCCCACTCATATCTAAAATTCCGCTGAACTTGGTTTGGTTTATTTTGGTTTATTTTTGCATTTTTTTTCTCCAAATACAATTGCAAATGAAAACAGAATGATACAGATAACATACAAATCAATACAAAAAATATCATTTGCGTAACAACATTAGTCTGAAGTGACATATGAATCAGAATAACATATTAAGGCATACTGTATCTATTAACAAAGGAGAAATCAATACAGGGACCGTCATCATAAGCAGAGCTTGACGTGGATGAGGCCCTATCTGAATATGTGATACCAATATAATACAACACCAATTTTATATGTACTCATAAAACTCTTAATCTTAATACACGAAACACATTTTGCTAGAGAAAAAAGAAAAAGAAAAAAAAGAGAAAAAAAAACAGAAAAGAAAAATAGTGACTTGGCGCTTTAAAACAAGAAAAAAAACAGCACGCTGCACCATTGACTACTGCATGGTATAGTAGACTATAAAAGTGTAGGTGTGTGCGAGTGACAGTGCGTCGTGTGTGCAGGTGACAGTGCAAGAGAGAATAAAGGCTGTAGCATGCCTATTCTGGGGGTAAGGTATGGGCTTTACTTAATGTATGCAATATCATTATCAAAGAAGGGAACGGGAGGGAATGGAAAAAAATTGAAAAAAAAACACCATTTTGCATGGATCAGGGCTGACTGCGACTTAAGGAAAAAAAAAAGAAAAAAATACATTGATCAAAGACTACTAACTGGAAACATATTTCAATAATAAATACTTTTTTAAATGAGCTTTAAAGGAAAAAAGTGAAGTACACTGCTTTAATTGATCAGGTAGGTTATTCCAAACATCGGGACCGTAATGTCTAATTGATTTCTGAGCTAAAACAGTTTTGGGGTTTACAAGGTGGAAGTCTGTCGAACGGCGAGTTGGATATGTGTGTATATTCGAATTTAAGTGAAAAATATTATGAAATAAAGAGGGAAGTTGATTTGTTGCGTACTTGTACATAAATATACCTGTTTGTAAAATGTGGATGTCCTGCAGCTTCAAAGAATGCAAACGATGAAATAAAGGATCTGTATGAGATAAATATGTGGAATTAGTAATAATGCGAATAGCACACTTTTGGAGTAAATACAATGAATTCAGTTTAGTAATAGTACAATTTCCCCATACAATATTTGAATACAATATATGAGGCAAAATTAAAGAATTATATAAAATAATCAGGGATCGTTCTGATAGGAGATCTTTCAACTTCCAGAGTACGCCAATATTTCTTGACAGGGTCCTTTGTAGACAGGATATATGTTCGTTCCATGTCAAATGAGAATCGATTGTAATGCCTAAAAATCTAATAACCTGTTTCTCGCAAAGAGAAAACCCATCAATTGATATATTGACATTAAGATCCTGTGAGTAGGGTTTTCTAAAATGAACAAGATTTGTCTTGTTAACATTCAAAGATAACTTGTTTGATTTAAACCAATTCAATATATTCAACAATTCAGTGTTCAAACGATTAACAAGGGTCCCTCTATCATAATCTGATGTAATAATAGATGTATCATCAGCAAAAAGTATAAAATTCAGAGATGGAGAAGAACTTATAATATCATTTATATAAATGTTAAACAACAGAGGCCCTAAAATGGAGCCTTGAGGTACCCCACATTTAATATCAAGTTTCTGTGATTCATAAGACTGAAAACTAACATACTGTTGACGGTTTTGCAAATAATTCATAAACCAGAGCAGAGCGTGACCTCGGACTCCATACGTATTAAGTTTATATATCAATACTTCATGGTCGATAACTTGAGTTAGATGACTTCGAAATGAGATTTCGTGATCAACTATATGACACGTTAAGTTACGGGCTGTTTTTGATGAAGTATACAAGTGCTACAGACAGGACCAATATGGCCGTAACATCATTAATGATCGACTTTACTTAACATAATGCTTTATACGAATACAGTACAATATATATATATATATATATATATATATATATATATATATATATATATACATATATATATATATATATAACAACTTAAGATTTATCATCATTCAGTTTAAGGCCACTGAATGTAAGTCAGATTCTTCAAGATTTGCCAACATGCTTCAAGTTTTGCAATGGCCGATGACAATGAAGACACAGCAGGTTTTCTAAGAGAGAAAATGAAGTTGTGTATCATAATAATGCTTAACAATGATAACCAAATTTATTCTGGGCTAGCTTATTAATCCTGTATAATAGCGTTTTAAGTGTTATTTCGGCATTCTGGCGAACTCTTGCTGTAGCATGTACTTTTTATGTTACCTTGCGATGTACAGTATGCTGGTATGTATCTACATTGTATATGTCATCTTCTGTATATACGTTTTACTATTTAATGTACATATCTTCATCAATAATATTCAGGGCTCCATGGCAGACCACTATTTATTGATGAATGGGCTACCCTGACAAAAGATTAGAAATAAATAAATAAATACGATGTTTGCGCAATACTTTATCTATAAGTTACATAAACAGACAAAAAAAAAAAAAAAAAAACCGGGCCTCCAAAAGAATCCTGGGGTAACCAATAACAAATAACCAATAACCAATAACCAATAACCAATCCTGTCATAATTCTTCTCTGCAGCAACTCATTAATGATCATTTTCAGTGCATGAAACACACGTATGCGTACGTATTGGACCTACACACAATGTAGATTATATGAAAGTAGGCTTCATTACAGATGTATATAATAATGATGTACTAGTACATAAATGTCTTATATCGCACGAAATGCACACACAATGTCGTAGAACGTGGCTACAGCTGCTAACGTCTTTCACGGTGAGGGAGGTATTTAACCAGGGGGTATAGGCCCTAGTTATCCTGGGGATTTTTTTTTTTCCGGGGGGGGGGGGGGGAGGGATAGTTACGGGTGGTAGTTATCCGGGGGTAGCATCCTGGGGGTAGTTTTCCGGATGGTAGTTTTTCGGGTGGTAATTATCTGGGTGGTAGTTATCCGGTGGGTAGTTGTCCTAGGGGAATTGCCCTGGAGGGCAATTGCCCTAGGAGGGTAGATATCCGGTGGTAGTTGCCCTAGGGGGGAATTGTCCTGGGGGTAATTATCCTTGCGGTAGTTATCCGGAGGGTAGTTGTTCAGGGGGTAAGGTTTTGTTCCATCTCATTCTCAATTTAATTTCAATTTTATTTTGTATTGAGACAGATCGAACTTCTTGGCATAGATGAAGCAACCGGAGAAGATCACATCAGATGCAAACTTTTAAAGATGACAAAGAATGTTATGGCACAATCTCTTTGCGATATTGATAACAAATCCCTGACAACGGGAGTTGTTCGACGTAAATGAAAAAAGTGAATGGAAAAGAGCAAATTCTTGAATGCGAATGATTTACTTCACCCTAATCAATCTGGTTTTAGACCATTTCATTCCATATTAACTGCTTTTGCAAAAATTTTGAATCAGTGGTCATTGAATATAGATAATAATCAAATTTCTGGACTTGCCTTCAAAGATCTTCGGAAAGGCATTTGATACTGTAGGTCATGACCTACTTTTACATAAATCAAAGTGTACGGGTGTAGCAAGACGACTGTAGATTGGTTCAAATCCTATTTAAGTGACAGACAGTAAGTGACGCACGCAATTAAAAGGAGCCAAGTCCCACCCTTCAACTATCAAATTAGGTGTACCTCAAGGGTCAATTCTTGGTCCCCTTTTATTTTCAATCTATGTCAACAGTCTACCCGAGTGTACTTCAGAAGGTGCTATAGATATGTACGCTGACGATACGACCCTCACTGTCAGTGCTAATGATGCAGCAGTTTTAGAAGAAAAGATAACTGTTGCACTAAACAAAGTAGGCTATAATATTAAACATGGAGACAAATTAGCACAGGTGATGAAAGATGTTTCAGACGATTTCTGTTAAATGATTTGAAATTCAATTTTGTGTACCGGAAGTACATTTTTAAAGCTTACTGAAGTTACAGGGAAATCAAGTCACTTCTGTTAGTGATATTTCCATTTTTTTCAGAAGCATGATGAAAGGAAAAAGTGGAAAGTGCAGCACTTTAAAGGCCGATTTTTATTCATTATTCAAGTTTATGCAATTCGCAGTCAGGATATGCTGTAAGTATTCATTATATATGTTTATAAACATAATAAAGATGTCATTGACCCGTGATTTCAAGGATATGAATATCAGAAGGAACGTTCTGCGTATTGTATATCATATCCTGAAGGGAACAGGTTAAGTACGATTCAAGACAGTTATTTGAATTAACATTTAAAACTATGCCAATTTCCAGTGACCGATACCTGTGTATTATGACCACTGCAACAATGATTTTTTTTTAGCGGTTCGACAATGACCACAGACATTATCAGAACAGAATAAGTGACCTTATGACGGATCATTTTGCACAAAACCATATGCAAATTTATGCATATTATGTATAAAGAAATACCGTTACTACTGATGTCATAATTGTGTCCCCTGGCCTAAACAGAGATTTAAACACCAGGAATGTACTTTCAACGAATTTTGTGTTCAAAGATAAAGGTAAATAGGCTACATGGCGGCCATTTTGAATTCATGCAAATCAGGATTTGATCCATCGCTCGAATTATAGGGAACTTTCATAGGTTCTTTTAATGACTCTTCCACGTTAAATTCAAGCATAATCGTTTCTGTTGCAATTTGTTTTGGGGTTGACCCCCTTTTATATATTTTGACTGGACCATTTTCAGTCTAGAAAGCATATTCTTTTTTCCAGTCAAATAGCAGATTCACAGGACGTTATTATACCATTCTGGCGGCAAAAGGACGGTGGTGAGAACTACGTTATTGATTTTTCTTAACTATAGGACATTTTTAGATTTTGGCCATTTTATTCAAATATTTTGGTCAATTTCTTCACTTGACTTTGTTTATTTTCTGAGCGTGAGCGCGGTATATAAACACTTTGCGCATAATTTTCACCTTGGATACTACGCATGACTGTGAGCACGAGTATGCGCAAATTTTGTGTGCGCAAGTGATTGGTGTCAGCTCTACGCGGTATTGCTAAGCCTTCTGAACTAGACTATTATGACGTCACAATGGTCATTGTTGATATAAAATCCCTCCGCGTAAAGGAACTTAAAGCGGAACTCCAGAAACGCGGTCTTAACAAAAAACGGTGTGAAAGACACTTTAGTGAAAAGGCTGCAAAGTTCAATAGACAATGAAGTAAACGTAGATATCCGTCAAACAAATGTCAGCAATGGCAGTCAAATTGACAAGGAGACAAATACGGACAACGGTGATCTTTACGAGCTTTTTAGCCAAGTACTATCAGCCGTTAGCGAACTCTCCATAAGACTCAACAAACTCGAAGCTATCGCAAGAGTTAATAATGAGGAGCTGGTAGAGGAAAAATCAAATCTCCACGGAATAGTGGGAACCGTTTCCAAAGTGCGTCTCCCTGGCCATGATGAGGGACACAAAACGGACAAAACTACCTACACCATCCCGACAAAGAATCCATTCGATGTCCTCGCGGATGAGCACGGCGATCTACCTGAGCCTCCTCCTGTGATGTCAACAAGCGACCAAATCAAAGAGTATCGTGAAAGGCACCATCTCCGCTATCTATCTAAGTGACCTGAAGTCATCCTTGGAATCACGAATGCTAGTAAGTCTTCTAACGAATTGTCGACAAGCGAACAACTAAAGCAGTACCGAGAAAGTCATCGCCAAAGACGCTTGGATGTCTCTGTGCTTCCTGAGGCTGCTACCTCGGCGTCAATACCAAATAGCGGCCAGGTAATTGAGTGCCCGGAAGACAATAGACAACGCCATGTCACTGAGTTACCAGATGTTGTCATCGTAGGGGACTCTTTGATAAAGCACATCGACGGCCGTCTTCTGAGCCGAAGACGCAAAGTGTTCTGCCATCCACACCCGGGTGCGAAGGTGGCAGATATCTCCGCTAAGAAGGTTACCGAGGGTGTAAAGGCGAAAGGAGACGTCATTCTACATATCGGGTCAAACAATGTTTCGCACCCCTCGCATGGCAATGGAAGTACATCCACCGCAGATGACATCATAGCCTTAGCAGACGGGATTTCAAATGAAGGATGTGAAGTTGCCTTATCTAGTATTGTGCATCGTAGATGGGAATCAGCTCATCAGAGGCGCCTCGTCGATGGGGTGAATGAGCGTCTGCATACCGCTGCCCGTGAACGGAGCTGGGGTTTCATTGACAACAGCAGCATCGGTGATAGGCATCTTGGGCGAGATGGGGTTCACATCAACAAGGCTGGGCAAGCTGTACTTGCTTCGAATATGCGAAATTTCATCAGGCGACCCAGAGAGCAACCCACTGCATCTTCTCAACAGAGATCGTATGCTGAAGTGGTGGGATCCTCAACACCGAATTTCAGGATGATTCCACCTCGAGGGCGGCTGAAATCGACCCCCACCCACCCGTGGCTTCCACTGACAAAAGCTCAACAGGGGTGGCACGAGCATCTACGTCTCGTGACGGCAACATGCTGTTAACCTCCCGCTCTAACTTTGATGAACACTGTGCGGGTTCTCGTTTATTGAAGTCAAAATCACAACCAATTTCTAACAGTGCTTTGAAAGTTTGTACCGAAAATTTGAATTGCAATGATAATGTTAACACTGGCGAAGCACAAAATGTTCTTCAGGAGCGACCACATGAACTAATCAAAAGTAAAATTAATAATTTGACGAATGGTTCAATTCCTCCGCTCAGAAAGAGGGGTCTAAAATTTGCCCATTTGAATATTCGTAGTTTCATTTCTAAAATTGATGAACTTAGATTACTTCTGAGACATACATCACTTGATGTCATTGGTTTGAATGAGACATTTTGTGGTTCCATGATTGATGATTCTGAATTGCATATCGATGATTATGTCCTATTACGTAGAGACCGTACAAGACATGGTGGCGGTGTGGCTGTATATATTTCCAAAAGATTCAACTATAAAATAAGAGACGATTTGAATTCATCTACTTTAGAATGCCTTTGGTTTGAATTGCATTATCCAAATAAGCCTTCCATCCTTGTAGGGGAATTTTACAGACCTCCGAATTCTCACGTCGATTTCTTTGACGAATTAGACAGGACTTTGGACTATGCTCTCTCGGAACATATGAGTTGTATTATATTAGGTGATTTCAATTGTAATTATATGCCACACCAATATGATGTGAATGCCGAAAAAGTTATGTTTTATGCAAATATGTAAGGACTAAGTCAGTTAATTGATACTGCCACAAGAGTTACAAATACTGCTTCTACTTTAATTGATTTGATATTTGTATCAGACAAAGAACTTTACAGTGAATGGGGAATATTTGAGACTAGCATTAGCGACCATTATTTGGTATATGCTATACGGGACTTCAGTGCAAAGATCCATCAAAAATCTGAATGTGCGGAATTTCGCTCATTCAAAAATCTTAATGAGGAGGAATTTTATAGTGATTTGAGAAGTGCTTTGTGGCAGGTCATAAAAGATATAGACGACGTTGATGATGCGTGGGATATGTGGTTGACTCTTTTCAATGATGTTATCAACAAGCACATACCTTTGCGCAAAAAGCGGATAAGAAAACATGCATGTCCATGGATATCTGATGAGATTGTTAAGCTCATGAAGGAACGTGATAAAGTTCTCAAAGCTGCTAAATCTAACAATAGTGATGATCTTTGGAATACCTATAAATATCTAAAAAACAAAGTTACTCATCTCATGAGAATAAGAAAAAAAACAGTATAACACTGACCAAATTTTACAAAATCGTAACAACGGTAAGAAAATGTGGAAGAGCTTGAGGGAACTTACGCCTAAATCATCACCCATTTCTCCCAATACCATAAAGGTTGATGATGCAGAAGTATCGGACAACGCAAGTATTGCTGAAGCATTCAACAATTTTTTCATATCTAATGCTACTAAAATTACAAAAGACCTGCAGAGGAATACTTCGCAAATGATATTTGATGAGGACAAAGGCTTTGTTCCATCTCATTCTCAATTTAATTTAAGTATGATAACGAGAGATTTTGTATTGAGACAGATCGAGCTTCTTGGCATAGATAAAGCAACCGGAGAAGATCACATCGGCTGCAAACTTTTAAAGATGACAAAGAATGTTATTGCAGAATCTCTTTGCGATATTATCAACAAATCCCTGTCTACGGGAGTTGTTCCACGTGAATGGAAAAAGGCTCGGGTAGTACCGATATTTAAAGCAGGAGATATTTCTTCGTTGAATAACTACCGCCCCATCTCAATCTTACCAACAGTGAGTAAAATTATCGAAAGGGCCGTACATCAACAACTGAGCGAATTCATGAATGCGAATGATTTACTACACCCTAATCAATCTGGTTTTAGACCATTTCATTCCACATCAACTGCTCTTGCAAAACTTGTGAATCAGTGGTCTTTAAATATAGATAATAATCAAATTTCTGGAGTTGCCTTCATAGATCTTCGGAAGGCATTTGACACTGTAGATCATGACCTACTTTTACATAAATTAAAGTGTATACACTCAGAGAAATTAGGGTTCTATTAGGGTTCTTATTTGCACCCTACGAGCAAATCTAACTAAGTGGCACCTTATAGGGTTCGGGATGGATGTAGAGGTGCAAATCCGAACCCTAAAGGGAGCCAAGTCTTAAGGGTTCGAATTTGGAACCATTCCATAGTCTTTCCCGAAAGCTGACATGTGGGTGTTGAATGGTGTTTGCTTAAAATGCCACCCTATTTTTGGATATTATCGTATATTTCTATTTGAAAATATAACTATACGTTGTTAAAGAGTAACAGTGTCATCAGTAATACTGTACTAAAAAAATTACTACTTGAATTAAACATTTGTTTTTTCTTCTCGCACCGGGATCAAGAATATCATTTCAATGACGTTATCATAGAGAGAAAGCAAACGAGTACAAGTACACGTATTATGCGTGCACGCGTGGACCGTTGAGCACTTGGTCAATGGCAAAGCTAAAATCGCATGCGCACGCCACGCCTCATAGGTCGCGCGGTATACGTACGTGCATACTACTGACGTTCCTCGTTTGGAATGGACAGACGACCGTGAGGTTGGGATGATGAATTAATCTTTTTGATGAGCCAAACGTTGTGAGTAGATAATTGTACTGTAATTCCGTTGAAAATATTTCACAGTAATCGATGATGTGAGTGAATTATGCTCATAGAATGCTGAGTGGTGAAAACTGATGCGAAAGAGTTGTATCGAGGTACATGTGTACTAGCATGTCAGAAGTGCGATCATACATACAGTAAAAGCATAGCGAATAAGTCAATGAAAGTGCACGTTAATACGTAAAGCCTCAACCAAGGTACTAACTACGACCAACAGCCCCATATGCATAGCGTAATTACGCTATGCGTATGGGGCTGCTGGACGCAGTTACCAAGGTACGTACGTAAATAGGTGACCGGATATAGTCGCATCATTTTCGATAATGGGAATTATTACGTTTGAGCCGAGTTGAGGCTCAGTTGGATATTGGTTTCTGTGAAGTTGACAGAAAGAACGATGTAGGCATGTATAATGTGCCTAATGAAGAAAATAGTGTTCCTGGTTCATTTAGAAGAATTTAAGACATGTATGAAGATTGAAGTCAGAAAATTTAGGTTGGCCTTGACTCCTTGTTGTCTATCAACGAAAATAGAATGTGTGTTTATAAATTAGCAATGCCATAGTCACAGAGCATAAGCAATGATACACGATATGTGAATTTAGATAATATCCACTGGAGAAGTTGCATGTGCTAGACATGACATAAAATAAGTCACACAAACAAGGTATGTAAACGGTAAATCACTTCAGAAGTACAAATACTTGATCCCATACTATACCTTAGCAGGTAGATATTCCAATATTGATTGTATGTTGAACTTTGTTTTATTCAATTACAGGTTGAACCTTGCTGATCCATGCTGGTGCATGGTGTTAGCTTGGTCTCATACTGGGCCAAAGGGACCTGTGTTTGATTGATTATTTGTCATCGAGTTCACTATGCATGAAGTTCAATAATGGTCTTCAGGATGAGTGATGCAGGTCAACCTCGAGAGACTGGTGAGCCATATAGGATGCCAGAGCTGGAGATGGAAGATGTTCAGGATGTCAATCCTGGTTCCTCGTTGAGTCAGTGTGGAAGCCATGCCAGTTGTTCTGAGAGTGATGGCCAGAAGGGCATACTATTTGGCAGCTGAAGCAGCTGCTATAGAAATGCATCAAAAACTAGAGCTCGAGGAGTTTCGACTTTATGCAGCGTAAGATGAGATTAGCTATGAAGACCATGCTGCAGGTTGCTGAAGCAGAGGAGCAGATATACCTTGACTACGAGAACAAGAAGTTGGGAGTCGGCTTTCTTGTGAAAGCAGAGGATGAAACCTTGCTGTACCCAACTGAATGCGCCAACCAACCAGTACACACGAGTGCACCGATTTCCGTGACTAGAGAAGTAGCAAAAAATTTATTTTCAAATTTTCTTTGACTTTTAGCAGATACAGTGCAAAAGCCCATAAGATCATCAGCATCATGTAGAATCCCCGAACCAGGTTTGATGAAAGCCCATCAATTTTTCTGTAGATACATCCGTACACACCGGGAGACAGACAGGCAACCTGAAAACATATGCCTCCGGCACCATTCAGGGCGGAGGCATAATAATGAGACTCCTATATGTCATGTATGTTTAAACCATATAAAATTTGAGACGGGCCACATTGAATCCCCCCCCCCCATTAGAATTGCTAAACACCACGGCTCTAGAAACATCTTTCCATTTTAATCCAGAAAGTAATCACCTCCCTGTTTTTAGCCGAGGGTGAGAATAAAGCCACTCCATGAAATGAAGATTAGCATTTTTTTTTTTTTGCAAAATATATGTGAAAATGTCTTATTTCATAGATAACAGTAACTATATATTCTGTCTTCTAAACTGTTGTCAGGTTATTCCCTTTCTTAGAATGCACTGTCCTTGAATATTAACAAGAATACTCTAAAGAAATATATAATAGAAAAATACAAGAGAACGAACTTGCAAATTACAAATTTAAACACAGTCTAAAGAGAACTTAACTTCTATTCACTTTTATCTTCTTCTTTTTTTTTTGGGGGGGGGGAGGGTGGATTATGGATGAAAATATGAATCTGCTAATGGATATGAAATACTCAAAGTATGCTTTCCGTTATATTTCATACTAGATGGGGATAGTTTGTATTGTTCATATTTTAGTTATTTCTTCACCATCGATAGCCTCAGTGCTTCAACAACACATGCACACTTTGAATTGATTGTTTAAGTAGGGAACAAAACAAAAATAAGTCGCCTGCTGTTTTTTGTAGTAGACAGCCACACAATGTATGTCAATTTTGGGCAATCTCTGGCAATGCAATGTCATAAGTGGAGTAGCTTTGTGACACTTGACAAAAGCATGATTTTCTCACAAACCCTTTATGTATATAAGGATTGAAAAATAGAGTTTGTTCCAAAACCTGAGAAAGCTCAACATTTCATATCTACTTTTTTTTTTTGCATATAAAAGAACACTGGACTTCACTCTTTAAGAAGGCAGAAACTATTATCATTGCCCTTACATACGTCAGTGACTTGTCAAGGAAATGTGCATGTTTTTCCTTAAAGAAAAAAAATGTGAAATTCTCTTTAGGTTTTCCTTGAATTGTTCTACGCATGTGACATCATAAACTCTTCTCACTCTGCTGCGACTGCACAAATGATTTAAAGATTATTAATTTTGAACTGAATGTCCGCTTTTCAATTTTTTTCTGATGTGTTCTAATAGTATAAGCCAGTTCGGGGTACCAGTTTGAGCATGTGCAGAAAAAGGTCATTTGTACCGAGAGACAGGTTGTTGGTTTTTTTTTTAATTTCACTGAGATAAGCATCTGTAATGCTAGGATTATTCATGGAATCCTTATAAATGGTGCCTGCCAGTACATCCACTTGACAGCAAGCCTGGTATTTGGCAATGTTAACACACAAAAAAAGTTTGTTCACATATTCAAGACAGCACTTAATAAAATAGATGATTCCCTAAGTGTTGATTGACGAACCATACTGGTCACTTCATCTACACTGGTTAGGTTCATTCTTTGTTTGAATATGAGTTCCATAAATGGCTATGGTGGGCAAGCTGCTGCATTATGTCACTTTGCATTGAGTGAAGTGCCTAACCAACTGAGAAAAATGAAAGGTCATTTGTACCTATGTGCACATGAGCTATCTCCGGACTGGCTTATTGCTGCGCATTCACTCAATCCACATGTTTTTTTTTTTCTTTTTTGTTTTGTTCTTGGTATCTAGTTTCTGCTATATTGTAATGTATTTCATTATGTTATGCTTGTTGCTTTTTATGTGTTTTTGTGTAATTGTTAATTTACTTTGAGTGATTTGTTAACTGTTGTGTTGTTTTTGTTGTTGCTGTAACTCTGTACTCACGGCCTCTCTGAAAAACAGCCTCATCTGCCTGATCGAGGGCATTTTATCCCGTGATTAAATAAAATAAAACAAACAAACAAACAAACAAACATGTAGGTCTATATGAAGGTGGACTTGCCCTCTAACTCTGATTATAATTTCAACTTCGCTTTCTTTAAGTAGGTTGTATAAAGTGCTGATATATTTGTGTAAGGTTTGGTGAAAATTAAGTGTTAAAATCAAATGATTGGAAGAGTTGTGAGACTGTAACATCAACATTTGAGGTATTTCTCATGCATGATCATAAATCTCTGTAAAATATTGATGGTAACAGTAATAATGATAATAATGATGATGATAATAATAATAGGAATAATAATGATGATAATAGTAATAATAATATATTTTGCTCCTGATCATTATGCTTGTGATGGTGCCAATACCAATACCTGCTTTATAAATGTGAAAAATCGACTGCTCTTTACAATATTTTGAATGTTGGGGCTAAACTGCATACATTGTGTAATTATATTTATGGTCTACTGAGTACAATGTGCTTCCTGTTTCCATCGCTTGAAAAAAACAACAACAATGTATCAAAAAAAAATTAAACTTGTCTCACTGAAGACATATTCCTTCCTCTTTATGTCCAGTTTGTCATACCACTGATTGGTTAACCTTATTTTCCCTTTCTGAGGTAACATTAATTTTTCTGTGGAATTGTTAATGTTAATTGGATGCAATGAAAAGTGTTTTCAGATGTGCTATTCTGCCCGAGATTTATAACTGGGACATATCTTTAGCTGTGTGCATAAAAAAGTAACCAAATTTAGATGTGCATTCTTCATTTTTTGATTCTTTTTTTTTTCACCTTTCTTATTATTGGTGTAATTGTATATGAAAAACAAAATGTGAAGTATAATAATTGTATAATGGGACACATTCGCAAGCTCTCAAGCTTGGAATTGGATGGAATATGTCAGTACAAGTAGTGAGTTTCAAATATATATGACAGAACTTTAAGATACCCTTCATTGTTTTGGCAATAACTTGTGTACGAGAAATCAGAGTTGACATATCGCTGTTAATGTCTAAGAGCGTCATAAAGGTGCTTTTGATTACCGTAAGATGTACCGGTAAATTCAAGGTACATATTTATGATCCATTCTAGAAGTAGAAGGACAATGTGAAAGATATTTGTCACATAGTTTACTATTACTCTGCACAAGCTTCAGGGATTTTTTGTATAAAAAGAATTAGTACTTTTTGTCAATGTGGTAACTTCCTTTTAAAGACAAAAAAGTAATCATTTGATGGAAAGACGAATATTTTTCTTCTTATTCAATGAACTGACCAAATTTCATACATTTTTTATTTACATTGCCCTTTTTATGACAAAATATGCATCTCGTTTGAGAATTTGTAGAAATACAATGTATATTTGATGTTCATTTTAAAGTAAACCATGAAAAAGAAAACCGCTGTTAACTTGTCCCTCTTCCATGAGACATATAATAAAAATGTTAATAATTTATATGTAAGTATGCACTGTATTCATCATGTTTATGTTCTATTTGTTGTTGAATTGAAGTCTCTGACTTTAGTTTTCGAAAGATTGTGGATTTAATTGACTGAGAAACTGTGTGTATATCTATGCATGCTATTTTGCTTCATGTCTGGAGTGTTACCTTAGGTAATTGTTTGTGAAGTCAGTGAATGCATCCAGTATATAATTATTTTGGTTTTTAAAAAAGGTTATAATTTTCACCATATGGGGTGCAGAAAGGTAACCCTATATAGAGACGTGTGCAAATTGTATTGCATCCTATATTGCGGTGACTTTATCACCCCATAGGGTGCAAAATTACAACAATAACAGTATGAACCATAATGGGTGCAGGTATGAGGTGCAGAAGGGGAACCCTGTATAGAGGTCCATATTTGCACCTTATAGGGTGTTGAATATAGGGTGCTAAATAAGACCCCCAAAAATAGAACCCTAAATGGAGCCGCTGGTGTTACATCGATATGAACCAGAAAGGGTGCAAATTTGCAACTGAATTTTTGTTCACCCTATGGGGTGCAGAAAGGGAACCCAATGGAGGGGTGCAAATATGCACCATATCTGGTGTTAAATATAGGGTGCTAAATAAGCACCCCCAAAAATAGAACCCTAAATGGAGCCGCTGGTGTTACAACGATATGAACCCTATTGGGTGCAAAAGGGAACCCAATGGAGGGGTGCAAATATGCACCATATATGGTGTTAAATATAGGGTGCTAAATAAGCACCCCCCAAAATAGAACCCTAAATGGAGCCGCTGGTGTTACAACGATATGCACCCTCTAGGGTGCAAATTAGAACCGTAATTTCTCTGTGTTTAGGGTGTAGTAAGACGACTGTAGATTGGTTTAGATCCTATTTAAGTGACAGACAGCAAGTGACGCAATTCAAAGGAGCCAGGTCCCACCCTTCAACTATTAAATTGGGTGTACCTCAAGGGTCAATTCTTGGTCCCCTTTTATTTTCAATATATGTCAACAGTCTACCCGAGTGTACTTCAGAAGGTGTTATAGATATGTACGCTGACGATACGACCCTCACTGTCAGTGCTAATGACGCAACAGTTTTAGAAGAAAAGATAACTGTTGCACTAAATAAAGTAATGGGGTGGATTAAGAAAAATCGGCTCGTCCTTAACACTGACAAAACTTCTGTCATGATTATCGGCTCCCGTGCTAATCTCGGGAAAATTGAAAATTTCAGTATTTCATTAGATGGTAGTCGGATTAAAAGAGTTCAGTTCACTAAATGTTTAGGTGTTTTAATAGATGAAGAACTGAAATGGTCTAAACAAATCGAAAATGTATGTAAACGTACCCAAAAAATTGTCTGCATGATAAAGAGAGCGAAGGCCTTTTTGCCCCGACAATCCCTAAAATTACTTTATAATAGTCTAGTGTTACCACAATTTGATTACTGTTCTGTTGTTTGGTCAAACAGATTTCAATACCATACAACTAAGTTAGAAAAAATTCAAAAGAGGGCAGCAAGAATAATTTTGGACAAAACATATGACACACCGTCGGCTGATTTATTCAAAAGTCTTAAATGGATGACACTAGACAAACGTTTTGATTTCAGCCGCGTTATGATGATATATAAATGCGTCCATAACTTAGCACCTTCGTACCTTCAGATGCACTAAGTTAAGCCTAGTGATGTACATGAACATCATACAAGGCTAATAGACAGTGGAAATCTATGTGTGCCAAGATTTCGCTCTGATTGTCACAAGTGCAGCCCAATCGTATCCTCTGTACTTGAATGAAACAGGCTAGATCGTTCAATTAGATCAGCTTCTTCCATATATTCATTTAAGAGATTGTTTAAGCAAAGTTGCTATTTGTAAGTAACACACGAAATTCATTCTGGGCTTTATCATTCCTGTATAATAGCGTTTTTCATTGTTATTTCGGCATTCTGGTGAACTCTTGCTGTGGCATGTACTTTTTAGGTTAGTTTGCAATGTACAGTATGCTGGTATGTATCTACACTGTATTATGTCATCTTCTGTATATACGTTTTGCTATTTAATGTACATTATGTTCATCAATATTATTCAGGGCTCCATGGAAGACCACTATTTATTGGTGATTGGACTACCCTGACAAAAGATTAGAAATAAATAAATAAAAATAAATAAATAAATAAATAAATAAAAATACATGAACAATCTACTGTGCCATATTTCTATGTGAATGTATGTTATGTTAGTGTCACTTTTATTTTCATTTGGTTGAATATATGATACTACTAATGATAATGATAATAAAAATAAACAAGACATCATTATAATCTAATTTTAATCCAGACAGGCTCACAACACATTTCAAACAATGTAGAATTCTGTATGACAACGGAATAATGGACCTTTCTGAGGCAGTATGAAATGACCGAAGGAAGAGGAAGGGATGGACGGGGATGGAGGGGGATGTCCTCCTCCCTTACTGTGCTTTTTCGATTCTTGAAAAATGTAGAGCCCAGTATGGGGCACTATTTTGACATTTTTCAACGAATAAGTAAAACGATATGTTGTCTATCTAAATGGGGAGGGGGGGGGTGGGGGAACACGGAACTTAATCGTTACTGCGTTACTGTAAGATTTATTTATCAACTTATTTGAACTCTAATATCTAATATTTAAAGGGGATGGCTAGTAACCGATCAGTGGGAATCAGTGGGAATGCTGAGGGATGATTGTTCCAATCCCTGTGGGATTCATTTATGAGTACACTATATATCTACTGATGTGTGAAAATCATTTGCTTCAGAACGGTCTCATATTCAAGAAATGTGCAGATTAATGCCCCGTCACTGACCAGGGACGCTAACCTGGAAACATTAAACTGCACATTACTTGAATATGATACCATTCTGAAGCAAATAATTTTCACACAACAATTATATATATATATATATATATATATATATATATATATATATATATATACTCTTAAATGAATCCCACAAGGATTGGAACAATCATCCTCCAGCATGCCCACTGATCCCACTGATCAGTTACAAAGCAGAAGGAAGGAGTTTTTTTTTTTATTGTTGGAATTTAAATGTATCTTAAAGCTTAAATCTTTAAGGTGAAATTACTCCAATGTCCATCTTAAAGGGGATGGCTAGGAACTGATCAGTGGGAATCAGTGGGAGTGCTGAGGATGATTGTTCCCATCCTTGTGGGATTCATTTAAGAGTATATCTATTGTTGTGTGAAAATTATTTGCTTCAGAATGGTTTCATATTCAAGCAATGTGCAGTTCAATATTTCCAGGCTAGCATGCCTGTACAGTGACGGGGCGATCGTTACCGGGCCATTAATCAGCACTAATCAGACATATCAACAATAACATTTTACATCTTTTTCACGTCTTTTATGTGATATATCATGTCATCTAACAGGAGTATTGTACACATGCTAATTAGCTATTAATTGCTTGATGATTATAAGATCTAAGCCACATGCATCATTTCAAAAATAGAAACTGATGTTATAAATGGATTCCTCTTGATACAAAACACTTGTATTATCCGCGTTTTCAGGCGTCCCGAAACAAAATTAGCAAAATATGATATATAATGCTATTTAGGTGATTATGGTGATCATTCGTAGAATTTAATTTCCCAGGGCTGCCAAGATGACAATCAAAGTTAATCTACTTCAATACTCATGTATAACACGTGTCAGCAAAAAAAAAAAAACAACAAAAAAACAACAACAAAAAAACTCATTCCGCTATGAAAACAATTTTTCACCTCATATGCATAGTACGATACCACCTTATCGCCTACTGTACAGATATGCAAACTAACTATAATGCTAATTTATATATGTAAGACACTTTCATCATTTCGATATGGGACTTGTTGATGGAAATTGATTTTATTTTATTTTTTTGTCACAGCATTCCCTTGAATATTGTAATACATATGTTTTCATGTCTTCCTGGTTAACAATTATCAATTTACTACATTGACAAATTGTCCTACATCGACGTAGATGAGCACTGCATTGATCAGTGTATTAGCAGTAGCCATGATAAAAATCATGGGCGTACATGCTCGAGCAGCATTCGGACCTACGACCCCCTGATCTTCGGGCAGGCGCCATACACTGATCAGAAGAATTTCATGAATTTGAACAATTTATTACATGTTGTTCAAACGCTTATGACATGATTATGCCATTAACATGGGTAATTTAAAATTTGCCCATTTTGTCCATTTCTGGGTGAAGAAACCTCCGGAATAGCAACCGTGATTCCGATTTCAGACCGATGAACCTTTTCAATAACAAACTTTGTTTCATTTTCGGATTAATGGAACTTCTGAACGACGACCCTTATTTTATTTTTTGATTATAGAACCTCGGAAATAACAAACATTTGGAATAACACCACAAATGTCACGCAAGTTTCACTGCATGTTAACTAAAATACAACCTTCCTAGGTGTATGTAGATTCGCATCCTGGCTTTCGCACTCTTTCTGCATTTTGTTTTAAATCATAAAATGTGACCATTTCAATGCAAACCTAAGAGAGCTTAGAGAGTTGAAAGAATAAACACACTCAAGTTACATTACAAAGCTTTTGTGGAAATGCATAAAAAATAGCAAAATCCTAAACATGTAAAAGATAACAATCATAGATCCTTCTGATTTCCTTGAACTTCTTGTGATGTTTTTCCCACGTTACGTAATCTCTTTTCATAACAGATGCCATCACTTTTTTCTTTCTTTTCATTTTTTGCTTCTTAACTTGTAACTTGGTACGATTGTTATATTATGCGCAGATTCACCAGGACAATGGAGTCCACCTACTCTCTGGGGAGTCATCCTTCTCGGGGCAACTATTACTGTAATAGTTATTTGCATTCTTGTAAAGTGTATGCTGACTATTACAAAACGGCATAGAGGTTAGTGGTCTGTTCAAATTGTCTTCGTTGAAATAACATTGGTCTTAAACGGGTCGTATTTGTAATTCTCAACGATCTATTGTCACGAAAACTATTAAAACCAGTTAAAAAAGGAAGACAGATATAATTACTTGGAAATACATACATTTTTTCGTGCTATATACTTGATATATACACCCTTTACCGCGTCAGTACCTCCTTGACGCGAGACAAAGTTGAAATTTAATTATCATCTTCGGAAAAAGTATTGAGACAAGCACTTCTTTTTTTTTTTGCAAAGGAGGAATTTAGACGATACATAACAAGATAGTACAATGAACAAATTGTAATGAGAGTATCTTCAGTTTTTTTCTCGCAAGTCTTGCGCGATAAAACTCGATGGAGATGTTTCGTCAAAATTTTATTGTAGTTATATATCAATTACTACCAATCGAATAGTACGTACCTACCTTCCCAGTATCTAGCATAGTGAATAACATTGTTAGCAGTAGAGATTACAGCAACTTAAGTACTTAGTATAAAATTGGCTTATCCATTGTTTTCAAACAGTAAAGAAATAAGTACAATGTAAATGTGAAGGATACTTTTGTGTTATACGTGATGGACAGATGGACGATTTTCTTATTTCTCTATCATGCAGGTCTGGAGCAAAGGATTCAATTCTCTGCGATAGCTGCACCTAGGGGGAGGACTTTACCACCTATTCCAGTAGCGAGGGGAGATATCGTGTCAAGGGGATCATCTGAACTAATTCGTCATGGGAGGTCTCCTACTCACTTTCATATGACTCCTCCCTCACATCGTCCGGTCAGAACTCCAGGGCACATGGAAGATCTGTGTTGGACCGCATCGGCCTCAGAGGTACTATAAAGCGTTCTGTATTAGGGGCTTAGTTTAACTAGTAGCGTTTTATATTTTTGTTATAATCTCTTTTTATCACATTTTTTAGTTTAACAGAACAAATTCGTATTCTAAACATGAAAATAAGGAGCATAAAAGTAACCAGCGGTGATGTTTGTTGTTCTGAATATCTGTTACTTCGAAACACACAGAGTCCCCAAACTTGTATCTTCGTTAAAACTAACGCGAAGGAGCTTTTGATATCAAATTTAGAAATACATCATTGTGAAGATTTGTGACTCTAAAAGGAAATAAGACTTCTTATTTTCATGGTTCGTCGTCTGAAAATATAAAACTAATAAGGTTTTCTTTTTTTTTCAAACGGAACAAGTTGCATTTCGGATTTACTTGATTTCGGTAAAACGCTTTATACCAGTAATCTGAAGTACAGGACACTACCAATGAATAAATAAGTAAGTAAATAAATGAATAAATAAATATCTTTGAAAAATAAATAAATAGAATCACCAGCATTGCTTGGCTTTGGTACATTTCCCTTTTATTCCAATCTCTTACAAACTATAACAACTTCAGTAAATCGACATAAAAGACATACCTGTACATTTCATTTCATTTTCATTTCACACATGCATGTTCACATGCATGTTTTTTTTTTTTATGTTCATTTCCAATCAAACACAGGTAATACACTGTGACATGATTATATAACGAATATTGGAACATAATAATACATACTGGTTCTTAAAAGAACTTCATGGAAATAAAAATTGAGGGGCTGCTAAAAAGCGAACTTGTAGATTGCAGTCCCCTCACTTACGTTCTACAATACATTAATTATATAATATGACTTTATAACACAATACAACAATACACGTACCGTACAAGCTAATCATTGAAAGTA
This sequence comes from Diadema setosum, assembly GCF_964275005.1. NCBI lineage: Eukaryota > Metazoa > Echinodermata > Echinoidea > Diadematoida > Diadematidae > Diadema > Diadema setosum. Next base: position 17,546,263 of record NC_092690.1, on the reverse strand, counting down.
TACAGTTTTCATTCAATCGAATCGGATGGTTACATGAAGTATACGCTTTCACATGTATACACATACACATACACATAGAAATACACATAGACATAGACATAGGCATACGCATACACACAAGCACACAAGCACACACACATACACTTACGCACACACACACACGTACACACACATGTATGCATCCACATGCATTGTGCACAAGAGAGTAGGGAAAGAGAGAGAGGGAGGGGGAGAGGGGGGGGGGGAGTAGAGAGAGCGAAGTGCAGGTCAGCATTCTTGATGCAGGGTGAAGAAAAAAGAACAGCAATTCCAAACAGTCAAACTAATCATTACGTGCATATGAGCTAATCAAATATTTCTTTAAATTACTAGAGAATGATTTCAAACTAATGGAATCTTTTATATTTTCCTCAAGGGAATTCCAAAATTTTGGGCCACTGTAGATAAACGTGGATTTTGTAAATAGAGTTCGGGTAAGGGGCAAATGATACTCATCTGTTTGACGAGTGGGGTATTTATGCATAATATCATATCTGTGTGAAGAGCTATGTGAGGGTGGGGCAGCAGGCAGCCAGATCACTCAGCTCATAGATAAGGCAGTGAAAACAGCGCTTAAAGCTGCACTACCCCAAATAGTGCAGGTGGTCAAGGAGGCCTGTCTCAACACCATCAAGGAAGCCATAAGTCCACATTTGCTGCGAATACAGTTCCAGCAAGATGAAATTCAGCAGGAGTTGAGTAGAGACACCCTTCGGCTGACTGAGATCCCTGAGGCTGAGGGGGAGACGGAGGACCAGCTTGCTGAAAGTGTTGCTAAAGACCAGAGTGGCCAAGGAAGCTGGTTTGGAGATACGCCCTGAGGACATATCTTCTTGTCACCGACTTGGCAAGAAGAGCGAAGGAGGGAAGAGCAGGCAAACTGTTGTCCGCTTCACAGCAAGGAGGAAAAGGGACAATTTGTATGCTGCCCGTTTCGAACTTAAAGGGAAGGACAACATGAAGGGGGTATACATCAATGAAGACTTGACGGCAATGCGGCATTCAATCCTCATGAAGGTAAAGACGGCCCCAAATGTCAAATCAACGACAAGCAAGTACGGGAACGTGTCTTGCAAACTAACAAGCGGAGAGACAAAGATCATCAAGAACCCGGATGATCTGTTTGATCTGGGTTTTGATGATGTCTGGTATGGTGATATCAAACTTCACTTTATAGTGTAGCCTGTGACCTTGTTAATCCCAATTTAGGATAAACTCCAACCCAATAAGTAATGATAGAAAATGAAGTCAATACTTTTGAAGTTAATGAATACAAATTATGTCCCAGTGATTTTGATAATGAAATAAATAAAATAAATGAGAACTCTGTTAGTATCACTCATGTCAATGTTAGGTCTTTAAATAGAAATATAAGTGGACTGCAATTATTGTATGATCGTAGCCTTAAATTCAAGTTTGATATCATTGCACTTTCTGAAGTTTGGAACGTTAGTACATGTAATGTTAACACATTACAACTACAGGATTATGTTTTGGAGGTCAATTGCCGCCAGGGAAAGGAGAGGGGTGGAGGAGTAGGAGCTTATATTCATAAGATGCTTAACTATGTTACACTCAATTATTATGTTGAACACACGGAAAGTCTTTGGTTGAGGATAAATCAGAACTGTTTTGATAAAACTGTGATAGGAATAATTTATAGAAAACCAAATACTGATGTTGAACAATTTCGAAATAGCTTGCTTAATGTTTTAGAGGAACTTAATGTTGGAAAAACAGGCATTGTACTTCTTGGTGATTTCAACATAGATATATCTCAAACGAATAATCAAAAGATATATGATTATCTGAGTATGGTAGAGAGTACAGGAGTGCAACAGATTATCTCGTCACCCACAAGGGTGACAGATTCTACGTCGTCTATTATTGATCATATTTATACTAATGTGTACAGTCATACAATTCATTCCTGAAAGGTGTCATTGAGACAGATGTGTCAGATCATTTTCCAATTTTTGTAATTTTTGAAAATGGGAACAAGAATACGAATGTCTTTGTGCAGAAATTTGCCCGATCCTACAAGTCGTTTAATGCCCAGTCATTTCACGAGGATCTAGGGAAAACTGAATGGGCACATGTATCTAGATACGACAATGTAAACACAGCTTATAAAGTTTTTCATGATATGTTTGAGAAAATATGTGATAAGCATGCACCTACAATAGAATATAATGTATCCCAGAAAAAGAACAGCTCAAAGAAACCTTGGATCTCATCAGCGATTCTTAATTCCATCAAGAAAAAGCACAACTTATACAAAAACTACAGGTCTTCAAATTTTAGTGACGAATACGGAAACAAGTATAAAAAGTATCGAAACACTTTGGTAACAGTCATTAAAAATGCAAAGAGATTATATTATTGCAATTCTTTTAATCGTAATAAAAGTAACATGACAAAGACCTGGGATACTATTAATGAGTTAATTGGTAGAAAGGGTAAGAATAAGCATTTGGATATAGAAAAGTTGATTATTAATCAAGGTGGAATTGATAAAGTTGTATCTTCTGAAAATGAAATAGCCCAAGAACTCAATGACTACTTTGTCATTGTTGGGTCAAATTTGGCAGAACAAATACCAAATGGGCCTCCCAATAGTTGTTTTCAAGATTATTTGGGTGTCAGAAACGCAAAGTCTTTGGCTTGGAAACCTATAAGAGAAGAAGAAATTATGGATATTGTATGCTCTTGATGCTACAAAGTCTCATGGTTATGATAATTCGTCAATAAGATTGATCAAGAACGCAGCACCATATATTGTTTCCCCATTGACTTATATCTTTAATTTGTCATTGGAAATGGGCCAATTCCACATGCACTTAAGATTGCAAAAGTGACGCCTTTGTTCAAGAAAGGTGCGAAAGATGACCCAGGTAATTACAGACCTATTTCGGGTCTGCCAGTAATTGCAAAAAATTTTGAGAAATTAGTCAATGGTCGTCTAATGGACTTTTTGGAGTCCACTAAAATTTCGCACAGACACAAGTATGGATTTCGTAAGAAATACAGTGCAAAATTATAATTCATCAATTTGGTTAATACATTAATACATTCAAATGATAAAGGTAATATAACCCTTGGTATATTCATAGATTTCAAAAAGGCGTTTAACACAATCAATCATCGCATCCTTTCAGCGAAATTAGAATATTATTGCATAAGATGCATTGTGTTGCAGTGGTTCCAAAATTACCTCTCAAACCGATCGCAGGTACTGTGCTACAAGAATGAAATATCCAGTAGTAGAACGATCACATAGAGTACCACAAGGATCAGTGCTAGGACCCACACTGTTTGTATTATGCATCAATGACTTACCTAGCTCATGTAACTATTTTCAGTTCAGACTATTCGCTGACGATTCAAACATTTTTCATACATTTCCCAAAGGTACAAAAGAAATTGATATGAATGATGTAAATGGAAAATTGAATGAGGTACAGAAATGGTGAATTGTGAACAAATTAACTATTAACTTGAAGAAAACAAATTAAATGATTATTAAAGGACCAAGACAACCAATTGCTGTTAAAGGTGTGTTAACAGTCTCTGAAAAGGTTATAGAAAGAGTAAATGTAGCATCTTTTGTAGGAATTCAAATTGATGAGACCTTGATGTGGAAGGATCAGATTAAATGTATCAACAAATGCATTAGGCGCAAAATTGGCTTAATCTTCAAGTTAAGATACTTTGTTCCAAGGCATGTTCTCATGCTTTTGAATAAATTCTTTATACAATCACCTATACTTTATGGAATTGAAGTATGGGGAAGTACCTACAGAAGCCACTCAAATTGTATATTTTAAGCGCAAAAAAAAAAAATGGCCGTGAGAGCAATTACATTTTCCCCCTTAAGAACAGGTTCTATAGGCCATTATTCACCAGTCTAGGAGTGTTAGATGTTTTTGACCTGCATAAACTTGCAGTGTCAACCTTTGTATATGATCTACATAAGGGACATTTACCACATTCTGTAACGCAATATTATGAGGCAATGAATCATATCATGCATACAGGACTAGAGGCAAAGATCATTCCATGCTTAGACTCCCGAAATGTAAAACGACACATGGTACATTTTCTATATCTTTTGTCGGATCAAAGTTTTGGAATAGTTTGCCCAAAAATGTTCAAGAGGAAAGAACAAGATCTTCATTTCGAAGAAACCTTAAAAAATCACTTGTTAAAAGAAGTTTAGCGATGAAAAGAAATTTCAGTGTTCAGTTTAATGTACTTCTATAGTACAGTTACTTTAAAAGAGTAGACCTTGCAATAAGCAGCTTAAATATACATGTAGCTACAATGGGAAAACCATTCTCGACTAACACTTGTGCTAACTTTTGGTTCACCCTTTAACAACATTATCTTTCTATTATCTTTTTCAATTATTTTTTCAGAACCTCTGTCTATGCATATATGTCTACATTACATGCTTATTTAATATTCCCTTTGCCTTATCAGTGATAAATGTATCACAACGAAACTAAGTCTATTATAACACATGTATTCTTATGTAAGGTAGATATAAGTATGTAAAAATATATGCTTGCAAAGCTGTAAGAACGTTGTACAAAATCATTGTATTCTCATAAAAATATCATGTTATAATATATTACACTGTGGAATTTCATGTTATCATGTTATCATATTCACATGTATGTTGTTAATAAACTCAACTCAACAACTCAACTCAACTCAAAACAATATTATTCTTATTAAACATATTTCAAAAACTAAAGGAAGTGAATTATTATACAAACTGTACATAAATTGACCAAGGTAATAATAATACAAATCCCTTACTTTCAAAACCTTATTCTCCACAAATAATTCGTCAGTATGGGAATATTTGGAGGTATTACATATTACTCGAAGTGCTTTTTTTTTGTAACAAAAATAATCTATCCAAATAAGTTGAATGTGTATTTCCCATACTATAATTCCATACGTTAAGTAAGGTAAAATTAACGTTAAATATAACATTAGCAACTTTTTAACAGGAAAACAAAACTTTACTTTATTAATTACACCTATGTTACTGGAAATAGTGCGGCATATACAATCTATATGCTGTTTCCAAGAAAGCTTACTGTCTACAGTTACACCAAGAAATCTAACAGAATAGACCTGTTTTATCACTTCATTTTCAAAACTTATATCATGTGACAATTTGTCAAGGGTATGACTAAACAACATCACATTTGTTTTCTGCAAATTAAGCGATAATCTATTTGCTCTTAGCCATTGCATTATCTTGTTCAATTCTATATTCATGACATCAACTAATGTATGAGGATTTGAATGAGAAAAGAAAAGATTAGAATCATCTGCAAATGATATAAAAGAAAAAAACATTTGAAGATTTTGGAAAATCATTGATGTAGATAATAAAGAGTAAATTCAAATTCAAATTCAAAGTTTATTTCATTTTTCGACATAACATATGTTTCACTTCTTTTGATAACAGAGAACAAGGTAAATAGAACATAGTGAAATGAATAGACTGTACAATAATTGAGGACCTATAGTAATCATACATTGTATAGTAAAAAAGCAACAGAAGTGATCGAAGTGAAGTACATGTATACCGTGCGAAAAATGGAGGGACCCATAAAAAAGCAACAGATAACGGCCCTAGTATACTTCCTTGTGGAATTCCACAATTAACTGAGCCCAAAGAGGATTTTTCATTGTTTATACAAACAAATTGTTTTCTGTCTTTCAAATAGCTTCTGAACCACTCCAAGGCCTTCCCACGTATACCATAATGATTAAGTTTATAAAGAAGAATGTCGTGGTTAATCGTGTCGAAGGCCTTGGATAGGTCCAGGAAGATTCCTGCTGTATTTTGAAACTTATCAATTGCTCGAGATACTTTTTCAGTGAAAGATAATATTGCATGTGCTGTGCTATGTTTCTTGCGAAATCAAAATTGATATTTTGACAAAATGTCATTTCTATTTAAGAAATCTATAACTCGAGAATATATTATCTTTTCTAATATGTTAGATATATTAGGCAAAAGTGAAATAGCTCTGTAAGTATTCAATTCTTCCCTATTACCCTTTTTAAAAATGTAAACTACTTTTTATATTTTCATAACATCTGGTACCTGATAGATTAAAAATATGAAACAAAGAATCAACAATATAAGATATTATATTTTTTAACAGTATATTATCAATATCATCATAACCAGAACTTCTTTTAGAAGGTAAATTATGAACAATATCTAAAATTTCATATACTGTTACAGGGGAAAAAAGATTGAATTTTGATTACCTACTTCCAGGTATTCATAAAATTCTTTAGTAGACAACGGAATATTTGCACAAAGATTCCGGCCAACAGTTGAAAAATGTGAATTGAATATTTCTGCTTTCATACGTAAATCTTTTATTTCAAATCCATCATTCTTAATTTTAGAAATAACATTTCTTTTCTTATGCTTATTTAATGTTTCATTTATCAATTTCCAAGTATTACGCATATCATTTTTAAACAAATCTAATTTTCTCATATAATAATTCCTTTTTTCTAACGCAATACTATAGTGAGAGTATTTTTATATGCAGTATACTTATCACGGGATTGCTGTGTTTTTTTAGCCTTTATACTTACATGATACAAATCATTTTTACGATTAATTGAACGTGATAATGACTTTGACACCCATGGCAATCTTGGATCACGTTTATAACTACCCAACTTCTTTTTAACTAATGGAATATGTGATGCGCTCCGTCGGAATGAGTCAAAAGTCGCAAAAAATGAAATCGTAGTTATGCCTATATGTGAATTCTACAGACTCAAAGCTTTACACTGATATATAATACAACTCATTTCGACATCCCTATAGATCATAAAAACGAATATTAGCTACGCTTAAGATGTCAGTCCATTTTCTAAATAACGGAGAAAATCGCTCTCAAAGTTCAGGCTATGTTCAAGCTCACGACCTGTTTCTTTCACGAGACGAAACAATACAACAATCCTGCTTAGCGACGGCGTTTACGCTCCATCGCACGCACTACCATATAAGGCGATAGCTTGGGTGTGTAAGATAATTAACCAATCGCAGGACAGGTCTATCATAAACGATTCTGACCAATACGGCAGCCCGAATGTAAACTTCGGTGCGTTTGTGTCCGTGTTGCTGCAGCCGCATGAATGAGTCGGTACGCGTTGTGTGTCGGCTGCGGTGTAGTTTGCCGCAAATTTTGAACTCACAAACAATAGGAAACAGTAGAAAGAAAAAAAGGCACGCAATGCGTATTACGAGAAGCGTCCTTAGTGAGGGCGTTGATCGCTTCCATTCTCCTCCCATGTTGTTGTCAATGGAAACGTTTAGCAAGTACCAATAGCTAAATAGAACCTGTGAACCCATTGTAGGCGGGAGTTCAAAAGACAGCATCGGTAGAGAAAATCAATGAAGTTAATTAACGAAAGTCGTCTTTTGAGATCGTGTTCTTTGCATGTACTAAAAACCCTCAAATTATGCACATGGTCGTAATGTTGCAGAGCATCAAAGACTGCTTTCGCGTCTGTTCTGCTGCAGCTCTATACAGTCGTAACATTCTGAATTCCCGCCATATTAGGCACATTCCTTTATAGACGTTGCGTCCACAGTAATTATCGCTCATCACACTTGCCAATGCTGCACATACTATACGCATCAGAAGCAAAGGTTGATGTAGGCCTGAGAGCTTCACGTTGGGTTTATATGATTGTATCATAAATATACTTCTTATTCTCGGTCACTTTTGTAATACCATAGCATATAAAGAACCATTAACTTGTGGCTTAAGCTTAATGTTTTTTTACATCACATTTACAGTTACAATCTTTCTGCATTTGAGATACTGACAAATATTCGGAATTAATACTTAGGCCTTCCTCATTTCGTTTTGTATTCACAAACCTTACTAAAATAAAATTGATTGCTTGATTACTTTCGGGTAAAGGAACCACCGGAAAAGGAACCGCATTTGATTTTCTTGTTAACGAACCTAAGCTAATAGCGAACCATATTTCATTGTGTGATTAATGAACCTTCAGAACAATCAATTGTATTACCCCCCCCAAAAAAAAAAGAGCATTTCAATGTCATGCGTTGTCAATAGTGATAGGCCCGTTTTTATTTCCTAGTGTGTCTCAGTACTCCTGCGTTTATTTTTAAGGATGTGCCTCTCTTTATGATTGCGATTGATGTTCAACTATTTCTTTCCCGCAACCTTGAACAGGAAGAAGCTAAAATTGAGGCAAGGAGACGAGTTTTCTTCCATGAGATACAATCATTAAGACATACATTTATTCCCGAAAGTTGTGTGATTGCTTATGCGCTAAAGAATTATGTCCATTACATGTATCAGGCACTATACAAAACGGTTGAAATGTGCTGAAAGTCGAACTTCGTTTTTTTTTTTTTCTATTTCCATTTCAAGCGGGGATAGACTAGAAATTAGTTTGTTTATATTGGCAGCAGACATTAGTTTTCCAGTACATACTCCGCATTTAAACAGTCGCCATATTTTCGTGGTCAGAATCAGATAATGGACACGTGATATATTATAAAAATGAAAATACAAAACAACGAACAAAACAAGCACGCCAATTAAATAATTTACTAGAATTAATAGAACACACTGTACACAGCGATATCATGCATGGCAGATCAAATCAAGTTCAATTGGTGAGAAAGCTAAATGAAGTTAAAAAGTTGACTTCTTTACGTTTCTCTTTCAATTTATGAAATCAGAATTACATTGTATATCTATTGCAGCGGATTGTCTCTGTTGCGAACGATCGTCATACATGTATATAGCATTGTTAGTCTTCTGAGCAAATCCGAAACCCTAAATACTTTAATTTTTGCTTGATAATGTAATAACCCTTATAACTTTATAAAGGACTCGCAAATTCAAAGTTTCAAACCGTATACTAAAACATTACATTGTACACGATGTATTTTAATGCGTTGATCGTTAGCATGTTAATAGCATCAATCTGCCTTTTATTTTCCGTACGTAAAGCGCACAGAAACGTAACCAAACGTTACCAAATACAGTGGAATGCATTGTACGGCGTGGTATTATCATAACAAGTATATCCCATTCCTTTTTACTTTTATTTGCTTGAAGCAGTAGTCAAACCATGTGTCATTTTCGTAGCGACACCACTTAGGAATTAGAATGTATGAAGATAATCGTTACTTAATTATTTTGCGCTAATAGCATTTACATTTTCCAACTGTTATTGACAGGATTATGTTACTGTGATGGTTACGATTACGAATGTTGGTTATGAATTCAAAAGACTGGTTCATTAATCGAACTATAAAGGTAATAGCCGTTTTGAAAGAAGTTCGGTACAAATTCAAAACGCAATCGAAGTCATCGTCATAGGGGGAACTGATAGCTCTAGAAAACTTGTTTAGGCCAGTAAAGATTGCCGTATGCAATCTTTGTAGAAAGTTTTGACTTAGGCCATCTTTTGAGTATTTTGAGAAATTATATAAAGAACTATTTGTTTTGATTATGTCAAGAATTAGTTTGAACTATGAGAATAAAAAGGCGCGGTTACCTCAACAATGTCGTAGTGCGATTAGACATGATGGGTAAAGTGAATTCATGACTTGTTGACTTATCCTCACTGAATTGATGATCACTTCTGTAAACCATCAGTTAAGTCTTGTAGATGATACCTCTGTAATCGTAGTCAACATTCTTTTGAGCGATGAGACGAAAACCAACAAACAAAATGCCATGTATCTTCGCTCGAGTTTCCAACATTTGGCGTCACCCGACCAACAATAAGGCCGAATCAAATGGAACATTATATTGTGGGATAGCAGACTGTGTTACGATCTTTAAATATTGCGAGCAATTGTTAAAAAAAGAAAAAGAAAGAGAAAATGAGGCAAGGTTCAAGAAATTCGAAAAAGCATGTAAATGCAGGCGATCATGTTTAATATTCAAAGTAAGAGATTACAATCGGCCATGCGGATGTATATGATTGCCTTATTTACATGTCTGATTTTTGTAAACTATGTTATATTCAAATTTAAGTTCCCTTCCCTCGATAAAAGTTGTGTTGGGTTTTCGCTAAAGGCATTTATTAGGAAACGCTATAAAAACGGCAACAAATGCCTACTACACATCAAGAGATGACCTATACATACATGAAACACAAAAATTCTGTACGTTCTGATATAATGCAACTGCTTGTTTGTTTGTTTGTTTGTTTTGAATTACCATGGTCTTTGTCGGGGTAAAGATGAAGAAAAATAGTAGAGTGTATCACTCTCAATTCCGGATTTTTGCGATAAGTGTGTATTCCCGCCCTTTCTATACAGGTAAACGATTTAAGCTTGGTATGCTTTTACAAAAGCCTGGTGTCACGCAGAAGAACTGATTCCGCGATCGCTTTTAACCTTTCATAAAATTCACGTTTTAAGATAGTAACGGTAGCTTGTAAGAGATAAAGTAAGTTAGCGTCCCAGACTGTGGTTCTGAACACAAAAGGGGACTGAAAAATTCTTTTACAAATTAGCAGACATAATGCCGATCCTCCAACACTGTTGCTCCATTACAGTATGTCACTGATTCTGCTATCAATGGCGAAGAAAGAATACTGGTTGCGTGATTATCCACCCCTTGATAGCAGGAAGTTTACATTTCATTGTTCAAGGCTTCGTTGATGCGGGGTTTACTCGGATAAAAGGCGTGAACAGTGTCGCCCGAGTTCTTTCATTCGAATTCCTCACAATACACAATTCAATAGGCAATTAGCGTTGCTACTTCGCAAAGCTGTTAGCCAAATTCTTTGCAGACTTGACCTCTCACATGTCAGCTACACGTAATACACGACAAACAGCTATCATTACAAACATTCTGATAAAAAAAAAAGTGAAGAAGCACACTTTTGAGTAGCGACACAGCTTTCTGTCACTTTCTCAAATAGGTCTTACTTCTAAAAAATACACAGATGACAAGAGTCAGAATATCCTCCAAAGGGAACACGAGCTATTTGGGCATAATAATAATGTTTATCTTCCAATTTCTCTCCATGCCGTCACGGCCCAAACCATCATAAGTAAATAGGGCAATATTTTTTTATTAACCAGGGAAATAATATTACGCATTACATACATTTGGCTAATTATCACACGAATTTTCGACTTTATAAAAACGAGAATAATTGACAACTTAGGCCCTACTATATCTCCAAAGATGAACTTTAAACAGCAAGTCACATACCAGGGAACGAAAGTTATAATCATTTGAATGAATTCATTAATGAGGCCAATAACCGTTGTAAAAGTACACACACGCATCACTAGAGAGGTTTCAAGTTCGATATGTGATCATTTTAGCTTATTGATAAAGTATCATAAATTTTGCGTGATCGTCGTTGGAATAAAATTTTTCAGCGCCATTTGTGCGTCACATCAATCACCACTTCATGAATGTGGTGCATGTATCAAACGCAACTCGCTGGTCATGCAATTGATAGCCTTGGTCAGCTCACTGTTATTGCGTAATTTTATAAAGCCCTCGCCGCCGCCGCCGCACGCACCATGCTTTGTTTTGTCTTCAGTGGGGTCAAGAGCAATGCTTCATTAGCATACGCCCTAGCAACGGAGGCGGAGTCTCGATCGGGCGAGAACAATAGGTGCGAAACGCAACGCAAAGGCGAGCGTTCGAAAAAAATGTAACCGAAAAAAATGGTCTCAGAAAAACTGTGATTTGGGACACTTGTACTCACTTTTACACGCTGAAATTTTCTGTACAAATAGATAAAACATCAAGGAATCAAAATCCGTCATAAAAAAATTTCGACCCGAGCAGTGCTTCCCCTTCATTTTCGGCTCATTACGGGAAAACTCCCCGTGCGACTTATGACTCATTTTGTTGGAGCGTCACACATATGTGTATCTAACAAAGTAACAATCTTATTTATAAAAATTTCAAAGCTACATTCGTATCTTGCACCACATATAAGTCAGACCAGTCAATTTCCATCAAAGATTCTTGAAACCGGGCTATATTGTGAGGTGTAAACTTACGCCTTCTTTCATAATTCTGAGCTATTTTAGTCTTTAACTGCAAGGATGAACACATATAAATAGCTTAATGATCAGATATATCCGTAAGTATAATAGCAGAATCAGGAAGAGGGTTTACATTACAAAAAATATTATCTATTAAAGTGGCAGATTGTTCAGTTACACGGGTTGGTTTTGAAATCAAGGGTGAGAAATATGCAGAGAGCATAATATTGAGAAATTCCTCGGGATAGTAAAAATCATTACATTTACTTAAATCAATATTAAAGTCACCCATTAAATAACATTCCTTATTCAAAACTGAAGATTCTTGTAGTAATTCATTAAAATAATCAAAAACTAATTTTATATTTATAGCGTCAGGGGGCCTGTATATTACGCCTAGTAAATTATTTTTTCCGATTAGGCACTTTGATTTCTATAAATAAGGATTCAACAAAACTTTCCATTCGACAGATATCTTTTCGAATGAAAAAAAAAAATCAAAGTTGGATTTGACATAGAAAGCAACACCCCCACCAATTCTATTATATCTGTCGTTATTTATCAAATGATATCCTGGGAGATTGAATAAAGAGGCAGTATAAATCAGTGAGCCATGTTTCTGTAAGCCCAATTACAGAAAAAAAAAATAGTCTATGAAATTATCTAAAAAAAATACGCAAATTTTCAAAATTTTTATTTAAACTTCTTGTATTCATATGCATCAGGGAGAATTTTTGCTAACATATTTGAACTTAATTGGTTAACAGTGACATATGGCGAAGAAATATCTTGAAATTTATCATCAAAATATCATTTGTATGAAAATTAATATCTTTGGATATTAGGTTATCAAATGACAGTGAAGCAGTGGCATTCTGATTATTTGAATCAAATACAAATAAATCATGAAAATCCTGTTCATTCAAACGACTGAAGTCAAAATTAAATATCGAATCAGCCATTAAATCGATTCAATACTGGAAGATCCTGACGGTCGTAACAAAACCACTACGCACGTCCTGTAATGAGAAATCCACTGACCTGTTGAAAGAAGAAGAGGGCATGAAAAGAAAGAGTGTACATACATGCACACACATGGTACAGACAAACACATGCATACAAACACATACACAAACATACACGCAAACACACACACACACGTTCATAGACAGACGCACACACATACTCATACACATCAACGTCATAAGGGGACTTACACATCTATCAATTTAAGGAGTCACATCGGTCTCTCCAAAGGAGCGCAGGAGTAAAATAACCTTATGTTCAAACTACAATCTTAGAATTTGTACCGTTCACTAATTTCATTGGTACTTTCATTACCTATCAATAACTATCACAAGGAAAACAGTTAATGTACCAAAACAGATCTTTCCTGGAAGTAACGAAAAGAAAAATAAATGTTGAAAAAATGCTTGTAATTGAATCTCATAAAATCAAATTATGGGACAGGGAAAAAAGAAGGATATTAAAAAAAGAAAAATAATACTAATGTTTCTTACTAAATCAATCTTAACTATATCCTAATCTTTTATTGCCTAAGAGGCAAATTATGAAAATGTCGTAATCTATACAAACAGAAAAATTAAAATAAACACAGAATTTCTGTGTAGTGTCGGGGTTACAACATATTTTCGATCTATTAACATTACAAATATACTAGAAAAACCAAAAAACAAAAACAAAAACCAAACCCCAAATATAAATACTACAGAGATTTGATAAATACAAAAAGATATATTATTTAAACATGATTACTAACTTAATAAATCGGTTAATTCATACAAAAACTAGGAAAAATATAACACTATTCTATACTAAAAGAAACCAATTTTAATACCTAAACAATAAAAGAAAAAAATCAACAACAAAATAGCGGTATTCACGTCTCGTAGGAAAAATTTAGCTAAATATTTTACGATCAATGACACGTTAGGGTTTCGATAATGCATTTAATCATGATCGGTTGCAAATCAGAACGTGGTTACTGAGTAACCCTTTAACTTGATTAATACATCGAGCCATACGATAAAAAAAAATCCACAATCGATTGCAAGTCAGGGTATTGAAGATATTGAGCATGGTCGTTTGTATATCAGAGCGTGGTTACTGAGCAACTCTTTAAATTGATGAGTAAATTGGGCCATAAGATAAGATATAAAGGAAATAACACTTTGCAAAAAGACAAGAAAAGAACAAAGTCGAACTTCGACCATAAGAAAAAACAATAACAGAAAAGATATTCCAATCTCAAAGCATAGTTGCGACATGATATTCCATGATCGATTTTAAATCAGGGTGGTTTTTTTTTTTTTTTTCAAACAGTATTTTATTTCATCATTATTTCATATTTCATCACCTATAATTGATTACAATTCAATATTTAGTGGTGTTGCTTGCTGCGTGACATTTCAAACGTATATTAAAATATCACAAAATAATTTTTAGGACTGTCATTGTGTCAGTTTGTGATTGTTCTACTATACAATACACAGCAACTGCTTCACAAATATAATTATCCCCGCAATAACTATAAGATCACTTTTTGATAATGCCTAATGGGTGAGCAAAACCAAAATGTATGTACAATACACATAACAAAATGTACCTATTGACTGCGTCCGTATACTCGTCACAGCAGTGATTATGAGATAATGAAATCAATATTGTTAAGGGATCAAACAAAAGGTCTGCATACCTATGTATCAGGGGTCAACAAAAAGCCTACATACCTATGTACACACATACATATACAAAAACTTTACAAATCTACATGAACAATGTCTGTACATAATTCATACCTATAAACATTACCCCTTCATCGCTCACCCGTATAACCTCATCAACTCTTCCCCCTCTAAATAGGCACACTCCAGGTATACCTCTCTCCAGCACAGATACACACATATATTTGCACACCCCCACACACACACGCCCACAAACACCGAACATGTTCACCAAACACTCAACAACAAAAAGCACAAAAAGATAGCAATAGATGTGGAGTAAGTATCACCGTGTCATTAATTGATTCAATTTCCTGCTGTGCAAGGCCAGCGTACCTCGTTTCATTGCTAATCCCCTTTCTTCTTCTCGACTTTCTCACATTCTTTCTCTAATTTCTCTTATCAAAGGGGGCCTGCTCTTTTCCTTCGAAAATACAAATATCATCCATTTTATCAATAATATCAAATGGTTTATGAGTTGTCCTTTTCCAATATCCTGCGTTTTGATACCAAAATGAACAGATTGACAATCTAACTTTTGCATCTGGGTATTATAAAAACAAAAACTTCACTACACAATTTCTAAATCTGATTAACTTTCCTACAATAAAAAACAAGTGTTCATAAGTCTCAACCTCAGAATAACAAAATATACATCGGTTATCTCCTACAAAACCAAAAGAAAATAACTTAGCTTTTGTAATATTAAACCATTCAACATTTTATATTGAAATTCACGCAGCTTACAACCAAGAGTAGACTTCCGAGGCCTTAGAAAAATCGATCTAATATCTATTTCCTCGAAATTATATTTATAAATTATATTATAAATTATTATATGCTGATGATGTTTCAATTCCATCCCTCATCAATGCTTTATAAATAAGTTTTGCCGTTATATCCTGTATATGATATATTTTATTCTGCAAATATAATTCAATTTTCAGTTGAGTATCCTCCATATTAATTTCTCGTTTTAATGTACCTTTCCATGATGACGGTGAAGCTAAAAATATTTCAAACATTTTTCCAACCATTTCTTCACTAAATCCTAATCTGAAAAACTCCCTTCTCCCTTTGAAGTCCCCATTTACATCTACCAAATGATGAACTTTATATACATTCCTAAGAAATAACTCTTTATCAAATATTGTATATCCATCAATCAAAATGAATTTATTATTAAAAATTACCTCATTCCTTTTTGAATCCTCTTTCAGAATCAAACTTCTACTTCTCATCCAAACCTGCAACATATCATTGTAAAATTCTGGTAAAATTAGCCTCAACAACCCTAAAATCGCCTTACTATAAAAAATCAAAATACCTCCCACCGATTTAGTAAAAAACTTAAAACATAACTTCCACTTCATACTATGATCCCCAGAAATCAAACGCTTAATCCACATAATTCTTTGTGCTTTAACAAACACTCGAAAATTAATGAACTTTAATCCTCCCCTATCATAATCTAAATACAAAATATTCCTTTTTATTTTATCTCTACCCCTCCAAATAAAATCAAACACCACCTTATCTAACTCCTCGAATACCCAATCAGGTGTTACCATGAGTGAAGAGATATAAATCAACTTTGGTAAAACAAAAACCTTTACTAATTGAACTTTCCCCATCAGCGTTAAATCTCTCTGTTTCCACCATGATAATAATCTCTTTATCTTACTCAAAATCTCCTTATAATTCATAACTTCTTTAACATCAGGGTTCAAAGAAAGATATATTCCTAATATTTTTACCACATGTTCTACTCTACCAAAAGGCAACACACAATCCTCCCTCGGAATACCTACTAACAACACATACGTTTTATCATTATTGACGTTTAAACCCGAAATTTGATATAATACATCAAATAATCTTTTAACCTCCTCAACAGAATATCGATCCTGAAGAAAAAAAAGTAACATCATCAGCATACAGAATTTGTTTGATTTCAACATTATCAACCATTAACCCATGAATATCAAAATTCTTCCTTATTGCCTGTGCCAAAATTTCAATACACATAATGAATAAATACGGGGATAAAGGATCTCCTTGCCTTATCCAAAACCAAATATATTCAAAAACTTTCTGCAAAGGTGTATGACGGATCGAATCAAAAGCTTTCCCAAAATCAATAGCAAACATATAACCAGGTAAACAACAGCTCGATGTATAAAAGATCATATCATCAATCAATCGAATAGCCTCTCCAATTTCTTCCTTCTATATATCCAACTTGATCAACATTAATTATTTCATGCAAAACATGCTTAATACGGTTTAACAAAACTTTCGCAAGTATCTTATAATCTACATTCAATAATGAAATAGGTCTGTAATTCTTTATATATAAAGGATATTTTCCTTCCTTATGAATCAAAGTAATTACACCTTGTTTTTGAGAAGCAGACAATTCTCTTCTGTTTTATGCTTCATTAAAACTGTCCAACACCAAATCCCCTATCACTGGCCAGAATGTAATATAAAATTCTACACTTAATCCATCATTTCCTGGAGATTTATTTACTTCATCTGATTCAAAATAATTTCACATTCTCTTTTAGAAATATACCCCTCACGGGATTGAATAGAATCCCTACTTAATGTTGGTAAATTTAGAAAAAAAATATATACTATCGCCAGATATGAAATCAAAATTCTCAGAATAAAGGTTACTATAAAACCTTTTTATTTCTCTAATTATTTCCTTAGAATCACAAACTACCTCATCATTAACCCATACACTTTTAACAATCATTTTCCTCTTATTCAATTCCATTTACTGTTTGAAATAAGATGAGTCACCTTCTCCACCTTCATACCACGAAGCCCTTGAACGAATTTTTATCCCTTCATTCACATAATCATAACATTTTTTCAACTCTTTCTTTTTATCTTCCAACAACGTAATTCTATCACTATCTAATCTCAAAAATACGTCATGTTCTAAAAACTAAATTTCTTCCTCAATTCTCTGAATTTTTTCTTACGTTGTTTGGCCAAATTTATAGAATATTTCCTAGAGTAAAATTACAAATTTTCATTTTCAAAAAATCCCACAAAACCCTTTTATCTTCTATTTCATTCCGAAATTCTCCCAATATTTTTATTATTTCATCTTTCATTTTACTGACATATTCACTATCTTTACACAAACTGTTATCAAATTTCCAATATGACGCCTTAAAACACCTATCATTTTCCTTATCATTAGGTTTATTCGAAAGTTACAAAAAAAAATGCTGAATGATCTGGCGCAATAGAAGTTAATATCTTGCATTCCTTTACAATATCATGCAACTCACTCGAAATAAACCAATAATCAAGTCTACTTTGCATAAACGGAAATACCTATCGATAAGTAGATTGGATACAGAGATTGGATACAGAGAGGGCGCTATGGACTGAGACACACGCGGCAATTTCGTTTGTCTCGCAAAAGTAACAAAATTTCACCAAATTGGGACGTCTACTTCATCTTTGCGGGTCTCACATTCTAACAAAACGACAAAGTTAGAAACATCGTCTGAGGATGGACCAACCAAAATCTGCTCGGCCGCAACGGTTACCCGCTACAAAGGCAAAAAACTATGGTCCTTCTGTGAGAAAACCCGCAGCCCAGGTACGTGCAAACAGCCCTTCAAGTCCGAACCCGAAGGTCACTAAACCCTGCTCCCATGACTCCGGTCGCTTCCCAGC
The DNA here is from genome assembly GCF_964275005.1 of Diadema setosum. Lineage (NCBI taxonomy): Eukaryota > Metazoa > Echinodermata > Echinoidea > Diadematoida > Diadematidae > Diadema > Diadema setosum. Next base: position 17,527,702 of record NC_092690.1, on the reverse strand, counting down.
GAGAGTCGTTGGAAGGCCAAACAGCCAGCGATGCGGAATCTGTTGAACTGGTGCCTGATGACGTCACAATTATGGCTGTCGCATCCGCGACGGTAACCAACCCAATGCACCCAGATCGAGGCACCACTATGCCCGCCGATAAGGAAGCACTGGCCTCTGCACCTCCCAATGTGCAAACCCCTGGAAGCTTGGACGCATACTTCAAGGAAGCTACCAGCGGATTCAATAAAATGATCCAAGACGCTGTCGACAAGTTCCTTGGGAAGTTGAGCGATCTTGAGGCCAACATTGAAGCTTCTATCCAATTTGAGAGCAAACGGGTCGATGATCTCGAAGTCAAACAAAAGGAAATGGAAGGTAGAATGAAAAGAATGGAAAAAGAAATTGCCGAGCTGCGCTCCGAAGTATTGAAAAAACAGAGCGGAAACAAACAAAACCGAAAGAATATCTAGGAGGAATAACATCCGCATCGTGGGAATCCCTGAAACACCAAATGACCAGAGGGAAGACTGCGCCCACATCGTCGAAGACATCCTGCGGTCCAAATTCAAGATGACCACAAAGGTGGAGCGAGCTCATCGTGATGGTCGCAAGATGGAAGGTCGTCCCAGGCACATCTTGATAAAGTTTCTCTCATACAGAGAAAAAGTAGATGTCATCCGTCGTGCCAGGGAAATCCTAAAGGACGAGCGATATTTCATTATCGACGGCTTGACGCAGACTGACCTGGAAGAAAAACAGAAATGGAAGAAACAAGTCCAAGAAATGTACAGCAAAGGTACCAAGTTCAGATTCTATGCCGGAAAATGGGGCCAAACCGGAGGCGCTCCCTTTAATTTCGAGTGAGTAGTCATCTCCTATATACATTTCTTATAACTTCAACTGAAGTTTTGTGTACCCTACAGAGAAGATCAGTAACATTGGCCCAGTTGTACATGATTATGCTATGATAGATACTTATTGTCCTACACGAGTAACTCAGAAATCATATTTTAGGTATACTTATTCCACTCAAAAATTCTTATAACTTCAACTGAAGTTTTGTGTACCCTACAGAGAAGATCAGTAACATTGGCCCAGTTGTACATGATTATGATATGATAGATACTTATTGTCCTGCATGAGTAACTCAGAAATCATATTTTAGGTATACCTATTGCACTAAAAAAATTCTTACAACCTCAACTGAAGTTTTGTGTACCCTACAGAGAAGATCAGTAACATTGGCCCAGTTGTACATGATTATGCTATGATAGATACTTATTGTCCTACATGAGTAACTCAGAAATCATATTTTAGGTATACCTATTGCACTAAAAAAATTCTTACAACCTCAACTGAAGTTTTGTGTACCCTACAGAGAAGATCAGTAACATTGGCCCAGTTGTACATGATTATGATATGATAGATACCTATTGTCCTGCATGAGCAACTCAGAAATCATATTTTAGGTATACCTATTGCACTCAAAAAGTCAATGATGTTGGCTTAATTAAAATGTGCGCATTGGTTTTTCATTAGGTATACCTATTGCGCTCAAAAATTCAATGACGTTGGTTTGGTTAAAATATGCGCACTGGTTTCCTAATAAAAACACACCGGTTTTTGCATGGTTACAAACATTCCGGTTTTTCATTACACTAAATTGAAGTGGTAGAAGTAAATGAATCCAAAGTTTACTAGAATTGCTGTCAACGTACAGTGCCAAATGCATACTAAGATACTAAAGTGAAATGGTAGAAGACAATGTATATCAAGATACTGTATTTTTCATTTTTTTTTTCTCTCCTTTTGTTCAGGATGGCATCTGCAAATGGGTACCATCCGAACTGAATACAATATCAGCCGAGTATTATATTTTTCTCTACTTATGCAATGAACCGGCTGCACAGTGTATTACAGCAGGTGTGACTTGCTCAAATTTGGTATGTGTCTTGAACCGGCTGCACAGTGTATTACAACCCTTTAGCAGTTAACGTACGCAAGCTACATTTCACTATCATCAATGCAACACGCTTAAGCATTCTATGCAGGTTGTATAGTTGCCCAGGGTGAATTATTCAGTCTGATCTTTTTGTTCAGTATGGCATCTGCAAATGGGTGCCATCTGAACTGAATTCAGTATCAGCCGGGTATTACATTTTTCTCCACTCACGCAGTGAACCGGCTGCACAGCGTATTACTAATACAGCAGGTGTAACTTGCTCAAATTTGGTGTGTGTCTTGGTTACTAGTGTTGCCCCTGGCAACCTTGTTCTTATCCTAAATCATGTAAAGAGTCCCTCAGTGTTGATCTTGTTGGCGCATAGGGATTTAGTGATGTTTTGCTCTCCAACTGTGGGAGAGGAGAAATCCGTATTGAATGAATGATAAAAAAAAAAAACCGGTTTACTTATAGATGTTCCTGGTAAACAAGCCCATTACTGGTTTCCTCCAAATGGATTCCTCAAGTATAGGTTCCCTTAGGCTGTAGGAGGTTTACCCGGCTGACATGACGGTTGTCAAGTCACTTCATTGTGATTAGAGCCTGCACGATGTCGTGATCCATCGCAACCAAATCTAAATGTATGATGTGATAAATACATATATATATGTATACATAATCTATTTCAATCAATTGGTAGCTCAATTCAGAACCTTAACAGATGATGTTTTGAAAATAGAGCCATTAGTATGCTCCCAAATTACCCAACCTTTTAGCAGTCAACGTACGCAAGCTATACACACTTCATTATCATTAATGCAAAACGCTTAAGCATTTTATGCAGATTGTTTAGTATAACTAGGGTGAATTGTCCAGTCTGTTTTTGTTTTTGTTTTCTATTCAGAATGGCATCTACAAAGGGTGCCATCTGAACTGAATACAGTATCAGCCGAGTGTTATATTCTTCTCCACTCATGCAGTGGACCGGCTGGCTGTACAATGTATTTATAATATGTTAACCTGTATTTTGTTGGAATTTGGTGTGTGCTTTGCTCGCTATAGAGTTTTCCTTGGCAACCGTGTACTTGCACCATATAGTGACGGTTGGCGGTCCCAGGGTGTTGGTCTTCTTGGGGCATAGGGATGGGGTGATCTTTTGCTCCGTAGTTATGGAACAGGAGAAATCCGTATAGATGATAAAAACGGTTTAATCATAGATGTTCCTTGTGAACAAGCCCGTTGCTGGTTCTTTCCAAATTGATTCCTCGGGCAAGGTTCCCTTACGCTGTAGCTGCCTGAGATTTGTACCCTGCAGGCATGATGGTTGTCAGATCAATTTATTGTAATCTAGAGCCTGCACGGGGTTAGGGTTCATTGTAGTTAAATTCATGGTTATATCATAATGTATGTGATAAATATATTGACATGATTGCCGGAATTTTATTGCGATTAGATCCAGCACGGGATATGGTCCGTGACAACCAAATCCACGCCTATTAGTCAGGTCGCTTAGTGAAATTACCGTTACACGGCGGATAAAAGCACCAAATTTGGAGAGATGACCCTTCATGACCTACTCATTGATATTTGAGTAGGAGCCCTCTGTAATTTTTTTATTTTCATGGTATAAATGCTGAATTTCATTTTGCAGAAAATATCGCGGGCATGAAACTTTCGCAAATTCGCGAGGAGCTAATATTTGCAAAAGCAAAATGCGCGCGATTCTAAACAATGCATTTGATGCCAGTGGCAATTCGCGGAATTTTCATGCTGCGAAAAGACCGTCGGCTCTAAGTCACGAATCATTCGTGTCGCGAAAATAACACCGTATTTATGTATCTGAGGGAGTAAAGTAACAATGAAACGACGTTCACATTTGTTGTACATGTTTCAAGTTTCATGGAACTGGAAAACAGGAACCCAATCTTGAATTCCTAGGTCAACAAAGCATTTGAAACACGGAGGTGGTTGAATTAATGACCGATTTATGAAGAGAAAAACGCTCACAGTCCCTAATATTCCCAGTTTGAATACGTATACAATATCAAAGGGGCTTGGAACGTTTTCTAATGTCAAGGGGTGGGACATCACTGACCCTTGAACACACTCCCCCCCTCCTCCCTCAACGGTTCGCATCCCCCTCCATCCCACCCACCCCCCCCCATCATTAGAAAACGTTCTGCAGCCCCTTTAATATCGGGTCTATATTTATGTACATGTATAGTACATATAGTCCAGTCACCCTGTGGTATGACCTGGAAAAAATTGCAACAGAATTTTTCTTTCCAGATTCCAGCTCCCATACCTCTTGCAAGAAACATTATAAAAAATCTAGAGAAATGGAGGTGGGGGAAAGCTTGCAAATCATAGGAATTATAAAATGGGTGTATTCGCCTATGTTTCAGCTCCTCCGCTGAATACAAGCATGTGCTAAAATGGGATTAGTGGTTTCTTTAATAGGTAACTTGAGGAAATTAGTGTCCCAAACACATTCAAACTATTAATTGATACCTTCTCCGAGAATCGTCGGTATCGCAGTCTATTCAGCACTTCATCAGGACTGCCGCCATACAGACAGACAAGTGCTGCCTCACCAGCGTGCTGTACTTCTTGTCTGGTAGCCTCACTGCTGCAGAAGATTTCTGCTTGCTTCTTGAAGTTGGAGTCTTTCAATTACTTCAGAGGAAGACCCTTTCCAATGCCAAAGATGTGTGAAGTAGTATCGCACCCTGCAATGGCATGCACAAATGGTAGCAAATGACAAATATCTGCAATGTTTTGAAGAGAGGAATCCTCTGAGCAAAAGGGATCTCTTGCCTGCAGATACTCCAAGAGACTTCTGGAATCTTTATCATCTCTTGACTGTCTGGCTGGAGATATATCTTTATGTTGGTCACTTGTCACATGGTCTGTGCCTTTGAATTCCTGCATAGCACCATTCACAATCTGAGCAAGCTGGCATTGACAGCAGCCACTGTGCACGCTGGGCCTCAGACATGCCTCTACCTCGTGTTAGTCCTCCAGTTGTCTTCATAGTTCTCATGAGTACCTGCTCTATCACCAAGTCTGATGATAGTCCAGCCCAGTATCGGCAACATTTCCTGGAGAGTATTTAGATGGAGCTTCCAATTTCCAGTTCTCTCTGCTCTGATGAAGCAGCGGAGAATATTGATCATCTCCATATATTGTATCCACAGACGTGCTGTACGTTGTTTCATTGATTCCATTTCTTCTTGTAGACGTTTGTGAACCTTTCAAGATGGCCATCACTGCACACTTCTTCTGCAGATAGTTCTCCTTCCATGAGCTTGTCATACATTTGTATGGCCTCATAAAGGTCTTCACTCATGCCTGCAACTTCTAATTCAGAATGGTTGTTGGGATCAACGTCATTGGTGGCTTCCATCTCCTGAATACTCACTTCAACACCCTCATGCAAGAAAGCAGGCAAATCATCATCATCAGGATCTTCAGCCAGTGTGGCTCCATCTTTTCCAGTCTCTGTGGACTCTTCTGCTGCTTCAGGTTGTCCCACATGATCACTGGTACTTCTCTCCGGTAGGAGTAAGTTGAATGTCTTGGCTACCACCATTGCATTCAGAGCAGAGTCTACAAGCATATGTCCTCTCACTGCCCTAGCAATGGCCTTTCCACTTAGCATGTAACTGCATTCGGTGCATACACAACTTCCAAAAGCTCTCGCAGACCCAATCATGACATGATGTGACCAATGCATCCCAGGAAGCTCATCTCTGCGTGAAGGCCACCAAGGCACAGTACAACTGAGTGCAGCTCACTGTCAGGAGGTTCATTGGTGATTATCATCTGTGCTTTCCACCATAAGGGCTGGTCAAAGGTGATAACTGGTGTTACATGTTGCCGCTTAGCTTCTTTGCAGACAAATTTCAGGGTTGAGTACACACAGCTCATGTCACTTGAACTCATGTCTATCATTGGCAAAAAGGTCACAGATGATTTACCAGGATAACCTCCCTGACTGATAGTCTGCATCATGCCGGACCATCCAGGCCTTGGGGAGCGCAAAGGCCATGCCACTTTCCAAAGAAGGTCCAACTTGTATGCTTCATCAAAGCAGTCAATGCTTGTTCTCTTGAATACCAAGAGATTCGAAGGCATCTCCAGTGTTCTCACATTGTGGTCAACATTGTCTGCCACATACTGAACAAAATGGTCAGGAGTGAGACCTGGGATATCTGTGCCCTGTGTAGCTGCTGCACATCCTTCAAATTTCTTCACTTCCGAATATGAAGAGCAAAAGCCATGCTTGTTCAGGGAGTCAATCAAGAACGTTGATGCAAAATGATGATGCAGTTGAACTGCAAGGCCAATCTGAAGGGGAGCAATGATAACTCTTGGTCTGGCTGCCTGCACAATCGCCTGCCCTACTGAGGCTATCTTCACCTCTGCGTTCTTTTAGCTAAAAATCCTTCTGAGTAAGAGTCTGAGGGATTCAGGAATAATGGCATTGTTCTTTTCCATGGAGTAAATATCGTCTGGTGTTGGGTAGACAGCTTTCGATGTCTCTGTGCGCTTTATGTCATTCTTGATCATTTCTGCTGCTGCTGCTACCATTCTCATCTTTTCAGCCTCAGGATCGGTCATCTCTGGAGTCTCGTAGAACTTGTTCAGTATGGCTGATGCTGTGCTAGTGAATGTCACCACATTAGCTTTACCATTGATGGAAGTGATGATAATCTGGTCACCAAAATGCTCCTGCAATTTTTGCTTCATGTACTTCACACTGTAAGGCTCATCGCAAAACTCCTACATCTTGTCTGCTAGATCAGTCACGGTTATATGCTCATCATTCTCTATCAAGTATTCAGCAACTTTCAGAAAGGCATGCTCTCTGTGGGACATTACAGGTCGTCCTACTTGTTTCTGCATAGAATCATCAGCTGAACATTGGTACATTAATGGAATCTGCTTTCCAGTTCTGAAATTGATGCTGCACACTAGACCGCATCTGCTGCATGGAGATCTTGTGCAAACTCAATCCTGCTGTGAACTTTTTCAGCCCAGCTGTCCTGCCGTTCTTTACATATACTTTCTACTGTAGCCTGGAAATCTTCCGTTCTCACAGGAAAGACAACTGTGTCATCGTGGCCTCTCTTTTTCCCGGTAGGCTGTACAGGGAGAGCGCAAAGTAGGCAGTGCTTACTAAATGTGAACACCGGCTCCTGTGAACGCAGAGTGGGACCACTAGTTGAGGTGTTACCCTCTAGCTTTGCTTTCAGATCACGACTGATTATGTTTTTGTTGGTGTAGTCCCTTCTACACTTTTGATGCACAGAATGTCCAGCACATACATCAATGTTGTCCCCCTCCCCCCGTAATTCAGCTGCTTTGTTGACACCACTGCTCCCCTTTTCTCCCAGTACAACAGTTGACTGTCCATTGGTCAAGGACTCATTGCACAACACACAAAGATCCATGTCTGAAGGTTGTTTAAGACTATGTACTGACAAGGCAATCAGAGAACTGCCAGCTTTCCAAGAAGACCATGCACAACTAGTGTACAGACAGGGAAGCCATCTCACTGGATGCTGATGTAATGATGTAAATGAAGGTTAGATGTTAGCTTAGATACAAAGAGCACCTTTGTGTAACACACACCAAGAAAACAACGCATGTGGTTGTGCTTACAACGTGGCAAAACACACATTCTCTTTGGATCCTATTCTAGACAGGTTCCCCCACCTATATTCCTCTAGATTTTTTGTATGTTGTTTAAGGATATCAGTGGAACATGTTTGTGAAAAAATAAATTCTGTTGCAATTTTTTCCGGGTTTGGCCATTTGGGGGCTAGATTGACTAGTCTAATAAGTGAACCGCCAATAGTACATCACACTGTGACACCTCAACAGCATTTTCTATTCATAAATCGTAATATATTCAATAACCTCCATGTTTCAAATGCTTTGTTGATCACGGAATTCAAGATTGGATTCATGTTTTTCTAGTCCCATGAAAAATGAAAAAAATACAACAAATTTAAACCTCTTTTTTGTTAGTTTACTTCCTCAGATACATAAATACAGTGTTATATTCACGACATGAAATTTTCGCACATTGGAGCTGACGGTCTTTTCGCAGCATGAAAATTCAGCGAATTGCCACTGGCATCTAATGCATTGTTCAGAATCGCGCGCATTTTGCTTTTGCGGATATTAGCTCCTCGCAAATTTGCGAAAGTTTCATGCCCGCGATATTTTCTGCAAAATGAAATTCAGCATTTATACCATGAAAATGAAAATGTGACCCGCTACAACAAAATGATCCTAAAGTCGGGCGAGGTCGATTATTTGAAAATTGCATGATATAATCTCCTAATCTTTCTGCTTTAAATTGATATATAGCACATTTTATAAAGATAATCGGCTGCGGAGATATCAGTGTTTAAAAGAGAGCATGTCGTGACGTCTGGAAAATCACTGTTTCGAGAAAAGCGCCCTAAAAGTCTTCCTTTCGACGCAATCGCAATCAAGGGACACGCAAGTAATTTTTCACCTCTGGACAATTGAAGGTAAGGCCTAGCAACCCCCGAAGAGTTCATTCAAGCACATCAGCGTCGGCGGTCTCCTCACCAACCAATCAGTGACCAGGATGTGAGAAACGGCTGAGCATATCGCACCCCGCCCGCACGCACCAGTCGACTGGGCAGTGTGCGAGCTTCACGCTTCGGTTAGCAGCAAGCAGCAAACTGACCAATGAGATCACTCTGGTCGTTGTGAGGGGCGGAACCTATCTGTGGTGCTCAATCCAAAATTTCGAACCAGTTTCTGCTTCGTTGAAACGCCAAAAAACATGGCTCAGAAAAACGCTATTTTTTGGTCTTTCCTTTGATCATTTTGCTTCAAAATTTCGACATATGATAGAAGACATGTTAGACTCCAATAATATATCAAAATCAGAAAATCGTAAGTGTTGACCAATTTTAATGCTCTGAATTCAAACTCGATTTTCACGGCTTCGACCGTGCGCGACTTTAGGACCTTTTTGTTGTAGCGGGTCACAAATTATACAGAGGGCTCCTACTCAAATATCAATGAGTAGGTCCTGAGGGGTCATCTCTCCAAATTTGGTGCTTTTATCCGCCGTGTAACGGTAATCTCAATATTTGACATTAAGCGACCTGACTATATAGCATTATCCATGTGAGAGATATTTGTTATGATTCTCAATATTTATCAAAAGCACCTGCAATTAAAGTTTTTGTTGTTGTTGTTGATAAATACCCTTATGATATAATAATAGTAAGTTATATCCTTTGGTTGAGATATAGTTTTTTCTGATTAATTGACATCAGCCGAATGCTATATTTTTCTCCACTCACGCAATGGACAGGCTGCACAGTGTATTACAATACAATTAGCGTGACAATAGGCCCTATATATGTTAACCTGCATTTCGTTTGAATTTTGCGTGTGCCTTGCGCTTTAGAGTTGCCCTTGGCAACCGTGTAATTGCCCTATGTAGTAACTGTTGGCGGTCCCAGCGTGTGGATCTTGTTGGGGCATACTAGGGACGGGGTGATCTTTTGCTCTACAGCTATGGGAGAAGAGAAATCCTTAAAATAATGAATTTATTCAAACCCATTGCTGGTTCATTCCGAATTGATTCCTCGGGCATGGGCTCCCTTAGACTGTAGCTGTTTGAGATCTGTACCCGGCAGGCATGATGATTGTCAGGTCACTTTTTGTAACCAAGAGCCTGCAAGGGTAATAGTTCTTTGTAATCAAGATATGTTTATACTATAATTTATGTGATAAATACGCTGTTATGATTTTCGGTATTTCATTGTGATTTGAGTCTGCAAGGGGTTATGGTCCATGCAACCAAATCCACGTTCACATCACAATACATGCGAGTTGTTATGATTCTAAATATTCACTAAACCTACCTGCAATTAATGTTTTGTTGTTGTTGATAAATACATTCATGATGTAATAATACAAATAAAAAATCAGTTTTGCGATTTTTTTTCTCTCTCTCTTTTGGTCGATATATTTTTCTGATTAATTGGCATTCTCAGTCAGAACTCCAACAACTGATGTTTTAAAATGAGAGGTATGCTCCCAAATTACTCAATTTTATTTAGTAGTAAACGTATGCAAGTTACATTTCATTATCATTAATGCAACACGCTTAAGCATTTGATGCAGGTTGTGTATGGTTACCCAGGGTGAATTGTACAGTCTGTTCCTTTTTTGTTCAGGATGGCATCTACAAACGGGTGCCGTCTGAACTGCATACAGTATCAGCCGAATGTTATACTCTTCTCCACTCACGCAGTGGACCGGATGTACAGTGTATTACAGTACAATGATATGTTAACCTGTCTCTTGTTCGAATTCGATGTGTGCCTTGCGCTTTGCAACCGTTACTTGCCCTATATAATATAATAGTTGTTGGCGGTCCCAGCGTGTGGATCTTGTTTCGGCATAGGGATGAGGTGATCTATTGCCTTGCAGCTGTGGGAGAGGAGAAATCTGTATAAGAATGAATGATTTATACGGTTTATTCGTAGACATTCCTTGTTTTCAAGCCCATTGCTGGTTCTCTCCCCCTGTTCTCTCCAAATGGATTCCTCGGGCATGGGCTCCTTTAGATTGTAGCTGTGTGAGATCTGTACCCGGCAGGCATGATGGTTGTCAGGTCACTTTATTGTAATCTAGAGCCTGCACGGGGTAAGGGTTCATTGTAACCAAATCTATGTTTGTATCATAATCCATGTGATAAATATGTTGTTATGATTTTCGGCATTTTATTGCGTTTAGAGCCTGCACGGGGTTATGATCCATTGCAACTAAATCCACGTCTATGCCATATCCTATGCAAGAAATACTTTCAATATTGACTAAAACTGACTGCAATTAATATTTTGTTGTTGTTGTTGTTGTTGTTGATATATGCCCTTTATGATAATAACAATAAGTTAGAAAATGTGTTTGGGTGGGGTTTTTTTTCTCTCACTCTCTCTTGGTCGAAATATTTTTCTGATTAATTGGCATACCAATTCAGAACTCCATCAGCTGATGTTTTAGATATCTAGGTATGCTCCCAAATTATTTAACCTTTTAGCAGTCAACGTACACAAGCTAAATTTCATTATCATTATTGTAACACGCTTGCATCTTATACAGGTTGTATAGTTATCCAGGGTGAATTTTTCAGTTTGTTCTTCTTGTTCAGGATGGCATCTGCCAACGGGTGCCACCTGAACTGACAGTATCAGCCGAGTATTGTATTCTTCTCCACTCATGCAGTGGACCGGCTGCACAGTTTAATACAATTTATTACAACATACTATGTCAATTTGTAACTTGTTCGAATTTGGTGTGTGCCTTGTTCGCTATAGAGTTGCCCTTGGCAACCGTGTACTTGCCCTATATAATATACTGGCCGTCGGCGGTTCCAGCGTGTTAGTCTTCTTGGGGCATAGGGATGGGTGATCTTTTGCGCTGCAGTTATGGGAGAGGAGGAATCCGTATAGAATTAATGATAAAAAGGGTTATTTTTTTTTTTCATTCCTTGTAAAATTGACTCTTCGGGTAAGGATTTCCTTCCTAGAGTTGCCCTTGGCAACCTAGTATTTGCCCTATATACTGGCGGTTGGCGGTCCCTATGAGACTTGAGATGTCTTCTCTTCTGTCATAACACAATACGTATTATATACATGTGTTCCTTCTATTGAATGGATAAAGAACAATTACCGGAGTTTTATTATAACTTATTTTGTATATTAGTATACATGGTTATGACAAACTGTTCTCTTTATGTTTGTGCCTACTTAGATCGTATTAATGTTATGTATAGGACGATCCTATTTTCTTTTGTAGATAACGTTATATTAAGAGACAACGATAAAATGTGTAACTGCAATATTGCAACAATCTCCACAGTCAAATTGTTCTCTACTGCCCTCTACATGTGCCCTCGTGGACTCAAGCAACGGACAACACGCTCACCCTTTAATACGCAATTCAATAGACACAGCATTCAATTCAATTAATGATGACGGCTTTTTTGATTTGGCAGGACCTTCTTTTGAACAAAACGAATCAAATATCATTCAAAATGACAACTTTTTTGATAATTGTGTTTCTGACAGTTTTAATTCATCGCCGCAAGAATTAGATTATGATTTTGACACAGAGAAAAAATTGCAAAGTCCGTCTTCTGAATATCTTACTCAAACCCAATTTACCAATGTTGTCAAGGAATATGATAGTACTATTTTTTCTCTTTTACATTTTAATATTAGAAGTATTAATAAGCATTTTGAAGAATTGAGGTTATTCTTAAATAGTCCCATCATGCATAATATCTCGGCGGTAGGTTTAACAGAAACCTGGCTCTCTCATGACTCCAGTCTTTCCTTCGCTCTCGACGGGTACGATCTAGTGGTTAATAACAGACAAAATAGGGTAGGTGGAGGTGTTGCCATATATGTTAAACAAAATTATGATTATGTGGTCCGCGATGAGTTCACCAGTATGACTGATTTTTTTTTTGAGTCTTTATTTATTGAAATCACAGTTCCAGGCAGCAAAAATATAATCATAGGTGTAGTATATAGACCACCAAACGCGAATACTAAATTATTTTTATATTATTTTTCGGATCTGGTTAAAAACCCACTTTTTATCAATAAAAATTGTTTTGTGATGGGTGATTTTAATATAGATTTACTAAAACAGAATAATATGTCGCAAGATTTTTTGGAAATATTTTTGTCAGCCTCTTTTTTACCCTTAATATCTAAACCCACACGTACAGTTAATGAATCTGTTTCTTTGATTGATAACATTTTTTTTTGTAACATTCTTCCTCCTCCCGATTCTTTTGTAGTACTCTCAGATATCACCGATCATTTCCCCATCTCGACTGGTTTTTCTTTAAATGAGACAGTTAATAATAAAAACAACAACATATTTAAACGAAGAATTACTCATGAAAGTATAGCTAGGCTAGGTGCTAGCTTAGACACCGCAGACTGGTCCTGTATCTTTGATACAGATGATGTTAATTTGTCTTATGAATATTTTATGAAGATTTTTATCCAACATTTGTACATTTGTATTTCAAAACGTAGAGAAAAATCAGCTAATTACAAAAAAAAAAATAAAAAATACCCAGGCTCCCATGGATTTCAAAATCGCTCCTGCGTTCAATAAATAGAAAGAATGATTTATATTACAGATTTAAAATGAAACGAACTGAGCAATCAAAAGTTGAAATACACTAGTTACAAAAATACTTTGACGAAAATTATACGAATAGAAAAGAAAAAATATAATAATCACTTTCAATTTTACAAGCATGATATGCAAAATACATGGAAAGTTTTAAAGCAAGCCATGAATATATCAAATTTTAAGTCAAATATTACAAAAATTAGATTTGATGGTGAAATTTTTGAAGATTCTCAACAAATTTGTGATACTTTGAATAACCATTTTCTTCAATTGGGAAAGCCTGGCAAGTAATATTCCTCCCTCCACAAAACATTTTTCCGAATTTTTGGGTCCCCCAAATTCTAGTTCAATATTTTTTAATCCAACATACACTCAGGAGATAATTAATATTGTCTCTGATTTTAGTTCCAAAAAAAAGTGCTGGACACGATGACATCAGCAATTTTCTTTTAGAGGGGGTAATATCGTCAATTGCGGATCCTCTAGCTCATATATTTAATCTATCCCTTTTTAATGGCATCTTCCCCGAAAGTATGAAAACAGCAAAAGTCATCCCCTTGTTTAAAAAAGGTGACAAATTAGACGTAAATAATTACCAACCAATTTCTTTGTTAAGTGCATTGTCAAAAATTCTTGAAAAAATATTTATAAAAGAACTATTAATTTCTTTAAATTCAATAATATATTCACGAATTCTCAGTTTGGATTTAGGGAGAAACATAGCACCACACATGCATTATTGAGTTTTATAGAAAAAGTGGCACATGCTATCGATAAATCTTCTCATCTGATAGGTTTGTTCCTGGACTTCTCCAAGGCCTTCGACACCATCAATCATGATATTTTACTTAACAAATTACATCATTATGGAGTGCGTGGGAAGGCCTTGGAGTGGTTCAGGAGCTACCTCATGAACAGGAAACAATATGTCTCTTTTATGGTTGTAATTCACAAATATTAAATATTAAATGTGGGGTGCCACATGGAAGTTTATTAGGTCCACTGTTGTTTACTGTTTACATAAATGATTTTAGTAGATCATCAGATGTTCTTTTATTCTTTTTGCAGACGACTCAAATCATTTTTTTTCACACAATAATCTTCTTACCCTTGTTAATACAATAAATTTAGAATTAGAAAATGTTGCCCAGTGGATAAAAGCAAATAAGATATCTCTTAATCTTCAAAAAACAAAATATATGCTCTTTAGTAATTCTACTGAGGCATTACCTGTTGATATTGTTTTAGATGGTACTCCACTCGAAAATGTTTCCCATATAGAATTTCTTTGAGTAACAGTTGACAATAAGCTGTCCTGGAAATTTCATATTGACAGTATATGTAAAATTATTTCACGTAATATTGGTATAATTAATAAGTTTAAGTTTTGTTTTCCTTTGTCGTCCCTGCTCGTATTATAGTCATCCTTAATATTGCCATATTTAAGTTACGGTATTCTCGCGTGGGGAAATACATATAAAACACTCTTAGATAAATTACCTTTATTGCAAAAGAAATCACTCCGTGTTATATGTCATACTGCATTCTTGTCCCATACTGACCCACTATTTTATGAGCATAAAATATTGAAAATAAATGATTTGTATTTGTTTAATCTAGGACAATTTATGTATAATTATAATGAAAATAAACTGCCAAATATATTTGCAACAATGTTTCAAAGAAATCAATCCGTTCACAATTATCCAACACGGCGATCAAATGATTTCCATTTGCCATTTCTGAGAACTTTGTTGGCTCAAAACACATTCATGTACGATGGGCCAAAGTATTGGAATTCACTTCCCAGTAACATTACAACAGCTCAATCTCTAAATTCCTTCAAGAATAAATTAAAATCATTTTTATTGAAATTTTACAACATCCAATCGAGTTAGTTTCCCTTTATCATCTCAGTCAAGTCATCATTCTTTTTTACATAAGTCCTCCTAATTATGTCCCTGTCTGTGTTCTAAATATAACGATGTGTTTTTCTCTTTCTCCTGCATTCTTACCAACATAACTACGTAAAAAAAAAAAAAAATGTTTTGCATTACATTCAATCCAGCTTGTATTTTATCACTTATTTTACATTATGAAATCTAGATTGCTTGCGTCCACGATGGCACATGCTGTAGTTCCCCCTTTTTTTCTCCCTTTTTTATCTCTTTTTTTTTTCCTTTCCTTTTCTCTCTTTTTCTCTTCCCAATCATCTTGATGTCAGTTGACATCGGTTCGTTTATTGTGTTTTATATTGATGTTTTGTGTATTTTCTGAGGGTCCCATATCGTACAAGCTTTGCTTCTTAGTGGGACCCTCCACTTCCATCCTCATCCTTAGTTTTATAGCGTATTATACGCTTTATGTATTTAACAAAGATGTAATCGCATCTGCTTCTCATTTTCATAATTTTCTTATGTACCTTTTCAAATTATGTTCTGTATCACAAATATCCCGTGCATATGCAATGTACATAATTTCTTTGTTCATTTTGATGGAGGTGAAATAAAGTTGAATCTGAATCTGAATCTGAATAAGTAAATTGTCTATCTAAATTATGGGTGACCCTCCATATATCTATCAAATTACATTCCTCAAGAAAATTATCAAAACACTGATCAAAATTTGTATACTTCTTTACCATTGCTCTCCCATTATAATCTAATTCAAAATTTCGTATCAAATTAAAATCTCCACCAATAATAATCAAATTTCCTTTATCAACAAAAGGATGCAGAATCTTTTCAACTTCAGACAGAAAGTCTCTCCTCTCTGTTTCTTTACCCCTCACTGGAAAATATACATTTACAATGACAATTTCCATACCTTGTAAAACACATTTCATCAAAATATATCTACCTTCTTAATCTGTATCCACATATAAAACATTCAATTTTAAATTTGCATTTACCAACAACCAAACACCCTTACTATGTGTTGTACCATGACTAAAATAGGATACTCCTTCCAATTTTTCTCTCCACTTTTTTTCAACTTCAGGAGAGCTATATGTCTCTTGTAATAACACAACATCTGTTTGTTTATACGTACACCAGTTAATAATGTTCTTTCTTTTCCTTGCATCCCTAATACCTTTTACATTCAACGAAAGGAAATTACAGCAAATATCTAAATCATCCCAAGCCATAGTTACAGACGAGTACTGCCAGAACAAGCACAGTTAATTCAGCTGACTCCGAGATACATCCACAGCTACCATCTGCACACACACAAACACACCGCTTATACACACACTCACTCACACCGATTACACTCACAATTACACTTACACTCGTGGAGTCCGGAAGGACGTCCATGTACACTTCCATAACCAACGAAACGAGTCTCCCCCCCCCCCCCCACCTCCCACTGCATTGCACTAACAAAGAATGGACGCAGGCAATGATTTCCCCTATATCTATACAACTGCATAACACTTGATCAGCATCTGAAAGAAGAAGAAATGAGTAACATGAAGAAGAATAATCAAGAAGAAGAAAAAAAAATAAAACTAACACCCGACTTTACACAGCTTGACCTTGTATCGTTCCTCTCTTGGTTGCCCCTGGGATATGGCTAACGAAGTTGTAATACCTCCGAGACCAAATCGGAGTGTGCATAGCTGTGACAAAAAAAAAGACAGCTTGAGAGGGATACGCCCTGTTCATTATACAATTTACTAAAAGACACCACAGTGTTAAGGGGAAAATAATTGTAATCTAGTATCTGCTGTTCTCATAAACGAAGGAGCATTTCTGTCGACCAGACAGGAGTAATTATCAGACTACCAAACAAATCAAACTAGGACATGACAAAAAGAAAAGAAGGAAGAGAGAAAAAAATCGGGACATGACAAAAAGAAACAAAAGGTACGAAAAAGAACTGAGAAGCCACTAAGGCTTGACCACCTGCCATCCCATACTGCACTATGCAGAACGATCTATCTGTGTCTATACTCATTATCGGCGCTTGAGGGCGACAAACATGCTAAACTGATTACCAATAAGAGGGGTCATTGACTAATATATGACACAAAAGGGTTTTCAGTGGTATTAGAAGAGAGTTGCCATACAAAAGAGCTTTGAACATGCATTCATGATTGACCAATAACTAAACACCTGGCTTCTTAAGCAAATCAGTACATCAGCTTTATATTGCTCTTGAAAGACCCATGGCCATATAAAAACGATTCGTACCACTCCCGGGCATGACAAAACAAAAAACGAACTAAACAAAGCAAAAGAAATCTTTAGAAGGGCACGTGTTGCGACACGGATTGTCGCCCCTACACGGATTGTCGCCTCCTGCTCGGGGCGACATTCCGTGATGGGCGTTGGCGGCACGGATTGTCGCCCGCCCTCGAAGCACATTTTGCTGGGTAATATCGTTCTGGACATAATCATTGAAATACTAACACATAACTTACATGGCTACATCCATGCAAACATGCCATGTAAAAACTCATGGTGAGGTTTCAAGGAAGTGTGTATGTGCGCGTGCACATGATAATTTAGTGTCCGTTTGTGCGTGTGCGTGTGTATGTGTGTGTGTGTGTGTGATGGAAGAATGAGTTTATTATGTCAGTTTTTTACGTATGTGTTTTTTAGCTGCGCGTGGGGAGGGATACCTAGTAAGCTGTTGCTGGCATAAACATTAATATTGATTTTATCAGCAGCTTTGAATTTGATGAGTTTGTTTGGCAGAATGTATATGAATTCGGAGTGGAGCTTGCGTGCGGGCGGATGCTGCTTTTCTGCATACGGTCCATTATGTCTTATTCATCAACATTGGGAAATCGTTTCATCAGGAAGGATGTGGTATCGGTTCGGGTGTGCGTCGGTATGTGGGAAGGTGGTTACATTTCGTTATTGCAAAAGTTTGTTATTCTGAAGGCTCATTCGTCCGAAGGCTCATTCGTCCGAAGGGTCATTATTCCGAAGGTTCGTTATTCCGAATTTCATTTTTGGATCAACGAACCACTAGATATAGGGAATTGTGTGTTTCGGATAAATGAAGCCTCGGAAAAAACGAAACTTCGGAATAACCAACCTTCGTGTGTGTGTGTGTGTGTGTGTGTGTGTATGTATGTATGTATTTGGGTCGGTGAATGTGGGTGTGGGATGATTTTGGTTTTGTTTAATCAGGGGTTGGTGGGTTGGGGATTGGATTTGAAGAAGGATAGTTATAAATGGTATGACGGATGTTGGTATGATTTAATATTTAGGATAGATGTAGGCCCTAGATTTGTTTCGGTTTGGGAGGGGAGGGGGTGATGGGGTTTTTTTATGACTGATTTCATTCTAGATTTGTGTAATATATTTGTGTGTGTGTTTTTTTTTTTTTTTATGTATATGCCCTTTTAAGTAAGAAGGTGTTACATGATCCAAACCAATATATTCAAGGAATATAGGTTTGGTAGGGCCCTATACATGTCAAAACTTTCTCGTGAAGAAATTATTAGTAGGGTTGGTCTATAATCGAGTTATCTATGTTGAAGTGAGATTATTTTTGGTATAAATTGACACATGGATTTGCTTTTGTTTCGAATTGCCATTTGTAACTTTTTTGTTCATGTTGCACCCAGAATGGGTCGATTTATGAATGATTTGAATGAAATCAATAAATATCAAGGAAAAAAGTGTTGAGTTGGTTTGTTTGCATTATGAGGTTTGTTTGAGTGTTTGTTGGTGTTTGTTTGTATAACGTATGTATTAGCGGTGTGCAATGGCAGTTCGTTTGTGCTAGTTAATCAAGTAACGATTGACACATTTTTTTACGGCGTGTGGAAATTATTCGCTCATGCATAAAGCATGCCAAACCTATTCTGGGACAATGAATAGTGGTATGGACGTTCTAGTTTATAAGACTGATGGAAGAAAATAACTGCAGGGAAAAATGAACAAAGACAAATAACATTTGGGGAGGGTACCTCCCTCGTATGTATTTTCTCTCGGTCTCTCTCTCTCGCCTAGCCCGCCTCACCGCTGATATTTGGTTGACACACCCATACTATTTTTAGATCAACGCTGGTGTGAATTCTTTAAACACGTGCTCATACACTCTGAAGGCGTTTGTATTGCCAAGTAGCGCCACTATATTCCACATACACACGTAAACATACAGGCACACGTATACACACAGACAAACAAACCACTACCACTATGTAACCACCACACATGCACAGTTTCTACATATTGTATTATTATACTCCAAACACACACACAAACACACACACACACACACAACAAATCATACACATCACATATCATGCAGCTAACAACACACACACACACACACACACAGTGGCGTATCTAGGGAAAACGGCGCCCGGGGCAAGCACGAAAATTGCGCCCCTAATTTCTGAAAAAGTGTTCAACCCCAACACCATCCCGGTAGGGACTTTAAACAAAGTCCACATGATGCTTTTTCAAGCACTTAAGAGGGATCTTTTGAGGGTGATTTAAATGTAATGAATTTTGAAAATTTTTGTATTTCAGGTTACAAAACATGGAATTCTTGTCATTTTTTGCTTACCAAAGGGGTGTTGCAAGAAAGTTGCAATCAATTGCAACTTGCAAGTGATTGTCACTGGCCAATCAAAATCATTGTTGCATGCATGTCTTCTTAAAGCCCGTCTGCACTAGTCATTATTTTGATGCCAGAACTTTTTTTGTAAAGAGCGCCATCTATCAAAACTTCCGGTGGCCTGGTTACATCCACGGAACTCTAGTCAAAACTCTAGTTCTGTGGTTACATCGTTATTTTATACTGTGGCTGCGCTGATCGCCGCCTGCCGGTCAGCGCACGATCTCACAGCAGCTTGTGCGCATACGCAGAGCCGAGAAAACACACACAAGCAGTGCATATTATGGTGGGGTACCGAGAGCCCAGCCCGGCCCGCCCGGCGCGGCCTCGATCTTTCGGCCGATCGCGAGGGAACGGGTTACTTACTTGTCGCGAGAGAGATCCACGACAATCCACTCACTCAGCCCAATGACCTACTCACCAGCGTAGCGAGCAGAAAAACATCGCTGGGCGGTGAATTACTAGTACTGTAATGTGGCCGTCGGTTTCTTCGTCGGGCCAGCGAGCTGGGATTTGTAACTTCTGAACTATAATTATTCGCCTGATTATGGGTTGGTCAATTACGATGACATGTGATTAGTGATCGCATTTAGTTTGTTGGTTGTCAATTCCAGCTCGTAAATAAACGTAGCACAGCATGAACACGTATTGTACCAACGATCAATCACATTTCCACGAAAATTTATCACCCACCTCGATCTCCGCGGTATCCTATCTCCGGCCCTGTGTAGGCGATACACCGATAACGGTTTCGCTATACCTCACTTTCCCGTACGTTTTGCATAGTTGATTTTGTGTTGTTTATTTTTTCATTACATGTACAGTAATAATCAATGTCAAGGCCCTACGGCTACAACTGTACAAATGCTTGTAAACATGAATCACATGCATAAATATGAATATGTCAATAAATAAAAATAAAAAAAAAAACAGTCCAGGAACCAAAACAGTAAAGATCGAGAAGGACGACTAAAACCCGTGTCCATGAATGTTACTGAAGATGGTCGATAGTAGGTGGTTGAAGATAGTAGGTCCTTATAATAATGATGATAGTAACAATGAGGATGATAATGGTGATAATAATAAGAATAAGAATAGTAGTAGTATTAGTAGTACAAGTAATTGTATCAGCAGAAGCAGTAGTAGTATAGTAGTGACAATAATAATAATGATACAGTAATAATAATAATGATAAATTACTTCATGAAGCATTGAAATCCAATCTGCAAAATGCTCTTAATCAGTCTTGTCACAGAATAACAAATCTAATGGACAAGTATTTCAGAAATGGCAACTCTGCAACATACACAAAACCAGGCCTCAGTGGATTCCATCTCCCTGTTCAAAACAAACCTCTTGAAATTTGCGCAGCAAAGGCTACCAAATAATATAGAAATTGTCCGAAAGAAGCAAGTGAAAGGCTTGCATAGAAACTCATTATGAAGGAGTCCTTGGGACCATGGAAATTACAGTATATCCAGCGAAATTGAAGGTTTACACAGAAAATGTTTTCAGCTGAATAACTTATGAAAGCATCGCACCAAGGAACAACATTTTAGGTATTTTTATACCGAGATACAGGAGATTCAGGTGTATTACTCTTTATCTTTTGCCAAACACACATCTCCAGAAGGATCAGACCACAAAGGACTTAGTTAGGCCAGTAGGCAGGTGCATATTGCCAATTCTGAATTTGTACCCTTGCAAAACTTTTCATCCATGAGCACTAATGATTCGTAATGAATTCAACTTTATAATTTCGTCCCTTTGCACACTGACTACTTATAGTACCATCCAAAGATAATGTTGCAGAAAATTTGATTCAAAAGACGGAATCCATGCACATGCAGGTGCAGGGTTATAACTTGGTTTATCCCGAAGCTCAGACAAACATTACATGAGCCCTGTCTATAGCTTTAGGGTTGCTAGGGAATCCATGATTGTAGAAGTGAACTCAATACGAACGTTTATTGAGCCGTCACTAAGGTTTTGTCATTACTAACAAATAACCAAAAGGCATGTACACCCCACATGACGCCAGTAATGATGTTCAGTAAACAGGTGTAATTCTGCTGGAATATCATCACAAGGAATATTTGTCATGTGGACAGATGCATGATACACACAATCTAATACAATATGTATACGACATACAGTGCTTTCCTGATATTATAGGTTTTGTGTATTCTTGAACAAAGGATCTCTACTTTGTCCGAAACTTTGACCGAAATGTCCGACCCTTTTCAGCAAATATAATCTGCACTGATTTTCAAGACAGTAATCGTCTTAGCAAAAAGTCACATGAACTGTCATCACTCGGGGAAGAAAAAATGTCCATAAATTTTAATACGTGTACACAACTAAAATTGTCTACTGCTTGTGACAGGATAAATTTCGGAATGTATACCGTGTTATTAGTGTACTGCATATTGTATGCAAACTTCTGCAACAAAGGATCTCCATAGCAACCCTTTGCGAGCAACCGATTCTAACCCTGTATTCTATCTTTTGGATCCAAATGTTTTTGACACAGGTTGAATAGTCTCTGTCACGGTGCAGGTAAGGAAATGTTCATAAATTTGAATACATTATGGAAATGGTCTGTTCGAATACAACTGTACGTTACAAAATGCTCTGCTGTCGTGCGGGTTGGCAAATAAAACGCCTAAATTCCCTCTACAGATCAATTAGCAAATTCTCAATAACCTCAAAATAAAAATAAAGTGGTCATATCGTATCGATAAATGTATCTTTTTGTGACCTGTATAGTCGGATGTCGTTCGCAATGTTTCTACATGAAATGCGGGCTACTTGTGATTAGGAATTCTGACCTTAGTGTGGTAACTGAAATAGTCGAGCAAGACATGGCTTAGTGTTCAAATTTCATGCATACTTCCAATGATTTCTAGACCAATTCGAGAGCTTGTTCCAGCTCATAAGGTGTTTTCTCCAACATTCAGGAGGAATTTCAGTCAGAACTCTGAATCCAACTATTTTTGACAGGTTCTCTGAGCTGTTTCTGCCACTAAGCAGGGACGAAAATATAACTTGAAATTCACTACAAAACTGGTCTAGTACGCTATGCAGGTGAGTGGAACAAAGTGGAACACAAGATTTGTGAGTATTGATGTCGGACTCAGAAACGAAGTCGCGTTTCCTTCTTTACCAGAGTTAGTTGCATAAATCTCAGGACACCTAGGACAGAAAAAGAAACGAGTGATTGTTTCCTTCTTTGCTCTTTGTGTTTATTGCGAAACTGTTTCAATACACATGTATAGTACCATGGTTATCATGTACAAATGCTAAAGGGATAGGATTAGCTTGTGCTAATGTGAAAACCAACCACAGAGAAAAATATATTATCAAAACGAGATCTGTAGGAAATACACCAAACACTCACTACCACAGTTAATGTATGTGTAGGCATAATGACAACACACCAACTTACATTATATATTTCTTTCACCATCCACTGCACAGGGATTTTGACAAGGGTGAGCACATCCCGTTTGCATGTAAATCTTGCACATATTCTGTCTTGTATATTTTGGGGGATAAGAGGCTTTGCCATTTTCAACCTTCAAATCCATGATGATGTCGAGTTGCGAACTTCACAGTCTACATCAAACCAACAGTTTATCATGGAGGTAGGAGATAGACCGCCATGTGTTGATATAGAGAAGCATCCCACCTCACGAACTATAAACCCTGTTCTGTCAATGAGGATGTGCATATCATATTCATATATGTTTTGCTGGCAGAATGTGCATACAAACGTTTTAGCATAGGGATGGGGTGAAACAAAGTCTAAATAACTAGTTACCGCAAGATGGAGGCATAATAAGTAGCTTTGCAGACAATAAAAATACAAAGAAAATGTTTAGAAATATCTCCATCCAATACATACTTGTATACACATTATCGGTAAAATGTCTTGTACAATTTTTTTTTCCACATGTAGTTTTATACATGTATCAGCCACAAAGGAAGTTCGTCATCTCTGGCGTGTTCTGTTAGATTTACTCACCTATTCAGCATTTTACAATATCACTAGTGTCTTGAAATGAACATAATTTCTCATACAGTAATTGATACCTGCATATAAGTGCATAAAGAATCACTCATGCGTAATAGATAGTAGGCCTACAACAAAGGGATACTTCACTATGTTACATGTACTATGAGCACACATCTCATAGAATAATCGTAAGACCTAACCAAACTAAGAGCAACCAGTGTCGTCTATTGAAAGTATGTTGCAAGATCCAAGATACAAGGAAAATGGTTGTGGAAGGAATATAAAGTTCGACCCTATAACCATCTCGGTACCCTTTGACCTCCTGATAACCTACATAGTGCCCGTTAGCAGATGAGTACTGTACTCGGTTCTAATGGCCCAGACAGAACAGGAGGGAACCACTCTTCGATTGCCAGCGCCCAATTTGTCGTGCTGCCAATGGACGTACAATGTATGTGCGATATGACGCGTGACGGTATGATCTGTTGCCCCTGTCTGCGGCCCAGGCGTGCTGGTTCTCCAGGTTGTGGCGAACGATGTCGAGTACAGCTGGGTCCAAACAGAGGCGACGGAATCGTGCAGAGAGCGAGTGACACTGCATGTTAGCTTTTCTGCAGCATTTTTTCTCTACGTCATGCGCCATCTCCCTGCACCGCCCACATTTGCACCATGGAGGCACGGCTTCTGGCTCTGGCTCTCGTGGCGGCTGTGGCGGTGGATGAACAAACTGCTCGAAGAAATCTTCGAATAGTCCAGCTGTCCTTTTCAAGTTCGTGATGGCCAGCTCATTGACTTGATCCCTGGTGAGCGCCTCCACCTTGGCCTACGCATGAGAGACAGAAATAAATAAGAAAAATAATGAAACAAATTCTGCCTACAGCTGTACATCAAAAGTACTGTAACACAAAATGCGCATGCATTAATTCAATGACTGTTGATCGTTTGTTTTTGTTTGCATGTTGGTTGACTAGACATCATAACATTCAATGGTAATAGATGATATTATCATGTACATGTATTAAGACTTGTTGCTGCAATAAAGGATGCCCATATGGCGACCCTAAAAGCTTGTTCGAGCTCATGCGATGCTTGTCCGAGCTTCAGGAGCAAGTAGGAGCATAAAACCATATTGTGTCTCTTGTGTCCAGTATTCTTTGTTGCAGGTTCTAGAATTGTTGTCAATGCTAATGAACGGGTTTCTCATGTATTCAGATTGTATTTTTGTAAACAAATAATGACAACCCAACAAACTTTGTCCGCGCTCATGTGAAGTTTGTAACAGCGTCGTGAACGAGGAAGATTCTGACTGTCTGTGACAAGTTCTTCGAATTGTTGTCAATGAGCGCATGGAAGGAAACAAGTATAATTGTGTAAATCTGGATACAGTACGAAAATGGTTTATGGAGCAGATTGCAAGTTTCTCCTCCAAATTCAATACGGTCTGTGGGAAAACCAAACCCCGTCTTATCAAACCCCACAAGCCACAGGCGATTAAATTACCACTATAAAACATTGTCTTTGGACTTATATGCTCTAGGCGTCACATTAGTATGATGGTTTTATGGCAAATACGTTTCTAAAATATTTTATGTTGAGCATATAGGTTCAGGTACATAATTTTGTCAGTCAACTTAATCAATATTTGTGAGTCAAATCATGTAGAAAATTTTTCATTGTACCAATATATCTTCCATATGGTAATTCATTTAGCAATGCATCAGATTTTCTTAAGGTAACCCTGAATCTTTGGTCATTACTAAACTACAAGATACAATGTAACACGACATATCAATTTATCATATGCAGCTCTGATTGGGATTTCCGATACTTGGCTTAGAAAATTGATTCTGTCTCCTAAATTTGATTTGGAATTGACGAAATTGTGCTAACTAAACTGTGTTGCAACCTTTCCAAATTCATACCGAAATCGAACAACTGATGAGCCCTACATGTACAAAACTTGTACACTGTATATGTGGCTTCATAACAAACTTCAAGCTTCAAAAAGTCTACTATTTTTCAAGTGCATCCACGATTTCCCTGCAAACACATGTCAAGGTAACCAGAACTATTTCTGCTATTCCTGTTACCATACTCTAAAGGTACAGTAGTTAGGTGAAGATTCGATGAACAGAAGTAAATGGGAGGCTTCTTATTTTAATGTCCTATTGACTTCACAGCAGCAAATCTTTATCAATGCTTCAGAGTAACTAAATGTATGTAAACAGGATTGAAGAGAAAAAAGAGCAACAAACGCTTCTCTCCCTGTCTCCTCTTTCCCCTGCCATGAACAATTCAGAAAAAAAAATACCCCCCCCCCCTCCTTTTTCCCCTAGCGTGAATGACGAGAAAGAAAATCCGCAAGACTCCCTCGAATTCTTGAAGTTCTTTTCTGTCTCTTTTTTTCCCCTCGCACATGAAAGATGCAAAACACACACAGACCCAAGACAGAGACCACTACCATCAGAAAAACAAAAACACCAACTACAAGTAAAGAGACAGAAGTGCTAGACAGGGTTGGGGCCTGGGAAGGGCTACCGACAAAGGAACACGGCGCGCACAAGCATTCTTTCGTGAGATCGTATTACAACTGGCACCTAGCCTTTTGTCAAGGCCCTCTCGCTGTAATGGGCGAGCGAAGCGAGCCCAGCCGAGCGCGCCAGCGCAACCCCACTCAGCTGGGCTCTCTTCACCATACAGCGAGAGGGCCTTGACAAAAGGCTAACTGGCACCTGGTCATGGCCTGGGAACAGCGCCAAGAGTATAGTCTTGTCACAGACCCCAATTATTAGACCTGGTAACATGGTACCCAATAGGGTTACAGCTCGTTATTCCAAAGGTTTGTCATTCCGAAGGCTCTTCAGTCCGCAGATTCGTTATTCCGAAGATTTGTTTTTCCAAATATCATTTCGGATTAACAAATCTTTGGAATAACGCCACAAATGTTCAGATTGATGAACCTTTTTCATTTTCGGATTAACGAACCTCTAGGTATTGGGAATATGTGTGTTTCGGAGTAACGAACCTTCGGAATAATGAACCTTCAGAATATCGAACATTCATTATGTTTGTTTGAGGTATATGTACATTGTACATTGCTCTAGTTTATTGAGATTTGCTACATCCACCTTTGAAGTTTTACCCAATTTTACCCAAAGTCTAATCAAGTGATTATCCCACCTTGCTTCACCCTTGTGCAAAGTTTAGTGAAATTTGCTTGATCCAGTCTTGAGTTTTAATATCACACAGTGAATTTTTAGAATTTGACCTTGACCTTTGACTCTTGCCAATTTTACACAAAATGTTATCAAGTTAGTGCCCTATCATATTTTACCCTTGTGCCAAGTTTGCTGAAATTTGCTCAATACAGTCTTGAGTTATTGCATAAACTGTTTTAGATGACCTTCACTTTTGACCTACGACCAATTTCTAATCAAGTGATTGCCCAATCATACTTCATAGTCGGACTATGTTTGGTCAAATTCCGCTCAGTATTACTCAAGTTATCGCGTATACTAAAGTAGACAGACAGACCTACAACCCAAAAATATCATGCCTCAAGCACCCATCGGACAGAGGAATAAAAAGGATTCATGGTCAAATTTGTGGGCATTTTATTGTCAATAAGCCTGTGCATAACAATGATAATTTTTAGTTTGATACTCACCTGACTTGGTTCAGGAGGGTCTTAGAGTTGATCGGTGAAAACAACACTCCTCTGCGCAGAGGAGCTCTCCTACGAGCTGTAAACACAAACAAAGCATACTTAATTAACCACATACATGTAATGCAACAAAGTCATAATTACTTTCAATTATACTAATGACATATATTTTCCGAATGAGTGTCAGTAAATGACATTTTCATGTCGAGTCGAGTACAAAATTTTACAGTTTGATCCTAGATTTTTAGAGTCCTAGTTATCAACGAGCAAGGTAGCACAACACTCCTAGAAAGAACACATCAGTATGTATTATGGTCAAGAAAATTCTCACGGATACGTGAAAAAAAAATGTACCCAAAAATATATGCTAATTGGCTGAAAAAAAGTGCAGATATAGGGTGTTGCAAATGCTCTTTTACACACAATTTGTGATCACGATATTGTCTTTTTAATATGGATGGGAATAACATATTGAAAAGGCAATCATTGTACAGTGCATTTACCATGAAAAGTATGATGTGTGGCAAACAGCAGCAATGACCTTGAGTATAATACAGTGTACTTCTCAAAAAGTAAAGGTTACAAACATTCTTTTACAACAAACTCCTAAAATTGAATGGTAATTGGTCAATGGGTATACACTGTAGGACACACTGTGTAGAGTATAGAGTACACATGTATTGTTCCTTTACAATGTAGCTGAGGGATCACACTCTTATCAAAGCAATGGTTTTAAGAGTTTTAATAAAATTATTTGATTTGTATACCGGTATACGAAATAAAAACATTTTTTCTGAATAACTCACAAACTAAACATCGTCTGGTATACTAAAGGCAGTATTCTGACCAAAGAAAACATGTTTTTTTTAATGTTTTCTCTGAGAGGAACATTTGGATCAGTTGGATGGCCATTTGCATTCTTTCATTCCTTATCCAGAACATTGCTTCCAATGCACAAGTTATTTCAGCTGGCATTTTTCCTCTGAGATACGAGGCCGAAGATATCTTGGGCTGCAGAACTTAAAATAACACTAATTTTGCTGATGGTAAACTTCCACTTCAGCAGAACATTTCTGGAAAGAAATAACAGGAACAATGAGTACCGGTATATAACTTGATGTTTCCAGCAGGATACATCCTAAATACTGCATGCTATTTTATGGGTAAAATCAGCAAAAGACTCAAGAAGTCAGATGAATTCCCAGCACTGTTCGTTACAAGGTATCCAGAAATTGGCCAATTATGAACTATTTTCCATGTTTGGTGTTAGATATCAGCATACTATCCAAATCAAAATAACTCATCCCAATGTCATGACTGCTTTAGTTGACCAATAAAGGTCTTGAGTTTGAACTTACTTAGTAACTGTAAGTCACCTTTTTTTTTTTTTTCGTATCACCGAACAGATGATAAGGAGGTTTGTGTATGAATACATTACACTATTCATGTACTGTGTCTTCAGAGGCAACCATCTACTATTAGCCACTCAGGAAAAACAAACTGTATGGGGGAGGGCTATTGACAGGCTTAATGAATATTCCAGAATAGTCGGCATCTCTGGGTTTATAGGATATTTTTGTTATCCATCCCGACAGGATTATGCTGTAAGAACAAACAATGATCACAAAATAAATTTCGGACCCTATCAATACTACAATGTACGCTTCAAGAAATCTCACTTGAAGTATCTACCGGCTGGCCCAATTCTTGAGTCCTTGGGAGTTTGAGACGTATCTGGACAGAGCTTCCTGCAGGTAGATCTTCAGCAGTAGTTGCTCTGAAAAACATATGAACTGACAGCTTGTACTACACAATATAACCAAAGACATCTAACTCTGAAGAAAAATTAAATCTCATTGTTATTCCACACAATGTATTTCCATTGGCACAAAATTCCAAGAGTGCCTTGAAACACTGACATCGCCTTAGGGCTCTGTTAGACACTGTAGCTGACCTCTGTGTGTAAAATACCTTTTTAATCAACCTGCAGAGCATGCAAAGAGTAAGGTTTCCATGCAATCAAAATCGTCCAGTGGACATTATGGATTCTGAGGTGATTGACAATGCACTACATATTTCAGAGGAGCACAACCTCAAAGAAGACAATGCTGTACAATGTTTGTCAGCAACTGCAGAGGTGGAGATGGTTTCTGTCTGTGATGTTGTGCTATCAGCTGCAGAGGCTACAAGTAAGTCAGATTATTCTGATGACCGAGAACTAACACAAAGATGATGCACAGGGGCAAATAAGTTTATACATCGTGTATACTTTATGCCCAACATCAAGGTAAATCAAGGTAAGAGCAGTGCAGCATAAAACATAATGTTAGTTGGATACCATGCATACAAATGTACTGTACCCCAGATTAGTGAATATTATATGAGAGGTTTCAGCAGCACACTAAAAACATGTAGTCTGTCCCCTTTATTACCAATCATGCAGCAATGACCATGTAGAAGAAAGATGAAAATCCCAATAGGTTACTGTAAAAGATTTCTGTGAAACAATACACCATACTGCATGGCCCGGTAGCCTACTGAGATGGTATGACAGTGCGCTAGAGTAGCGTGCGACTGTGCTTTCGTACCAGTAAAGGTGGATGAGACATGGAATTCTTTCATTTCATAAACTAGTGTAAAATGCAATTTCAATTTAAGCGATTTCCATGAATTCCAAACCACTGTTCACGCATCTTTGGGGGCAGATCTACATAATGATCATAATATTGGCTACCCTTTCATGGTATACCAGACATATTGCATTCAGCTTGACGAATATTACACTCGTCCATCGTGCAATATTCATCTGGCTTCACATAATTGATCAGGTATACCACTCAAGGACAGCCAATTACTCCGCTACAAAGCTATCTTGACATCAAGAAATCAGTATTTCTACTACACTGTATATTGATATTATGATGGCAAAGAAAAGGTGCTGAATTTGATGGGAGTGTACATTGGCGTGTACACGTAGGGTCTGTACAGTGTAAATGTATGAAATAGCAGTTTTGCATGTGTGACAATTATACATTGTACAAATGTGCCTGTACCTTCCTTTTGTTCTGGCCTTGTATTTCCAATAATGCCCACAAATCAAATCAATTTATTCTGATATGCTCTCTTTGACCTTGGCCATTTGACGTAAAAAACACCCAAATTTTCTCATTTTAAATCTTAGTAAAATTGGTGTCCAGTTACTGAGCCCCAACTGTCCTTAGTTGTTATATTATACAACCTACCGAAACAGGGAACTACAACTGTAACCATACTCGAAAAAGTACAGTACAGGTACGTACATGTATGAAAGGCATAATGAATTTAATGTCTACGTCTTTCATACAGTCCAGCTCGCAATGCAACGCGCTGGCAACTACATGTAGGTGCAAGTGAGCTCACAAAATCTGACCAACGATAGATTGTGCAATCCTGCAGCCAGGGCCTCCAGTCAGTCCAGGGTTTGAATACCAAATCTTATTTTTGTAACCAGTGGAGGTGTTGCCTGCAGGATTGTGCGATAAGTGGTAACCCATATCCCATGGAGGCACAGGCTGCAGGTCTGCGCAATCTATTGCCGGTCACCATGTGAGTTCAATTGCACCTGACCAACGATAGATTGTGCAATCCTGCAGCCAGGGCCTCCAGTCAGTCCAAGGGTTTGAATACCAAATCTTATTTTTGTAACCAGTGGAGGTGTTGCCTGCAGGATTGTGCGATAAGTGGTAACCCATATCCCATGGAGGCACAGGCTGCAGGTCTGCGCAATCTATTGCCGGTCACCATGTGAGTTCAATTGCACCCAGTTGTCTGCAACGTTGCATGCAAGCTGCCCTGTATAAGACTGTCGCTACAACTGTACATGTAGTCAAGCATTTTATTACCATAAGGTTTTGTACGACCAAAAATTATTTTCAATAGCTGATTTAGATATACTACACGATGTGCAGAAAAATATTCCTTCAAATTTCATGCTCTTTATTGAGTTTTCATGAAGTCCAACACAATGAGTGATGAAAGCTCCAGATGCGTTATCTCTCGCACATAAATCTTTGCTAGTACTAAGATAACTAGACGGTAAGAGTTACAGATCTAACGTTAGTACTACAGTCAGCACTAGTAGTCTAGTAGTGACTAGTAGTACCAGAGCAAATGTACATGCGGTTCCTAGTCCTACTGTAGACCTAGTCCTACTGTAGATCTAGGCCTACAAGTATAGACTCTATGTACAGCTGATGTGCTGTCCCCCTGAATATTACCACACATGTGAGAAATGACACCAATCTCGAGATTGCAATTGGAAAACAGATAACATATCTTGAATTGATCATGATTTCCCTTCCTAGAAATTTTGACAATTTGTTGAGGCTGGGTTAGTGAGGAACAATAAGCTAAAAATGAAAACGTTCATATACGGCTAGTGATAATTTGCATGTATGGCTGGGTCTACTACTGTGACCGTACACGTTCACTAATTGACTTAATCAGGCCTAGGTCTAGTCATTGAGTCATCATAGTACTTTTTGTCGTAAGTTGGACGTCAGTATTTATTGTGATAATCATTAAAAAAAAAAATGTGAATAAGACTGTTTTAAATTGTGTCATCGTTCATCGCGATAGTTGCATGATCAACGCTGCGGTACAACTGTACCGGTAATTCAAGTAACGGTAACGTTATCGTTACATGGATTTGGAAGGTTATAAATTCAGCGTTCAGTGAATGTCATTTGCAGCTGAATAAAAAATAGGTACAATTATAGGCCTATATCATACAAGTTGAGTTTCACCCACCTTGGCTTATCAGAGGCTTCTGACTCAGTCTGAGTGCATGTAGAAACTTGCACAACGGGTTGATCCCGCAATCCTGGCACACAGTGCTGATGCCCAGTGCGAGTGGTGGACATCCAGCAGATGACCAGCAAAGTCATCCTGTGTTGAATGGCTTGATGGGCCGTGAAGGGCAACGTTTATCTTGTTCATTTCTTGCCGATAAACAGCTCGCACCTCCTCCCACTGGATCCAGCATTTACCAAGTCGTATCCGCGACATAATGGCACGCAGATTGAAGTTCGACACAAAGATCAGAATAAACGATCTGAGTGTTGAAGACAGTGTTTGAAAGCACCGAACAGATCGCGAAGTGATTTACGTGACAACGTACGCATAACCATGGGATGTACCATCGATCATGGTATACATACTATGCACTGGACTGCGCATAATGCGGGATCGAAGCAAGCCGCTGCGCTGCGAGGCCATCCCCTACGGGAACCTGGTGGTCTGTGTGTTAAGTCTATGGGGATTTCAGAATTCAGTGTGGAAGGGTTAAATTGCTGCACGCCGCTTGGCATTATGGGGGAAATGCTGGGCACCACAGAGAAAAATGAGCCTTATGATGGCGCTAGACATGTTTCTTGCCAGTGCAGACGCACTTTAATAGGGCAGACCCTGAGCCAATCAGAATGGTTGTTTCAAAATTAGCAATTATTTGCAATTGATTGCAACTTTCTTGCAACACCCCACAAATCTTACAATTCTAATCAAGATATAGTGACGGCCTTACAATAGATAACGATTTATACCAAAAAACTTAGGACTTTGAAAAATACTCTGAATTAGTGCGCGCGAGTGAGCTGAAATCTTTATATGTCCTCGTCATCATCACGTATTGTTCTTATCTTTTTTATATAAATTTTGGCGAGCGAGCGCAGCGAGCGAGCCGAAAATTTTTGTATTTCAGCTTACAAAACATGGAATTCTTGTCATTTTTTGCTTATTAAATCTCACAATTACAGTGACGACCTTATAGATAACGATTTATACCAACAAACTGAGGACTTGAAAAAATACTCTCAATTAGTACGAGCGAGTGAGCCGAAATTTGTATATTTCTGCGTCATCATTACGTTTTTTCTCATCTTTTTTGATTTATTTTTGCGCCCCCCTCCCCCGTAATGTATGGTCGAAACCGTTGCCGTCCTCTTTTGATCCAATCGGCGATCGCTTCAGAACGAATGAAATTGCAGTCGCTGCTCCGTGTAACATTTTTCCTGCTAAATATAAAATGACATGAGTGAACACAATAGACATTATCATTTTGTCCGCGTCATCGTCACGTTTTGGTCTTATCTTCGTCTCTTTTTTTATACAAATTTTGGCGAGCGAGCGCAGCGAGCGAGCCGAAAATTTCTGTATTTGAGCTTACAAATCATGAAACTCTTGTCATTTTTTGCTTATTAAATCTTACAATTCTTATCAAGATATAGTGACGGCCTTATAGATAACGATTTATACCAACAAAATGAGGACTTGAAAAAAAATACTCTAAATTAGTACAAGCGAGTGAGCCGAAATTTGTATATTTCCGCGTCATCATTACGTTTTGTTGTTATCTTGTGTGATTCAGGTTTTTTCGCGCCCCCCCCCCCCCGTATGTTCGAAACCGTTGGCGCCTTCTTTTGATCCAATTGGCGATCGCTTCAGAACGAAATTGCAGCCGCTGCTCCGTGAAACATTTTGCCTGCTAAATATAAAATGACATGTGTGAACACAATAGACACTGTCATTTTGTCATCATCACGTTTTGTTTTTACGTTCTTTTTATATGAATTTTGGCGAGCGAGCGCAGCGAGCGAGCCGAAAATTGTTGTATTTCAGCTCACAGAACATGGAATTTTTGTGTGAACACATTAAACATTGTCATTTTGTCCGCGTCATCATCATGTTTTGTTTTTATCTTGTTTGATTTGGTTTTCTGCCCCCCCCCCTACCATTCTCCCTCCCCCCTTCCGGGTGAGTTTTTTTTTTTTTCTTCTTCTTCTTCTTCTTCTTCTCCTTTTCTTTTTTTTTTCTTCTTCTTCTTTTTTTTTTTCGTTTTTTTTTGCGCCCCCAAGGAGTGGCGCCCGGGGCACGTGCCCCCCTTGCCCCCCACCCTAGATACGCCACTGCACACACACACACACACACATACGCATAACTTACCAGTCATACCCATCCCACCAAAGCTTAACACCGGAGGAACCACCCCGAGCCCGGGGCGACAATCCGTGACGGGGCGACAATCCGTGTCGCAACAAATTTTTTGCCAACACGGATTGTCGCCTTCGAGGTCAAAAACTGGGAACTGCACAAGCGTCACGGATTATCGCCAGGCGACAATCCGTGTAGGGGGCGACAATCCGTGTAGGGGCGACAATCCGTGTCGCAACAGCACGCCTTACGTAATTGTACTTTACCACAAATAGTAAGTACGTCCACGCACCAAAGGAGGTTCTAGCTGTAATGCCAGTGAAAATTCCACTGCTGTAAGTTTTGTTTTCCATTCAAACTTTTAGTGGGCCAGACAGAAGACGTTAATACTGCCATCATAATAACGTGCCTTAGCCCAGTTTCCTATTTTTCCATCACGGCCAGAAAAGAAAAGAAAAAGAGGGCAACGCCTTGGGAGGTCATGACTATGAAAACCTACCCAAACAAGCAACTTACAAAAATGAAACAGTGCAGCTGTTTTTGAAGGACACACCCATAGAGACAGATACTTGCATTGCTTCCATCTGCATGCAATCTGCATGCAATCATTACACACCAAATGGGTTATGTAACAATGTCTTCCAATAGAACAAACAAAAAAAACAAACAAACAAACAAGCGCAGATTGTTCTAACTCGCTTATATTAACAAGAATCTAGTTCGTTTGCATTTAGAACAGATTGTAGTCAAAAGTAGGTATTCTACGTTGAACCTAATTAACGCATAGGCTGTTACCTGATAACGAGGAATAATGATGTCTTTAAAAAAAAAGTGATATCCCAACCTCTGTTGTCCGAAACCTTTGGTTAGAGGAAGAAGGAAAGAAGAAAAAAAAAAAACGAATGAGTTACTGCAACCACCAAAGTATTCCTATCTCGGTTACGAGGAATTGCTGTGATTGCTTGGGTAGGTTTTGACGAGGAAATTGACAATTAGATCAGAAGAGAGAGAGGGGAAAAAAAAAAAAACCTCTGTAACTCAGAAACCTGTTTCAAAATCATGTTCATATTACTGCTGTCAAAACAAATAAAACAGCTCCATAAATTATTATCCAGTTATAATTACAAATATTTGATGTGCATATTATATATCGTGTCACATTCCCCCGCACTTGTATTACGCAGGCTCAAGGCCATCATGATTACAAAACACACACAATGGGCCGGATGCATAAACGCTAGCAATTGCTTGTGCTAGCCTTTTACTCGAATCCGTATGCATAAAAACAAGCAATTGCTTGCGAGCAGAAGCTCTTGCTAGCAAGTACAAGCAATTGCTTGCTGTCCGCAAGCAATTGCTTAGAGACCAAGCATTTGCTTAAAAACGTATGCATAAAACATACTTTTGCTAGTTCTTGCTAGCAATTGCTTACGATTTTCCAAGCTCTGTAAAATGAGCTTGAGCTTTTGCTTATCTGGGACGTTCCCTTTTAAGTATAATTTTTATATTCATGGAAGAAAGACAACAATTGTGAAGGAGTGGTATAAATCTACAAGAAATTACTCTTAAGTAGAGTAAGAAATTTTTCATTTCAACAACGGGAATGTCCAGTGGTTAGCACGCAAAATTTGACGAAAAACAGGTAGGATGTCTCACTTCGGTGGAGAGCAAGGAGACGTCTCTCTACGTGCGATCTGGCAGATGCGGGCTATTGTAAGCAGTGGTGGGAATCAGCCAGTAATACGAGTGTGTGTATAGTTGTGTGTGTGTGCGTCTGTGTGTGCATTTATGAGTGTCATTTCATAGCTCTTCTGCTATGTCAGGAAATGTTTCCGCACACACATGCCCTTTCAAATGCATGCTGCCACACTCGCCTTTGTTCTTGTGTTCGCACAGGCGTGACGCTATTGTTCGAACCCTAAGCAATTGCTTGCTGAATGCAAGCAAAAGGTATGTGCACAAGCAAAAGATTATGCATATGTATTTAAGC
This sequence comes from Diadema setosum, assembly GCF_964275005.1. Taxonomy (NCBI): domain Eukaryota; kingdom Metazoa; phylum Echinodermata; class Echinoidea; order Diadematoida; family Diadematidae; genus Diadema; species Diadema setosum. Next base: position 17,491,332 of record NC_092690.1, on the reverse strand, counting down.
AATTGCTTGAGCTACACCTTTTACTAGACGAGCTTGTGCTTTTGCTTGAAGCAGTTGCTTACAAGCAATTGCTTGTTTTATGCATTCGGCCCAATGACAGTCCACATCTTCCGATCTCAAACTAACTCTGATCAACGGAGAAACGAGCGTATAAATGACATCATTGCAAGTTATAATACATTAATATCTGATTTGCTTTAGCGGAAGAAAGAAAAAAAAAAAGGAATTGCTGTGATTGTTGACACTGAAAATGACAAATAGATCAAAAGAAAACCTCTGTAACTCTGAAACCTATTACTTCTGTCAACACCAACAAAACGACTCCATCTTTTAGTCACAAACAGTTGATACAGATACAGATACAGATACAGATACAGATATTTTTATTAGTCTTTCTTCAAACAAAAAAGATAATCATTTTCCAGGTGACAAAATACAATACAAATTATACAAAATACACTGTATACATAATTCAGACATGAAAAATATAACTACAACAATATAACTTCGCAGTCGCACATAATGTACAATCCACATAAATTAAAACACAATTAAAAAATCTTCACAATCATAATACAGAGTAACCAGGAAGAGAGACTAATAAGAGATAAAATGACAGAGAGAGAAAGAGATAAGAAAGAGAGTGAGGGAGAAAGAAAAAAGGGAGACACCCAACTAGAAGTGGTAAAAAAGAAAGGAAAAGTCTGATATAGAGAAGAGAAAAAGGACATCATTTATGCACTGCACTGTGTTTAAATTAAATTACAAGAAAGAAATACATATACAAAGACTGCACTGGGAAAGACACAAAGACAACCTGTCGATAGTGCCCTAGTTAAGGACACAAGCTGGAATGCAGTGTTCAGGAGTAGCATACCTTCATGTAACTTCATGTAACTTCAGATGCGGAATGTCCCACCAGGTGCAAGCCAGGCAGTGACCATGCCAACCGAATCATGCAAATTCGTGTAGTTAGCACGATCAACGCCCGGCACACTCCAGGCGAGACAATCCGCATCTACTCAAACAATTTACCATGGTCTTGTGTAAGTGTGCTTAATGCACGTGAGGTTAAAACAAATCAAGTGGTAAAAATAAATAAATATGACCACACGTCTTCATTATATCAAGTGATACGAGGCGACAAATAAGGGTGAGAGGGGAATGAGGGGGAAAGAAAAGAAGAGGAAGAAAGAAAAAAAAAGAGAGAGAATGCAAGAAAAAGAAGAAAAGAGAAAGAAAAAAAAATGCATATGCTGGTAGAGAGACTACATGTACCCTATTGTTTCCCTATCAATAACAAATTAAATAACATATTATAATACATATATAACAAATTTAAATGGCATCTTATGATACATATAAATCCCTAAACACAATTCATGTGTCAAATCTTCAGACGCCTAAGAAAAGATTACAGAAAGTGACTACGGTCGAAAACCAAACAGCTCCAACTGACTCAGTGTCGCCGAGTACTATTGAATATGTATATTGCAAAAAGAAGGTAGGGGAAGGGGGAGGAAGAAAAGAAAAAGAAAAGAAACAAAGAACAGTTAAAGAAATGTTGAAAAGAAAGAAAAAGAAAATAAAAGATAGCAAGAAAAGAGAGAAAATGCATATGCTAGAAGAGAAACTACATGCTTCCCCCATCAATAACAAATTTAAATGCATTACATGAGGTATATAAATTCCTAACATAATTCTTCACAGTTACATTGGATATCAGTTTCATAAGGTTCATATATCAGTCTACAGACTCATAATAAAAAGGACTGGAACAGCAAAAACCGAACAGTCACTGACTCAGCGTCGCTGTAAACTATTGAATAAGTGTATTGCACATGGAATGAATGTTTTCCGAAAACGTTCTGTTCTAACACGTATCTGACGTGCTCGACCAGACTCATTTAAAATCACTAGAGGATTTAGTGGGTGTGAAGAATCCTTCAATAATTTTTGAAAGTGAGTCAGAAGCCGTTCATCTGCCAAATTACTGAGACATTCTACATCTTCACCTATTATTTTCCCAGCAGTCTTTGTAATCCTCTCAAGCCTTAACCTATCCTGTACCCTAAGAGAGTTAAACCAGATGACACAACAATATGTGATCACAGATTGAATTACTGAGCTGTAAAACAGTCTCATGATATCTCTACTCACATTGAACTTGTTCATTTTCCTAAGAAAGTACAGCCTTTGACTTGCCTTTGAGTATGTTTTCCTAACATGTGTTCCCCATGACAGTTCATTGTCAATATAAACTCCTAAGTATTTATATTCTGTAACGATATCAACATTCTCACCATGTACACTTAAAGGAATAATACCATTTCTCTGTCTCCTAAAATCCAAAATCATTTCTTTTGTTTTTTTCCACATTAAGGACCAGATTATTATTTTGACACCAATTTACAAACTTAGTGACTTCATGCCTGTATGAATTTTCATCATTCTCACAAATAAGGCCTGTGACAACTGTATCATCAGCATATTTTATGATAACACAGGATTCATTTTGTGTGTTACAGTCATTAGTATATAAGCTGAACAAAAAGGGGGATAAAACACACCCTTGTGGAACTCCTACCCTTGTGATAATTGTATCTGAAAATGTGCCATTTATTTTTACCCTTTGTTCCCTGTCTACCAAAAAGTTAAAAATTCATGAACACATCAACACAGAATGAATTCCCATAACCTGAAGTTTATGTTTAAGACGATATGGATCAATAGTATTAAAAGCTGAAGAAAAATCCGCAAACAAAACACGAACATAAGTTTTGGGCTTATCTAAATGTTCACAAACCTTATGCCATACGGTCATGATAGCATCTTCTACACCTTTGTTTGCCTGGTAAGCAAACTGAAAAGGATCACTCTTCACCTGAGATACAAGTGCATTCCTAACAAGTTTTTCAAAACATTTCATGATTACTGGCGTGAGAGCAATGGGTCTAAAATCATTATGATGAACAGGGTTAGGAATCTTCGGTATTGGTACAATATGAGACAATTTCCATGATCTAGGAGGATGCATAGAATCAAATGACCACTGAAACAACTTTTGAAATACACTGGCCAATTCATTACAACACAGTTTCAGAGTTCTTCCCGTCAAACCATCAGGGCCAGTGCCTTTCCTTGAGTTAATTGATTTCAACTGTTTCTTAACATCTTCTAAACGAATTGATAATCGATTTTCATTTACAGAAGCCAAAAATGAGGAAGATTGTGTGTCCACACTATCTAATTCAACAGGAATATCAGTAGATGACATTTCCTTCTCAAACCTTGCAAAGAAAACATTGAGTTCATTTGCATATACTGAATCACTAACATTGTCTGGGGCCTGAAAAATTCTTTCTTTATTTTCCATACCAGTAACTGACTTGACTCCTTTCCAAGCATCCTTAACATTTCCAGTTTAAAACAAATCCTCTATTTTTTTTCCATATTCTTTCTTACAACCTTTAATTAACTTATTAATTTCATGCTGGATTCTGCGCTTCTCCAATGTATCATTCCTAGCAAAAGCAGCATGCTTCTGGTTAACCCGTTTAGGACGTGTCCCGAGTATACTCGGGCTGACGTTTTCCAGGCTGTGGACTGGTCCCGAGTATACTCGGGCTGAGAGAGTGAAATGAACACGCATTTTTAAACTTGGAATTTCACCAACAATACGATGAGTATGTTGAAAATGATTTATATTTTGTGGAACTACATACATCAAAGTTGCCATCTGTGAACATTTTGTGATGATTGGTCATATCTTATGTCTGTAAACAAGCAAAATATTGACAAACATGAGTGCAATTTTCACGACATTCAGACCTTCGCAACGGTCGGGAAACTGGCCAATGACGAGCGACCAGCCGCACGCTCTGGCGATCTCATTTGCATCGGTATGCAAATTGTCACACTCAAGTGAAAAGCGTGCGTGCGGCGGTCAAGACCGTTGCGTGCACGCACCTACCTTTTTAGCACACATTTACCTGATAAAGTATTGTAGCATACTACTTCGTGTTATATCAGTAATGCAATGTCGTACTTATGGGTTTTCTATGAAAGCCATCTCGGCATGGCAACCTGCTTACCATTATTGGCATGAAAATGTTGGCCTTCTTCTTCCGCTGCCGAGTCCTGGGATTTACCAAAACTCGGCGAATTGAATAAATTCAAAAGTAAATCTTTTGCGTGTCCCTGCATGCATGTGATGTGTGTGAATGTTTTTGTGTCTGTTTGTTATCATGACAGCGATGTTACTTGTAGTTGTTTGAAGAGTTTTACCGTCATGAATAATATTCTGATTATGTTATAAAATCGTTTAAAAAAGAGAGACCACTTGGCCAAGAACAAACCGAGTAGGGGATGTACTGCATACAAACAACGCAGTCGATTGTGCTACTTCATCGAAATCGTAAATTCATCATGGCGTAACACAGCGTCACATGTGCACGTGTTATGGGCGAGAATATTTTGAATAAACCAGCTGGCAAGAGTATCAGGTTACATTGTATATTTATGAATAGACAGGATGCAGATACAAAAACACTCCTAGATAGACCCTCTCGTAGACGCAACCTAAAAGGGCAGGGGATTATGAGCATAATAGAGAAGGTCAAAGGTCGATTACTGACAGTCTTTTCGTTTCTGTACCGGTCCATATAGAATGGATGTTAGCGATGTGCTTCGTATGTATATGTAACCATAACTTTATGGTTGTTGGGAATTGAATGTGCAAGTTCTCATGTGCATGTTCCAAACATTAATTTATTATAGAAATTAAAGTGCAACAACGAAATGCGCTGCAATAAAGCGAATAAAGAAGACACATGACAAAAGTTTTCTCTCATACGTTTATAGCATTTGGGAGAAATTGTCTATGAAAAAAAAAAGATCGGTATTTGGGATTTGCAGCAGTTCAAAAAAGTATATTAGATAAAAATTATATCCCATATTACGTTCATAGTGACAATGGTGATTTCGACTGTTTAGTCTATATTTCTATTTTTTGTATGAATTCTTTATAATATGCTTATTTTCGGATGCAGTCGCTATATAAATTATTTAAACGTTTAGAAATCTGGGGTTTTACTCAATTTCTTTCGTAAGTTCATAAGTCAAAATGATTTTGCTATCATTGAGTTGCAAGGATTTCAGCCAAACGCCACTGGTTGTACAATCCATTTTCAGTCATTCGGATATGACAACTCATGCCGAAAAAATATATATATTTTTCATTCAAATTACACTGTAGTAGAAAACGCTACAAATTTGCCAAGCGGTCATTCAATTCTGCGAAAGACGGAGATGTGATTATGGAGCGCTTCAATTGTAGCACTCGACTTTTTGGGAGTAAGGTTTTTCGAGCAATAAAAGTACGAAATGCTCTTCTCTTTATTTGATGTAATTAATGTTTTAATGCTATCACCAAAGTGGTTTAAGCTCTTATTGTGCATGTGTCTTCTCTCTATCTACCTGTGCATTTAGGTACATACTTTCAATCGAATTAAAGACTTTATGAGATCGCGTTGCAGCATTTGTCTCAATTAGTGCTCCTTCATTTTATCTCATTACATCTCATCTCTTTCCTTTCCAGCTATCCCCTTCTTCATTCCCATATACAAACGTGTAGATTGAATATTATCATTGATGGTGATGATCTCTTCTCCAAGATACTCTGCCCATAAAATTTATATATATATATATATATATATATACATATGTATTATATAAAACGTAGAAAGATATTAGCAAAACACAGGTTGTAGGCAAACCTCATCTTATATAATTTTACATTACGTTTGAAAAATCTTTTCAGATTATCTACCGTGAATCAAACAACATTTAGATAACCAGCCTATTTTTCTTCCTTTTTTTTCTTCTCATCGTATAGACTCCCCTGATTCATCTGAAGAGCTCATACATGTTCTGTCAACTGGCTTAAACAGGACCGGTGTTTTATTCTTAGTTTTTTTTTCTATGTAAGAAATAACGATACTCATTTAGGTTGGTGATTACTTTTTATAATAACTAAATATATGTCTTGTATCACTGTGTGAAATCTCATTTCACTTAATACATAGTGAATAACCATTATCTTCCCGACATTACGTCGAAGTTGTAAAGGAATTGTAAGATCGCACAGAAAAATAGCAGCATCAAACCCCGATAATAAACTCACAAATCCACTCGGTGATATCTTGTATGCATCCAATGAAAACCTATTATAAGTCGCATGATCGAAATTTGTAGGTAGTCACGATTGATAATTTCAGGAAGCAAACTTCTTTACACAGACTTCTTCAGGGGATGGCAGGTATCGCGCAAGCGTGGATTATGCATTTTTATTCGTCTCAAAGAAAGTTAGAAAGATGCAAAGATTTGTTTGAATATTGAACATATTCCAGGCTCTTGTCAATCTTATGGGAATTACTGAAACAGAACCAAGAAATAAACTCAAGTGGACGTTATTCTATTACGAAATTCGACTTTGATAAATCAGTATCACCAATTCTACTTGTAATATTACATCGTTGATGGTTTGCCTAGTGTTGAAATAAAGCCACGTGCTTCTGTTACAGACACGCGAGCTTTGTATTTGGATACAAGTAGCGGGGACAAACAAGGTGTAACAAATTTTCAAATGTTGTATACAATGAATGAACTTCCTTCTGTTTCCAAAATTCATTGACTACCTATGGTAAGGAATTTTGTGAACAACGGGAAGTCAAGAGTGGGTTCGTGTGCCTTTGATATCGCCACAATACGAGATTTACTTGGCGTGTCTTACAGTCGTGTAAATGGAAATACGCAAGCCTGTACACAATCCTCCGATCGATCGCTTTTCATTGAAAGACTTTGAAGGCTTGTGATCAACGGATTACAGTTTCCATAAAAGATTGCCTCCATGAATCAGTAAATTCAAGACAATTATGTAGTAGAAATTTGCGACACCCTCGACATAGCCCGGTACCCAATAATAAAAGACGCTATTCATTTGAGTTGACGAGGGAACGTAAATTGACGATCGTACAGTACGTGAAGTTCAAACCGCGCGCGCGAACCCAGATAGCGAAGGGAAGCGACATTATTATTCATGAGCGGTCGTTATTCATCCAATCAGATAGCGGATTCCTACACCGCATACACGGCAATTTGATGATTGGGTAAAGCGGGACCGTAAGTCACACCCCCTTAGTAACCCTCGGTTCGGGCTCGATTTTGGAAAACCTGTCCGTCTGTGGGGGTGTTCGCTCGCCAAAGCAAACCGTCCTAAACGGGTTAAGAAGAGCACGAATTTCTTTGCTAAGCCAGGGCTTGCTGTTTGGATAAAGCTTGATGGTATATTCCGGTATAATGATATCCTCACAGAATCTAATGTAGTCAGTAATAGCCTCTGTTGCCTCATCCAAGCTATGATCCTCGAAGAAGACATCCCAGTCAGTGCACGAAAGACAGGCGCGAAGGGTTTCGACTGCATTGTCAGTCCATCTCCGTACTGTCTTTACTGCTGGTTTACTTTGCTTTAACTTTTGTCTATATTTAGGAATGAGAGAAACCATGTTATGGTCCGAGGCTCCTAAACTAGGTCTTATGCGGGCCTTATAACCATCCTTGACATTTCCATAACATTTATCAAGAACATGTTCACCTCTGGTAGGAAGCAGCACATACTGCGATAACTGAGGCATGTGGCCATCAAGCACACAATTATTGAAGTCACCCAATATCAATTTTACAGAGTCGGGGGATTTCCTCTCAAGTTCATTATGAATATCCACAATTTTTGTAGCAGCTGTTAAAATATTTGCATGTGGAGGAATGTACACCACTGTAACAAATATCTGGTTATATTCTCTGGGCAAGTAAAAAGGTCTCAGTCCAACAGTAAGCAGCTCCAGATCAGGAGAGCACTCACGTTCCTTGACCGACATATTGGGCCGGATGCATAAACGCTAGCAATTGCTTGTACTAGCCTTTTACTCGAATCCGTATGCATAAAAACAAGCAATTGCCTGCGAGCAGAAGCTCTTGCTAGCAAGTACAAGCAATTGCTTGCTGTCCGCAAGCAATTGCTTAGAGACCAAGCATTTGCTTAAAAACGTATGTATAAAACATACCTTTTGCTAGTTCTTGCAAGCAATTGCTTACGATTTTCCAAGCTCTGTAAAATGAGCTTGAGCTTTTGCTTATCTGGGACGTTCCCTTTTAAGTATCATTTTCATATTCATGGAAGAAAGACAACAATTGTGAAGGAGTGGTATAAATCTACAAGAAATTACTCTTAAGTAGAGTAAGAAATTTTTCATTTCAACAACGGGAATGTCCAGTGGTTAGCACGCAAAATTTGACGAAAAACAGGTAGGATGTCTCACTTCGGTGGAGAGCAAGGAGACGTCTCTCCACGTGCGATCTGGCAGATGCGGGCTATTGTAAGCAGTGATGGGAATCAGCCAGTAATACGAGTGTGTGTATAGTTGTGTGTGTGTGTGCGTCTGTGTGTGCATTTATGGATGTCATTTCATAGCTCTTCTGCTATTAGTCCAGGCGCAGGGACCCTGAAAAAATGACTTCGTTCAACCCACCCCGCAGAAAAGGTTTGACTGCATGGGGTGGTCGGTTGGACCCTCTCAAACACCCCTAGGTAGTATGTGATTCCAAATTGTGGTATCAATAAAATTTTACAGGCCACTTTAGTTGCGACAAGACCTTATTCTTCGAGAAGAAGTCTGTGCAAGCTAAGACTACTACACATACCACTAGAGCTGCTACATGCGCCAATACCAGTGGCGCGTGTAGTAGTCTTAGCCCATACAGACTTTTTCTGCGACAAACGAGGTTTTTGCCTGCAAACTAACTTTTCATACAACCTGGGGTCGGTGTAGTATAGTTTCTAGACGTTTTTATTTCGTCTTCATTTTTTTCCGACTTGAAGTAAGCCGAGTGAGCGCTCATACACAGTGATTGCGATGCCCGAACTGTTTTTGTCGCAATCACTTTGTATACACCCTCATTCGGATTAGCGCAATACAGGGGCTTTTGCAGAATTCACAAGCTGCAACTCAGAGAAATAAAGACGAAATAAAAAAGGCTAGAAATCAAGACTAGGGTCGGTGACGCTTGTCGCTATTGGGGCACTGAAAATGACAAAATTATCACAATTTTTGCATGTATTTCACCAAGAATTCATCAAAACGCATTAAAACTACATATGTGCATGTTGCGAGAGATGTCAGCAATACAATGGGATACATTGTAAGGTATAATATTGTGCATGGTTACCATGGTAACCGGATGCATACAGGTGATTGGTAACCCCCCCCCCCCCCAAAAAAAAAAAAAAAATATATATATATATATATATATATATATATATGGAATTTAGACAGGTTGTTTGTTTGTTTGTTTGTTTGTTTGGGGTTTTTGTCTTTCGTGCACATCACTCATTGTAGATCGGATATTAAAGTACCTACCTTAACACTGTAAAATTAGCCTGGATAAAAGGGAAAAGACGTTCAAGATTTTTTCCCCGTAATTCTCTCCTTAACATTAATTCATTACTGCACGTTTTGATACAAATTTACATATCATGATTTTTCATTTTATTCTATTTTTTTTTTTTTTACAATAGCTTACGAACACAAAAAGTGTGATTAATTCTTTGATGGATAATCCAGTGCACGTGTATATTCCTTCTTTAGAAATGAATTTTTTTCTGCATTCTTGGATAAACTTCCTTTAAGTATGTTAAGAACGTGAACAATCAAATGCTTTCCTCTGCTCTTAATTGTTTTGAATAACCATCACTCTGTAAATACTCAAAAGAGCTAACCTTAGAATATAATTGGCTTTGTTCTCTGTATTCACTTATATTTGTAAGGGAAAGTTGTGTCCATACATTACTAAAAACTACATTTGCCTTTACTTTGAAGTCAAATTTGTGTTGAAAGTACGACGGATGCAATTTTTTTCATGCATTTTACTATTTAAAAAAAAATGATATCTTTCTTTCAGTGGCCGTTTATTATGCCTTTGTTTACAAATTTTGCTGTAACTTGAGAATGCTTCAATATATTCTTCACATATGTGGTACACTTACAGAAGGAAGGAAATGCTTATTGAGCTTTTTGAAATTATGGGCCTTAGTTTTTGAGTTATTGACAGCTGAATCCTGATTGGATAATACTGGTTGCCATGGGAACAGGAAAATACTTCTTTTACGATGATCAATGAAAAAACTTGTTTTTTAATTGTATCTAAAAATAACCCCCCCCCCAAAAAAAAAAAAAAAAGAAAAAAAAAGTTTGCAACAGTAGGAGGCATTTTGGGGGTTACCAATCACCTGTAGACATCCGGTTACCATGGTAACCATGCACAATATTATTACTTACAATAAATCCCAATGTATTGCTGACATCTATAGCAACATGTACATATATAGTTCTATGCAGTTTTAATGAATTCTTTTTGAAATAAATGCAAAAACTGTGATAATTTTGTCATTTTC